>NW_027478550.1:600000-900000 GCF_051014685.1 Ptiloglossa arizonensis | reverse complement strand
CTACTGCTGCTCCAAACGCTTAACTAGAATGGCCTAGGGAAAAAATACACATACCGTTGTAATCGGGCGAGTTTCTACTTTCAGACGCAACAGGATCTTTTGGGTTAGGTCAATCCGTTCGCGTGATATGGGAGTTTGAAGCCAAGAAATGGTTGAGAAGGCAAAAAATTTTTCGCACTTCTGCTGCTCCAAACGCTTAACCAGAATGGCCTAGGGAAAAAATACACATACCTTTGTAATCGGGCGAGATTCTACTTTCAGACGCAACAGGAATTTATGGGTTAGGTCAATCCGTTCGCGAGATATGGGAGTTTGAAGCCAAGAAATGGTTGAGAAGGCAAACAATTTTTCGCTATTCTGCTGCTCCAAACGCTTAACCAGAATGGCCTAGGGAAAAAATACACATACAGTTGTAATCGGGCGAGTTTCTTCTTTCAGATGCAAGAAGAATTTTTGGGTTAGGTCAATCCGTTCGCGAGATATGGCAGTTTGAAGCTAAGAAATGGTAATGGAGACAACAAATTTTTCGCACTTCTGCTGCTCCAAACGCTTAACCAGAATGGCCTAGGGAAAAAATACACATACCGCTGTAATCGGGCGAGTCTCTACTTTCAGACGCAACAGGAATTTTTGGGTTAGGTCAATCCGTTCGCGAGATATAGGAGTTTGAAGCCAAAAAATGGTTGAGAAGGCAAAAAATTTTTCGCAATTCTGCTGCTTCAAACGCTTAACCAGAATTGCCTAGGGAAAAAATACACATACCGTTGTAATCGGGCGAGTTTCTACTTTCAGATGCAATAGGAATTTTTGGGTTAGGTCAATCCGTTCGCGAGATATGGGAGTTTGAAGCTAAGAAATGGTTAAGGAGACAACAAGTTTTTCGCACTTCTGCTGCTCCAAACGCTTAACCAGAATGGCCTAGGGAAAAAATACACATACCGTTGTAATCGGGCGAGATTCTACTTTCAGACGCAATAGGAATTTTTGGGTTAGGTCAATCCGTTCGCGAGATATGGGAGTTTGAAGCGAAGAAATGGTTAAGAAGGCAACAAATTTTTCGCACTTCTGCTGCTCCAAACGCTTGACCAGAATGGCCTAGGGAAAAAATACACATACCGTTGTAATCGGGCGAGTTTCTTCTTTCAGATGCAACAGGAATTTTTGGGTTAGGTCAATCCGTTCGCGAGATATGGGAGTTTGAAGCCAAGAAATGGTTGAGAAGGCAAAAAATTGTTCGCTATTCTGCTGCTTCAAACGCTTAACCAGAATGGCCTAGAGAAAAAATACACATACCGTTGTAATCGGGCGAGTTTCTTCTTTCAGATGCAACAGGAATTTTTGGGTTAGGTCAATCCGTTCGCGAGATATGGGAGTTTGAAGCTAAGAAATGGTAAAGAAGACAACAAATTATTCGCACTACTGCTGCTCCAAACGCTTAACTAGAATGGCCTAGGGAAAAAATACACATACCGTTGTAATCGGGCGAGTTTCTACTTTCAGACGCAACAGGATCTTTTGGGTTAGGTCAATCCGTTCGCGTGATATGGGAGTTTGAAGCCAAGAAATGGTTGAGAAGGCAAAAAATTTTTCGCACTTCTGCTGCTCCAAACGCTTAACCAGAATGGCCTAGGGAAAAAATACACATACCTTTGTAATCGGGCGAGATTCTACTTTCAGACGCAACAGGAATTTATGGGTTAGGTCAATCCGTTCGCGAGATATGGGAGTTTGAAGCCAAGAAATGGTTGAGAAGGCAAACAATTTTTCGCTATTCTGCTGCTCCAAACGCTTAACCAGAATGGCCTAGGGAAAAAATACACATACAGTTGTAATCGGGCGAGTTTCTTCTTTCAGATGCAAGAAGAATTTTTGGGTTAGGTCAATCCGTTCGCGAGATATGGCAGTTTGAAGCTAAGAAATGGTAATGGAGACAACAAATTTTTCGCACTTCTGCTGCTCCAAACGCTTAACCAGAATGGCCTAGGGAAAAAATACACATACCGCTGTAATCGGGCGAGTCTCTACTTTCAGACGCAACAGGAATTTTTGGGTTAGGTCAATCCGTTCGCGAGATATAGGAGTTTGAAGCCAAAAAATGGTTGAGAAGGCAAAAAATTTTTCGCAATTCTGCTGCTTCAAACGCTTAACCAGAATTGCCTAGGGAAAAAATACACATACCGTTGTAATCGGGCGAGTTTCTACTTTCAGATGCAATAGGAATTTTTGGGTTAGGTCAATCCGTTCGCGAGATATGGGAGTTTGAAGCTAAGAAATGGTTAAGGAGACAACAAGTTTTTCGCACTTCTGCTGCTCCAAACGCTTAACCAGAATGGCCTAGGGAAAAAATACACATACCGTTGTAATCGGGCGAGATTCTACTTTCAGACGCAACAGGAATTTATGGGTTAGGTCAATCCGTTCGCGAGATATGGGAGTTTGAAGCCAAGAAATGGTTGAGAAGGCAAACAATTTTTCGCTATTCTGCTGCTCCAAACGCTTAACCAGAATGGCCTAGGGAAAAAATACACATACCGTTGTAATCGGGCGAGTTTCTTCTTTCAGATGGAAGAAGAATTTTTGGGTTAGGTCAATCCGTTCGCGAGATATGGGAGTTTGAATCTAAGAAATGGTAAAGAAGACAACAAATTTTTCGCACTTCTGCTGCTCCAAACGCTTAACCAGAATGGCCTAGGGAAAAAATACACATACCGTTGTAATCGGGCGAGTTTCTACTTTCAGACGCAACAGGAATTTTTGGGTTCGGTCAATCCGTTCGCGAGATATGGGAGTTTGAAGCCAAGAAATGGTTGAGAATGCAAACAATTTTTCGCTATTCTGCTGCTCCAAACTCTTAACCAGAATGGGCTAGGGAGAAAATACACATACCGTTGTAATCGGGCGAGTTTCTACTTTCACACGCAACAGGAATTTTTGGGTTAGGTCTATCCGTTCGCGAGATATGGGAGTTTGAAGCCAAGAAATGGTTGAGAAGGCATACAATTTTTGGTAATTCTGCTGATCCAAACGCTTAACCAGAATGCCCTAGGGAAAAAATATACATACCGCTGTAGTCGGGCGAGTTTATACTTTCAGATGCAATAGGAATTTTTGGGTTAGGTCCATCCGTTCGCTAGATATGGCAGTTTGAAGCCAAGAAATGGTTGAGAAAGCAAAAAATTTTTCGCAATTCTGCTGCTCCAAACGCTCAACCAGAATGGCCTAGGGAAAAAATACACATACCGTTGCAATCGGGCGAGTTTCTATTATCAGATGCAATAGGAATTTTTGGGTTAGGGCAATCCGTTCGCGAGATATGGGAGTTTGAAGCGAAGAAATGGTTAAGAAGGCAACAAATTTTTCGCACTTCTGCTGCTCCAAACGCTTGACCAGAATGGCCTAGGGAAAAAATACACATACCGTTGTAATCGGGCGAGTTTCTTCTTTCAGATGCAACAGGAATTTTTGGGTTAGGTCAATCCGTTCGCGAGATATGGGAGTTTGAAGCGAAGAAATGGTTAAGAAGGCAACAAATTTTTCGCACTTCTGCTGCTCCAAACGCTTGACCAGAATGGCCTAGGGAAAAAATACACATACCGTTGTAATCGGGCGAGTTTCTTCTTTCAGATGCAACAGGAATTTTTGGGTTAGGTCAATCCGTTCGCGAGATATGGGAGTTTGAAGCCAAGAAATGGTTGAGAAGGCAAAAAATTGTTCGCTATTCTGCTGCTTCAAACGCTTAACCAGAATGGCCTAGAGAAAAAATACACATACCGTTGTAATCGGGCGAGTTTCTTCTTTCAGATGCAACAGGAATTTTTGGGTTAGGTCAATCCGTTCGCGAGATATGGGAGTTTGAAGCTAAGAAATGGTAAAGAAGACAACAAATTATTCGCACTACTGCTGCTCCAAACGCTTAACTAGAATGGCCTAGGGAAAAAATACACATACCGTTGTAATCGGGCGAGTTTCTACTTTCAGACGCAACAGGATCTTTTGGGTTAGGTCAATCCGTTCGCGTGATATGGGAGTTTGAAGCCAAGAAATGGTTGAGAAGGCAAAAAATTTTTCGCACTTCTGCTGCTCCAAACGCTTAACCAGAATGGCCTAGGGAAAAAATACACATACCTTTGTAATCGGGCGAGATTCTACTTTCAGACGCAACAGGAATTTATGGGTTAGGTCAATCCGTTCGCGAGATATGGGAGTTTGAAGCCAAGAAATGGTTGAGAAGGCAAACAATTTTTCGCTATTCTGCTGCTCCAAACGCTTAACCAGAATGGCCTAGGTAAAAAATACACATACAGTTGTAATCGGGCGAGTTTCTTCTTTCAGATGCAAGAAGAATTTTTGGGTTAGGTCAATCCGTTCGCGAGATATGGCAGTTTGAAGCTAAGAAATGGTAATGGAGACAACAAATTTTTCGCACTTCTGCTGCTCCAAACGCTTAACCAGAATGGCCTACGGAAAAAATACACATACCGTTTTAATCGGGCGAGTTTCTACTTTCAGACGCAACAGGAATTTTTGGGTTAGGTCAATCCGTTCGCGAGATATGGGAGTTTGAAGCCAAGAAATGGTTGAGAAGGCAAAAAATTTTTCGCAATTCTGCTGCTCCAAACGCTTAACCAGAATGGCCTAGGGAAAAAATACACATACCATTGTAATCGGGCGAGTTTCTATTATCAGATGCAATAGGAATTTTTGGGTTAGGTCAATCCGTTCGCGAGATATGGGAGTTTGAAGCTAAGAAATGGTTAAGAAGGCAACAAATTTTTCGCACTTCTGCTGCTCCAAACGCTTGACCAGAATGGCCTAGGGAAAAAATACACATACCGTCGTAATCGGGCGTGTTTCTACTTTCAGACGCAACAAGAATTTTTGCGTTAGGTCAATCCGTTCGCGAGATATGGGAGATCGAAGCCAAGAAATGGTTGAGAATACAAACAATTTTTCGCTATTCTGCTGCTCCAAACTCTTAACCAGAATGGGCTAGGGAGAAAATACACATACCGTTGTAATCGGGCGAGTTTCTACTTTCACACGCAACAGGAATTTTTGGGTTAGGTCTATCCGTTCGCGAGATATGGGAGTTTAAAGCCAAGAAATGGTTGAGAAGGCATACAATTTTTGGTAATTCTGCTGATCCAAACGCTTAACCAGAATGCCCTAGGGAAAAAATATACATACCGCTGTAGTCGGGCGAGTTTATACTTTCAGATGCAATAGGAATTTTTGGGTTAGGTCCATCCGTTCGCTAGATATGGCAGCTTGAAGCCAAGAAATGGTTGAGAAAGCAAAAAATTTTTCGCAATTCTGCTGCTCCAAACGCTGAACCAGAATGGCCTAGGGAAAAAATACACATACCGTTGCAATCGGGCGAGTTTCTATTATCAGATGCAATAGGAATTTTTGGGTTAGGTCAATCCGTTCGCGAGATATGGGAGTTTGAAGCTAAGAAATGGTTAAGAAGGCAACAAATTTTTCGCACTTCTGCTGCTCCAAACGCTTGACTAGAACGGCCTAGGGAAAAAATACACATACCGTTGTAATCGGGCGAGTTTCTTCTTTCAGATGCAACAGGAATTTTTGGGTTAGGTCAATCCGTTCGCGAGATATGGGAGTTTGAAGACAAGAAATGGTTGAGAAGGCAAAAAATTGTTCGCTATTCTGCTGCTTCAAACGCTTAACCAGAATGGCCTAGAGAAAAAATACACATACCGTCGTGATCGGGCGTGTTTCTACTTTCAGACGCAACAGGAATTTTTGGGTTAGGTCAATCCGTTCGCGAGATATGGGAGTTTGAAGCCAAGAAATGGTTGAGAAGGCAAAAAATTGTTCGCTATTCTGCTGCTTCAAACGCTTAACCAGAATGGCCTAGAGAAAAAATACACATACCGTCGTAATCGGGCGTGTTTCTACTTTCAGACGCAACAGGAATTTTTGGGTTAGGTCAATCCGTTCGCGAGATATGGGAGTTTGAAGCCAAGAAATGGTTGAGAAGGCAAAAAATTGTTCGCTATTCTGCTGCTTCAAACGCTGAACCAGAATGGCCTAGAGAAAAAATACACATACCGTTGTAATCGGGCGAGTTTCTTCTTTCAGATGCAACAGGAATTTTTGGGTTAGGTCAATCCGTTCGCGAGATATGGGAGTTTGAAGCTAAGAAATGGTAAAGAAGACAACAAATTATTCGCACTACTGCTGCTCCAAACGCTTAACTAGAATGGCCTAGGGAAAAAATACACATACCGTTGTAATCGGGCGAGTTTCTACTTTCAGACGCAACAGGATCTTTTGGGTTAGGTCAATCCGTTCGCGTGATATGGGAGTTTGAAGCCAAGAAATGGTTGAGAAGGCAAAAAATTTTTCGCACTTCCGCTGCTCCAAACGCTTAACCAGAATGGCCTAGGGAAAAAATACACATACCTTTGTAATCGGGCGAGATTCTACTTTCAGACGCAACAGGAATTTATGGGTTAGGTCAATCCGTTCGCGAGATATGGGAGTTTGAAGCCAAGAAATGGTTGAGAAGGCAAACAATTTTTCGCTATTCTGCTGCTCCAAACGCTTAACCAGAATGGCCTAGGGAAAAAATACACATACCGTTGTAATCGGGCGAGTTTCTCCTTTCAGATGCAAGAAGAATTTTTGGGTTAGGTCAATCCGTTCGCGAGATATGGGAGTTTGAAGCTAAGAAATGGTAAAGGAGACAACAAATTTTTCGCACTTCTGCTGCTCCAAACGCTTGACCAGAATGGCCTAGGGAAAAAATACACATACCGTCGTAATCGGGCGTGTTTCTACTTTCGGACGCAACAGGAATTTTTGGGTTAGGTCAATCCGTTCGCGAGATATGGGAGTTTGAAGCCAAGAAATGGTTGAGAAGGCAAAAAATTGTTCGCTATTCTGCTGCTTCAAACGCTGAACCAGAATGGCCTAGAGAAAAAATACACATACCGTTGTAATCGGGCGTGTTTCTACTTTCAGACGCAACAGGAATTTTTGCGTTAGGTCAATCCGTTCGCGAGATATGGGAGTTCGAAGCCAAGAAATGGTTGAGAATGCAAACAATTTTTCGCTATTCTGCTGCTTCAAACTCTTAACCAGAATGGGCTAGGGAGAAAATACACATACCGTTGTAATCGGGCGAGTTTCTACTTTCACACGCAACAGGAATTTTTGGGTTAGGTCTATCCGTTCGCGAGATATGGGAGTTTGAAGCCAAGAAATGGTTGAGAAGGCATACAATTTTTGGTAATTCTGCTGATCCAAACGCTTAACCAGAATGCCCTAGGGAAAAAATATACATACCGCTGTAGTCGGGCGAGTTTATACTTTCAGATGCAATAGGAATTTTTGGGTTAGGTCCATCCGTTCGCTAGATATGGCAGTTTGAAGCCAAGAAATGGTTGAGAAAGCAAAAAATTTTTCGCAATTCTGCTGCTCCAAACGCTGAACCAGAATGGCCTAGGGAAAAAATACACATACCGTTGCAATCGGGCGAGTTTCTGTTATCAGATGCAATAGGAATTTTTGGGTTAGGTCAATCCGTTCGCGAGATATGGGAGTTTGAAGCTAAGAAATGGTTAAGAAGGCAACAAATTTTTCGCACTTCTGCTGCTCCAAACGCTTGACTAGAATGGCCTAGGGAAAAAATACACATACCGTTGTAATCGGGCGAGTTTCTTCTTTCAGATGCAACAGGAATTTTTGGGTTAGGTCAATCCGTTCGCGAGATATGGGAGTTTGAAGCCAAGAAATGGTTGAGAAGGCAAAAAATTGTTCGCTATTCTGCTGCTTCAAACGCTTAACCAGAATGGCCTAGAGAAAAAATACACATACCGTTGTAATCGGGCGAGTTTCTACTTTCACACGCAACAGGAATTTTTGGGTTAGGTCTATCCGTTCGCGAGATATGGGAGTTTGAAGCCAAGAAATGGTTGAGAAGGCATACAATTTTTGGTAATTCTGCTGATCCAAACGCTTAACCAGAATGCCCTAGGGAAAAAATATACATACCGCTGTAATCGGGCGAGTTTCTACTTTCAGACGCAACAGGATCTTTTGGGTTAGGTCAATCCGTTCGCGTGATATGGGAGTTTGAAGCCAAGAAATGGTTGAGAAGGCAAAAAATTTTTCGCACTTCTGCTGCTCCAAACGCTTAACCAGAATGGCCTAGGGAAAAAATACACATACCTTTGTAATCGGGCGAGATTCTACTTTCAGACGCAACAGGAATTTATGGGTTAGGTCAATCCGTTCGCGAGATATGGGAGTTTGAAGCCAAGAAATGGTTGAGAAGGCAAACAATTTTTCGCTATTCTGCTGCTCCAAACGCTTAACCAGAATGGCCTAGGGAAAAAATACACATACCGTTGTAATCGGGCGAGTTTCTTCTTTCAGATGCAAGAAGAATTTTTGGGTTAGGTCAAACCGTTCGCGAGATATGGCAGTTTGAAGCTAAGAAATGGTAAAGGAGACAACAAATTTTTCGCACTTCTGCTGCTCCAAACGCTTAACCAGAATGGCCTAGGGAAAAAATACACATACCGTTTTAATCGGGCGAGTTTCTACTTTCAGACGCAACAGGAATTTTTAAGTTAGGTCAATCCGTTCGCGAGATATGGGAGTTTGAAGCCAAGAAATGGTTGAGAAGGCAAAAAATTTTTCGCAATTCTGCTGCTCCAAACGCTTAACCAGAATGGCCTAGGGAAAAAATACACATACCGTTGTAATCGGGCGAGTTTCTATTATCAGATGCAATAGGAATTTTTGGGTTAGGTCAATCCGTTCGCGAGATATGGGAGTTTGAAGCTAAGAAATGGTTAAGAAGGCAACAAATTTTTCGCACTTCTGCTGCTCCAAACGCTTGACCAGAATGGCCTAGGGAAAAAATACACATACCGTCGTAATCGGGCGTGTTTCTACTTTCAGACGCAACAGGAATTTTTGCGTTAGGTCAATCCGTTCGCGAGATATGGGAGTTCGAAGCCAAGAAATGGTTGAGAATGCAAACAATTTTTCGCTATTCTGCTGCTCCAAACTCTTAACCAGAATGGGCTAGGGAGAAAATACACATACCGTTGTAATCGGGCGAGTTTCTACTTTCACACGCAACAGGAATTTTTGGGTTAGGTCTATCCGTTCGCGAGATATGGGAGTTTGAAGCCAAGAAATGGTTGAGAAGGCATACAATTTTTGGTAATTCTGCTGATCCAAACGCTTAACCAGAATGCCCTAGGGAAAAAATATACATACCGCTGTAGTCGGGCGAGTTTATACTTTCAGATGCAATAGGAATTTTTGGGTTAGGTCCATCCGTTCGCTAGATATGGCAGTTTGAAGCCAAGAAATGGTTGAGAAAGCAAAAAATTTTTCGCAATTCTGCTGCTCCAAACGCTGAACCAGAATGGCCTAGGGAAAAAATACACATACCGTTGCAATCGGGCGAGTTTCTATTATCAGATGCAATAGGAATTTTTGGGTTAGGTCAATCCGTTCGCGAGATATGGGAGTTTGAAGCTAAGAAATGGTTAAGAAGGCAACAAATTTTTCGCACTTCTGCTGCTCCAATCGCTTGACTAGAATGGCCTAGGGAAAAAATACACATACCGTTGTAATCGGGCGAGTTTCTTCTTTCAGATGCAACAGGAATTTTTGGGTTAGGTCAATCCGTTCGCGAGATATGGGAGTTTGAAGCCAAGAAATGGTTGAGAAGGCAAAAAATTGTTCGCTATTCTGCTGCTTCAAACGCTTAACCAGAATGGCCTAGAGAAAAAATACACATACCGTTGTAATCGGGCGAGTTTCTTCTTTCAGATGCAACAGGAATTTTTGGGTTAGGTCAATCCGTTCGCGAGATATGGGAGTTTGAAGCTAAGAAATGGTAAAGAAGACAACAAATTATTCGCACTACTGCTGCTCCAAACGCTTAACTAGAATGGCCTAGGGAAAAAATACACATACCGTTGTAATCGGGCGAGTTTCTACTTTCAGACGCAACAGGATCTTTTGGGTTAGGTCAGTCCGTTCGCGTGATATGGGAGTTTGAAGCCAAGAAATGGTTGAGAAGGCAAAAAATTTTTCGCACTTCTGCTGCTCCAAACGCTTAACCAGAATGGCCTAGGAAAAAAATACACATACCTTTGTAATCGGGCGAGATTCTACTTTCAGACGCAACAGGAATTTATGGGTTAGGTCAATCCGTTCGCGAGATATGGGAGTTTGAAGCCAAGAAATGGTTGAGAAGGCAAACAATTTTTCGCTATTCCGCTGCTTCAAACGCTTAACCAGAATGGCCTAGAGAAAAAATACACATACCGTTGTAATCGGGCGAGTTTCTTCTTTCAGATGCAACAGGAATTTTTGGGTTAGGTCAATCCGTTCGCGAGATATGGGAGTTTGAAGCTAAGAAATGGTAAAGAAGACAACAAATTATTCGCACTACTGCTGCTCCAAACGCTTAACTAGAATGGCCTAGGGAAAAAATACACATACCGTAGTAATCGGGCGAGTTTCTACTTTCAGACGCAACAGGATCTTTTGGGTTTGGTCAATCCGTTCGCGTGATATGGGAGTTTGAAGCCAAGAAATGGTTGAGAAGGCAAAAAATTTTTCGCACTTCTGCTGCTCCAAACGCTTAACCAGAATGGCCTAGGGAAAAAATACACATACCGTTGTAATCGGGCGAGTTTCTACTTTCAGATGCAACAGGAATTTTTGGGTTAGGTCAATCCGTTCGCTAGATATGGCAGTTTGAAGCCAAGAAATGGTTGAGAAGGCAAAAAATTTTTCGCTATTCTGCTGCTTCAAACGCTTGACCAGAATGGCCTAGGGAAAAAATTCACATACCGTTGTAATCGGGCGAGTTTCTTCTTTCAGATGCAACAGGATCTTTTGGGTTAGGTCAATCCGTTCGCGTGATATGGGAGTTTGAAGCCAAGAAATGGTTGAGAAGGCAAAAAATTTTTCGCAATTCTGCTGCTCCAAACGCTTAACCAGAATGGCCTAGGGGAAAAATACACATACCGCTGTAATCGGGCGAGTTTCTACTTTCTGATGCAATAGGAATTTTTGGGTTAGGTCAATCCGTTCGCGAGATATGGGAGTTTGAAGCCAAGAAATGGTTGAGAAGGCAAACAATTTTTCGCTATTCTGCTGATCCAAACGCTTAACCAGAATGGCCTAGGGAAAAAATACACATACCGTTGTAATCGGGTGAGTTTCTACTTTCAGACGCAGCAGGAACTTCTGGGTTTGGTCAATCCGTTCGCGAGATATGGGAGTTTGAAACCAAGAAATGGTTGAGAAGGCAAAAAATTTTTCGCAATTCTGCTGCTCCAAACGCTTAACCAGAATTGCCTAGGGAAAAAATACACATACCGTTGTAATCGGGCGAGTTTCTACTTTCAGATGCAACAGGAATTTTTGGGTTAGGTCAATCCGTTCGCTAGATATGGCAGTTTGAAGCCAAGAAATGGTTGAGAAGGCAAAAAATTTTTCGCTATTCTGCTGCTTCAAACGCTTGACCAGAATGGCCTAGGGAAAAAATTCACATACCGTTGTAATCGGGCGAGTTTCTATTATCAGATGCAATAGGAATTTTTGGATTAGGTCAATCCGTTCGCGAGATATGGGAGTTTGAAGCTAAGAAATGGTTAAGAAGGCAACAAATTTTTCGCACTTCTGCTGCTCCAAACGCTTGACCAGAATGGCCTAGGGAAAAAATACACATACCGTCGTAATCGGGCGTGTTTCTACTTTCAGACGCAACAGGAATTTTTGGGTTAGGTCAATCCGTTCGCGAGATATGGGAGTTTGAAGCCAAGAAATGGTTGAGAAGGCAAAACATTTTTCGCAATTCTGCTGCTCCAAACGCTTAACCAGAATGGCCTAGGGAAAAAATACGCATATCGTTGTAATCGGGTGAGTTTCTACTTTCAGGCGCAGCAGGAACTTCTGGGTTTGGTCAATCCGTTCGCGAGATATGGGAGTTTGAAACCAAGAAATAGTTGAGAAGGCAAAAAATTTTTCGCAATTCTGCTGCTCCAAACGCTTAACCAGAATTGCCTAGGGAAAAAATACACATACCGTTGTAATCGGGCGAGTTTCTACTTTCAGATGCAACAGGAATTTTTGGGTTAGGTCAATCCGTTCGCTAGATATGGCAGTTTGAAGCCAAGAAATGGTTGAGAAGGCAAAAAATTTTTCGCTATTCTGCTGCTTCAAACGCTTGACCAGAATGGCCTAGGGAAAAAATACACATACCGTTGTAATCGGGCGAGTTTCTATAATCAGATGCAATAGAAATTTTTGGATTAGGTCAATCCGTTCGCGAGATATGGGAGTTTGAAGCTAAGAAATGGTTAAGAAGGCAATAAATTTTTCGCACTTCTGCTGCTCCAAACGCTTGACCAGAATGGCCTAGGGAAAAAATACACATACCGTCGTAATCGGGCGTGTTTCTACTTTCAGACGCAACAGGAATTTTTGGGTTAGGTCAATCCGTTCGCGAGATATGGGAGTTTGAAGCCAAGAAATGGTTGAGAAGGCAAAAAATTGTTCGCTATTCTGCTGCTTCAAACGCTTGACCAGAATGGCCTAGGGAAAAAATACGCATATCGTTGTAATCGGGTGAGTTTCTACTTTCAGACGCAGCAGGAACTTCTGGGTTTGGTCAATCCGTTCGCGAGATATGGGAGTTTGAAACCAAGAAATGGTTGAGAAGGCAAAAAATTTTTCGCAATTCGGCTGCTCCAAACGCTTAACCAGAATTGCCTAGGGAAAAAATACACATACCGTTGTAATCGGGCGAGTTTCTACTTTCAGATGCAACAGGAATTTTTGGGTTAGGTCAATCCGTTCGCTAGATATGGCAGTTTGAAGCCAAGAAATGGTTGAGAAGGCAAAAAATTTTTCGCTATTCTGCTGCTTCAAACGCTTGACCAGAATGGCCTAGGGAAAAAATACACATACCGTTGTAATCGGGCGAGTTTCTATTATCAGATGCAATAGGAATTTTTGGATTAGGTCAATCCGTTCGCGAGATATGGGAGTTTGAAGCTAAGAAATGGTTAAGAAGGCAACAAATTTTTCGCACTTCTGCTGCTCCAAACGCTTGACCAGAATGGCCTAGGGAAAAAATACACATACCGTCGTAATCGGGCGTGTTTCTACTTTCAGACGCAACAGGAATTTTTGGGTTAGGTCAATCCGTTCGCGAGATATGGGAGTTTGAAGCCAAGAAATGGTTGAGAAGGCAAAAAATTGTTCGCTATTCTGCTGCTTCAAACGCTTGACCAGAATGGCCTAGGGAAAAAATACGCATATCGTTGTAATCGGGTGAGTTTCTACTTTCAGACGCAGCAGGAACTTCTGGGTTTGGTCAATCCGTTCGCGAGGTATGGGAGTTTGAAGCCAAGAAATGGTTGAGAATGCAAAAAATTTTTCGCAATTCTGCTGCTACAAACGCTTAACCAGAATTGCCTAGGGAAAAAATACACATACCACTGTAATCGGGCGAGTTTCTACTTTCAGATGCAACAGGAATTTTTGGGTTAGGTCAATCCGTTCGCGAGATATGGGAGTTTGAAGCCAAGAAATGGTTGAGAATGCAAAAAATTTTTCGCAATTCTGCTGCTCCAAACGCTTAACCAGAATTGCCTAGGGAAAAAATACACATACCACTGTAATCGGGCGAGTTTCTACTTTCAGATGCAATAGGAATTTTTGGGTTAAGTCAATCCGTTCGCGAGATATGGGAGTTTGAAGCCACGAAATGGTTGAGAAGGCAAAACATTTTTCGCAATTCTGCTGCTCCAAACGCTTTACCAGAATGGCCTAGGGAAAAAATACGCATATCGTTGTAATCGGGTGAGTTTCTACTTTCAGACGCAGCAGGAACTTCTGGGTTTGGTCAATCCGTTCGCGAGATATGGGAGTTTGAAGCCAAGAAATGGTTGAGAAGGCAAAAAATTTTTCGCAATTCTGCTGCTCCAAACGCTTAACCAGAATGGCCTAGGGAAAAAATACACATACCGTTGTAATCGGGCTAGTTTCTACTTTCAGATGCAACAGGAATTTTTCGGTTAAGTCAATCCGTTCGCGAGATATGGGAGTTTGAAGCCAAGAAATGGTTGAGAAGCCAAAAAATTTTTCGCAATTCTGCTGCTCCAAACGCTTAACCAGAATGGCCTAGGGAAAAAATACGCATATCGTTGTAATCGGGTGAGTTTCTACTTTCAGACCCAGCAGGAACTTCTGGGGTTGATCAATCCGTTCGCGAGATATGGGAGTTTGAAGCCAAGAAATGGTAAAGAAGACAACAAACTGTTCGCACTACTGCTGCTCCAAACGCTTAACTAGAATGGCCTAGGGAAAAAATACACATACCGTTGTAATCGGGCGAGTTTCTACTTTCAGACGCAACAGGAATTTTTGGGTTAGGTCAATCCGTTCGCGAAATATGGGAGTTTGTAGCCAAGAAATGGTTGAGAAGGCAAAAAATTTTTCGCAATTCTGCTGCTCCACACACTTAACCAGAGTGGCCTAGGGAAAAAATACACATACCGCTGTAATCGGACTAGTTTCTACTTTCAGATGCAACAGGAATTTTTGGGTTAGGTCAATCCGTTCGCGAGACATGGGAGTTTGAAGCCAAGAAATGGTTGAGAATGCAAAAAATTTTTCGCAATTCTGCTGCTCCAAACGCTTAACCAGAATTGCCTAGGGAAAAAATACACATACCGTTGTAATCGGGCTAGTTTCTACTTTCAGATGCAACAGGAATTTTTCGGTTAAGTCAATCCGTTCGCGAGATATGGGAGTTTGAAGCCAAGAAATGGTTGAGAAGCCAAAAAATTTTTCGCAATTCTGCTGCTCCAAACGCTTAACCAGAATTGCCTAGGGGAAAAATACACATACCGCTGTAATCGGGCGAGTTTCTACTTTCAGACGCAACAGGAATTTTTGGGTTAGGTCAATCCGTTCGCGAAATATGGGAGTTTGAAGCCAAGAAATGGTTGAGAAGGCAAAAAATTTTTCGCAATTCTGCTGCTCCAAACGCTTAACCAGAATGGCCTAGGGAAAAAATACGCATATCGTTGTAATCGGGTGAGTTTCTACTTTCAGACCCAGCAGGAACTTCTGGGTTTGGTCAATCCGTTCGCGAGATATGGGAGTTTGAAGCCAAGAAATGGTAAAGAAGACAACAAACTGTTCGCACTACTGCTGCTCCAAACGCTTAACTAGAATGGCCTAGGGAAAAAATACACATACCGTTGTAATCGGGCGAGTTTCTACTTTCAGACGCAACAGGAATTTTTGGGTTAGGTCAATCCGTTCGCGAAATATGGGAGTTTGAAGCCAAGAAATGGTTGAGAAGGCAAAAAATTTTTCGCAATTCTGCTGCTCCACACACTTAACCAGAGTGGCCTAGGGAAAAAATGCACATACCGCTGTAATCGGACTAGTTTCTACTTTCAGATGCAACAGGAATTTTTGGGTTAGGTCAATCCGTTCGCGAAATATGGGAGTTTGAAGCCAAGAAATGGTTGAGAATGCAAAAAATTTTTCGCAATTCTGCTGCTCCAAACGCTTAACCAGAATTGCCTAGGGAAAAAATACACATACCGTTGTAATCGGGCTAGTTTCTACTTTCAGATGCAACAGGAATTTTTCGGTTAAGTCAATCCGTTCGCGAGATATGGGAGTTTGAAGCCAAGAAATGGTTGAGAAGCCAAAAAATTTTTCGCAATTCTGCTGCTCCAAACGCTTAACCAGAATTGCCTAGGGGAAATACACATACCGCTGTAATCGGGCGAGTTTCTACTTTCAGACGCAACAGGAATTTTTGGGTTAGGTCAATCCGTTCGCGAAATATGGGAGTTTGAAGCCAAGAAATGGTTGAGAAGGCAAAAAATTTTTCGCAATTCTGCTGCTCCAAACGCTTAACCAGAATTGCCTAGGGAAAAAATACACATACCGCTGTAATCGGGCGAGTTTCTACTTTCAGATGCAATAGGAATTTTTGGGTTAAGTCAATCCGTTCGCGAGATATGGGAGTTTGAAGCCACGAAATGGTTGAGAAGGCAAAACATTTTTCGCAATTCTGCTGCTCCAAACGCTTTACCAGAATGGCCTAGGGAAAAAATACGCATATCGTTGTAATCGGGTGAGTTTCTACTTTCAGACGCAGCAGGAACTTCTGGGTTTGGTCAATCCGTTCGCGAGATATGGGAGTTTGAAGCCAAGAAATGGTTGAGAAGGCAAAAAATTTTTCGCAATTCTGCTGCTCCAAACGCTTAACCAGAATGGCCTAGGGAAAAAATACACATACCGTTGTAATCGGGCTAGTTTCTACTTTCAGATGCAACAGGAATTTTTCGGTTAAGTCAATCCGTTCGCGAGATATGGGAGTTTGAAGCCAAGAAATGGTTGAGAAGCCAAAAAATTTTTCGCAATTCTGCTGCTCCAAACGCTTAACCAGAATTGCCTAGGGGAAAAATACACATACCGCTGTAATCGGGTGAGTTTCTACTTTCAGATGCAATAGGAATTTTTGGGTTAGGTCAATCCGTTCGCGAGATATGGGAGTTTGAAGCCAAGAAATGGTTGAGAAGGCAAAACATTTTTCGCAATTCTGCTGCTCCAAACGCTTAACCAGAATGGCCTAGGGATAAAATACGCATATCGTTGTAATCGGGTGAGTTTCTACTTTCAGACGCAGCAGGAACTTCTGGGTTTGGTCAATCCGTTCGCGAGATATGGGAGTTTGAAGCCAAGAAATGGTAAAGAAGACAACAAACTGTTCGCACTACTGCTGCTCCAAACGCTTAACTAGAATGGCCTAGGGAAAAAATACACATACCGTTGTAATCGGGCGAGTTTCTACTTTCAGACGCAACAGGAATTTTTGGGTTAGGTCAATCCGTTCGCGAAATATGGGAGTTTGAAGCCAAGAAATGGTTGAGAAGGCAAAAAATTTTTCGCAATTCTGCTGCTCCACACGCTTAACCAGAATGGCCTAGGCAAAAAATACACATACCGTTGTAATCGGACGAGTTTCTACTTTCAGATGCAACAGGAATTTTTGGGTTAGGTCAATCCGTTCGCGAGATATGGGAGTTTGAAACCAAGAAATGGTTGAGAAGGCAAAAAATTTTTCGCAATTCTGCTGCTCCAAACGCTTAACCAGAATTGCCTAGGGAAAAAATACACATACCGCTGTAGTCGGGCGAGTTTCTACTTTCAGATGCAATAGGAATTTTTGGGTTAGGTCAATCCGTTCGCGAGATATGGGAGTTTGAAGCCAAGAAATGGTTGAGAAGGCAAAACATTTTTCGCAATTCTGCTGCTCCAAACGCTTTACCAGAATGGCCTAGGGAAAAAATACGCATATCGTTGTAATCGGGTGAGTTTCTACTTTCAGACGCAGCAGGAACTTCTGGGTTTGGTCAATCCGTTCGCGAGATATGGGAGTTTGAAGCCAAGAAATGGTTGAGAAGGCAAAAAATTTTTCGCAATTCTGCTGCTCCAAACGCTTAACCAGAATGGCCTAGGGAAAAAATACACATACCGTTGTAATCGGGCTAGTTTCTACTTTCAGATGCAACAGGAATTTTTCGGTTAAGTCAATCCGTTCGCGAGATATGGGAGTTTGAAGCCAAGAAATGGTTGAGAAGCCAAAAAATTTTTCGCAATTCTGCTGCTCCAAACGCTTAACCAGAATTGCCTAGGGGAAAAATACACATACCGCTGTAATCGGGCGAGTTTCTACTTTCAGATGCAATAGGAATTTTTGGGTTAGGTCAATCCGTTCGCGAGATATGGGAGTTTGAAGCCAAGAAATGGTTGAGAAGGCAAAACATTTTTCGCAATTCTGCTGCTCCAAACGCTTAACCAGAATGGCCTAGGGAAAAAATACGCATATCTTTGTAATCGGGTGAGTTTCTACTTTCAGACGCAGCAGGAACTTCTGGGTTTGGTCAATCCGTTCGCGAGATATGGGAGTTTGAAACCAAGAAATGGTTGAGAAGGCAAAAAATTTTTCGCAATTCTGCTGCTCCAAACGCTTAACCAGAATTGCCTAGGGAAAAAATACACATACCGTTGTAATCGGGCGAGTTTCTACTTTCAGATGCAACAGGAATTTTTGGGTTAGGTCAATCCGTTCGCTAGATATGGCAGTTTGAAGCCAAGAAATGGTTGAGAAGGCAAAAAATTTTTCGCTATTCTGCTGCTTCAAACGCTTGACCAGAATGGCCTAGGGAAAAAATACACATACCGTTGTAATCGGGCGAGTTTCCATTATCAGATGCAATAGGAATTTTTGGATTAGGTCAATCCGTTTCCGAGATATGGGAGCTTGAAGCTAAGAAATGGTTAAGAAGGCAACAAATTTTTCGCACTTCTGCTGCTCCAAACGCTTGACCAGAATGGCCTAGGGAAAAAATACACATACCGTCGTAATCGGGCGTGTTTCTACTTTCAGACGCAACAGGAATTTTTGGGTTAGGTCAATCCGTTCGCGAGATATGGGAGTTTGAAGCCAAGAAATGGTTGAGAAGGCAAAAAATTGTTCGCTATTCTGCTGCTTCAAACGCTTGACCAGAAAGGCCTAGGGAAAAAATACACATACCGTTGTAATCGGGCGAGTTTCTTCTTTCAGATGCAACAGGAATTTTTGGGTTAGGTCAATCCGTTCGGGAAATATGGGAGTTTGAAGCCAAGAAATGGTTGAGAAGGCAAAAAATTTTTCGCAATTCTGCTGCTCCACACGCTTAACCAGAATGGCCTAGGGAAAAAATACACATACCGTTGTAATCGGACGAGTTTCTACTTTCAGATGCAACAGGAATTTTTGGGTTAGGTCAATCCGTTCGCGAGATATGGGAGTTTGAAGCCAAGAAATGGTTGAGAAGGCAAAAAATTTTTCGCAATTCTGCTGCTCCAAACGCTTAACCAGAATTGCCTAGGGAAAAAATACACATACCGCTGTAATCGGGCTAGTTTCTACTTTCAGACGCAACAGGAATTTTTCGGTTAAGTCAATCCGTTCGCGAGATATGGGAGTTTGAAGCCAAGAAATGGTTGAGAAGCCAAAAAATTTTTCGCAATTCTGCTGCTCCAAACGCTTAACCAGAATTGCCTAGGGGAAAAATACACATACCGCTGTAATCGGGCGAGTTTCTACTTTCAGATGCAATAGGAATTTTTGGGTTAGGTCAATCCGTTCGCGAGATATGGGAGTTTGAAGCCAAGAAATGGTTGAGAAGGCAAAAAATTTTTCGCAATTCTGTTGGTCCAAACGCTTAACCAGAATTGCCTAGGGAAAAAATACACATACCGTTGTAATCGGGCGAGTTTCTACTTTCAGATGCAATAGGAATTTTTGGGTTGGGTCAGTCCGTTCGAGAGATATGGGAGTTTGAAGCCAAGAAATGGTTGAGAAGGCAAAAAATTTTTCGCAATTCTGTTGGTCCAAACGCTTAACCAGAATTGCGCAGGGAAAAAATACACATACCGCTGTAATCGGGCGAGTTTCTACTTTCAGATGCAATAGGAATTTTTGGGTTGGGTCAGTCCGTTCGAGAGATATGGGAGTTTGAAGCCAAGAAATGGTTGAGAAGGCAAAACATTTTTCGCAATTCTGCTGCTCCAAACGCTTAACCAGAATGACCTAGGGAAAAAATACGCATATCCTTGTAATCGGGCGAGTTTCTACATTCAGACGCAGCAGGAAATTTTGGGTTTGGTCAATCCGTTCGCGAGATATGGGACTTTGAAGCTAAGAAATGCTTGAGAAGACAACAAATTTTTCGCAATTCTGCTGCGCCAAACGTTTAACCAGAATGGGATAGGGAAAAAATACACATACCGTTGTAATCGGGCTAGTTTCTACTTTCAGATGCAACAGGAATTTTTCGGTTAAGTCAATCCGTTCGCGAGATATGGGAGTTTGAAACCAAGAAATGGTTGAGAAGGCAAAAAATTTTTCGCAATTCTGCTGCTCCAAACGCTTAACCAGAATTGCCTAGGGAAAAAATACACATACCGTTGTAATCGGGCGAGTTTCTACTTTCAGATGCAATAGGAATTTTTGGGTTAGGTCAATCCGTTCGCGAGATATGGGAGTTTGAAGCCAAGAAATGGTTGAGAAGGCAAAACATTTTTCGCAATTCTGCTGCTCCACACGCTTAACCAGAATTGCCTAGGGAAAAAATACACATACCGCTGTAATCGGGCTAGTTTCTACTTTCAGACGCAACAGGAATTTTTCGGTTAAGTCAATCCGTTCGCGAGATATGGGAGTTTGAAGCCAAGAAATGGTTGAGAAGCCAAAAAATTTTTCGCAATTCTGCTGCTCCAAACGCTTAACCAGAATTGCCTAGGGGAAAAATACACATACCGCTGTAATCGGGCGAGTTTCTACTTTCAGATGCAATAGGAATTTTTTGGTTAGGTCAATCCGTTCGCGAGATATGGGAGTTTGAAGCCAAGAAATGGTTGAGAAGGCAAAACATTTTTCGCAATTCTGCTGCTCCAAACGCTTAACCAGAATGGCCTAGGGAAAAAATACGCATATCGTTGTAATCGGGTGAGTTTCTACTTTCAGACGCAGCAGGAACTTCTGGGTTTGGTCAATCCGTTCGCGAGATATGGGAGTTTGAAGCCAAGAAATGGTTGAGAAGGCAAAAAATTTTTCGCAATTCTGCTGCTCCAAACGCTTAACCAGAATTGCCTAGGGAAAAAATACACATACCGTTGTAATCGGGCGAGTTTCTACTTTCAGATGCAACAGGAATTTTTGGGTTAGGTCAATCCGTTCGCGAGATATGGGAGTTTGAAGCCCAGAAATGGTTGAGAAGGCAAACAATTTTTCGCAATTCTGCTGCTCCAAACGCTTAACCAGAATTGCCTAGGGAAAAAATACACATACCGCTGTAATCGGGCGAGTTTCTACTTCCAGACGCAATAGGAATTTTTGGGTTTGGTCAGTCCATTCGCGAGATATGTGAGTTTGAAGCCAAGAAATGGTTGAGAAGGCAAAAAATTTTTCGCAATTCTGCTGGTCCAAACGCTTAACCAGAATTGCGCAGGGAAAAAATACACATACCGCTGTAATCGGGCGAGTTTCTACTTTCAGATGCAATAGGAATTTTTGGGTTGGGTCAGTCCGTTCGAGAGATATGGGAGTTTGAAGCCAAGAAATGGTTGAGAAGGCAAAACATTTTTCGCAATTCTGCTGCTCCAAACGCTTAACCAGAATGACCTAGGGAAAAAATACGCATATCCTTGTAATCGGGCGAGTTTCTACATTCAGACGCAGCAGGAAATTTTGGGTTTGGTCAATCCGTTCGCGAGATATGGGACTTTGAAGCTAAGAAATGCTTGAGAAGACAACAAATTTTTCGCAATTCTGCTGCGCCAAACGTTTAACCAGAATGGGATAGGGAAAAAATACACATACCGTTGTAATCGGGCTAGTTTCTACTTTCAGATGCAACAGGAATTTTTCGGTTAAGTCAATCCGTTCGCGAGATATGGGAGTTTGAAACCTAGAAATGGTTGAGAAGGCAAAAAATTTTTCGCAATTCTGCTGCTCCAAACGCTTAACCAGAATTGCCTAGGGAAAAAATACACATACCGTTGTAATCGGGCGAGTTTCTACTTTCAGATGCAATAGGAATTTTTGGGTTAGGTCAATCCGTTCGCGAGATATGGGAGTTTGAAGCCAAGAAATGGTTGAGAAGGCAAAACATTTTTCGCAATTCTGCTGCTCCAAACGCTTAACCAGAATGGCCTAGGGAAAAAATACGCATATCGTTGTAATCGGGTGAGTTTCTACTTTCAGACGCAGCAGGAACTTCTGGGTTTGGTCAATCCGTTCGCGAGATATGGGAGTTTGAAACCAAGAAATGGTTGAGAAGGCAAAAAATTTTTCGCAATTCTGCTGCTCCAAACGCTTAACCAGAATTGCCTAGGGAAAAAATACACATACCGTTGTAATCGGGCGAGTTTCTACTTTCAGATGCAACAGGAATTTTTGGGTTAGGTCAATCCGTTCGCTAGATATGGCAGTTTGAAGCCAAGAAATGGTTGAGAAGGCAAAAAATTTTTCGCTATTCTGCTGCTTCAAACGCTTGACCAGAATGGCCTAGGGAAAAAATACACATACCGTTGTAATCGGGCGAGTTTCCATTATCAGATGCAATAGGAATTTTTGGATTAGGTCAATCCGTTCGCGAGATATGGGAGTTTGAAGCTAAGAAATGGTTAAGAAGGCAACAAATTTTTCGCACTTCTGCTGCTCCAAACGCTTGACCAGAATGGCCTAGGGAAAAAATACACATACCGTCGTAATCGGGCGTGTTTCTACTTTCAGACGCAACAGGAATTTTTGGGTTAGGTCAATCCGTTCGCGAGATATGGGAGTTTGAAGCCAAGAAATGGTTGAGAAGGCAAAAAATTGTTCGCTATTCTGCTGCTTCAAACGCTTGACCAGGAAGGCCTAGGGAAAAAATACACATACCGTCGTAATCGGGCGTGTTTCTACTTTCAGACGCAACAGGAATTTTTGGGTTAGGTCAATCCGTTCGCGAGATATGGGAGTTTGAAGCCAAGAAATGGTTGAGAAGGCAAAAAATTTTTCGCAATTCTGCTGCTCCACACGCTTAACCAGAATGGCCTAGGGAAAAAATACACATACCGTTGTAATCGGACGAGTTTCTACTTTCAGATGCAACAGGAATTTTTGGGTTAGGTCAATCCGTTCGCCAGATATGGGAGTTTGAAGCCAAGAAATGGTTGAGAAGGCAAAAAATTTTTCGCAATTCTGCTGCTCCAAACGCTTAACCAGAATGGCCTAGGGAAAAAATACGCATGTCGTTGTAATCGGGTGAGTTTCTACTTTCAGACGCAGCAGGAACTTCTGGGTTTGGTCAATCCGTTCGCGAGATATGGGAGTTTGAAGCCAAGAAATGGTTGAGAAGGCAAAAAATTTTTCGCAATTCTGCTGCTCCAAACGCTTAACCAGAATTGCCTAGGGAAAAAATACACATACCGTTGTAATCGGGCGAGTTTCTACTTTCAGATGCAACAGGAATTTTTGGGTTAGGTCAATCCGTTCGCGAGTTATGGGAGTTTGAAGCCAAGAAATGGTTGAGAAGGCAAAAAATTTTTCGCAATTCTGCTGCTCCAAACGCTTAACCAGAATTGCCTAGGGAAAAAATACACATACCGTTGTAATCGGGCGAGTTTCTACTTTCAGATGCAATAGGAATTTTTGGGTTAGGTCAATCCGTTCGCGAGATATGGGAGTTTGAAGCCAAGAAATGGTTGAGAAGGCAAAACATTTTTCGCAATTCTGCTGCTCCAAACGCTTAACCAGAATGGCCTAGGGAAAAAATACGCATATCGTTGTAATCGGGTGAGTTTCTACTTTCAGACGCAGCAGGAACTTCTGGGTTTGGTCAATCCGTTCGCGAGATATGGGAGTTTGAAACCAAGAAATGGTTGAGAAGGCAAAAAATTTTTCGCAATTCTGCTGCCCCAAACGCTTAACCAGAATTGCCTAGGGAAAAAATACACATACCGTTGTAATCGGGCGAGTTTCTACTTTCAGATGCAACAGGAATTTTTGGGTTAGGTCAATCCGTTCGCTAGATATGGCAGTTTGAAGCCAAGAAATGGTTGAGAAGGCAAAAAATTTTTCGCTATTCTGCTGCTTCAAACGCTTGACCAGAATGGCCTAGGGAAAAAATACACATACCGTTGTAATCGGGCGAGTTTCCATTATCAGATGCAATAGGAATTTTTGGATTAGGTCAATCCGTTCGCGAGATATGGGAGTTTGAAGCTAAGAAATGGTTAAGAAGGCAACAAATTTTTCGCACTTCTGCTGCTCCAAACGCTTGACCAGAATGGCCTAGGGAAAAAATACAAATACCGTCGTAATCGGGCGTGTTTCTACTTTCAGACGCAACAGGAATTTTTGGGTTAGGTCAATCCGTTCGCGAGATATGGGAGTTTGAAGCGAAGAAATGGTTGAGAAGGCAAAAAATTTTCCGCCATTCTGCTGCTTCAAACGCTTGACCAGAATGGCCTAGGGAAAAAATACACATACCGTTGTAATCGGGCTAGTTTCTACTTTCAGATGCAACAGGAATTTTTCGGTTAAGTCAATCCGTTCGCGAGATATGGGAGTTTGAAACCAAGAAATGGTTGAGAAGGCAAAAAATTTTTCGCAATTCTGCTGCTCCAAACGCTTAACCAGAATTGCCTAGGGAAAAAATACACATACCGTTGTAATCGGGCGAGTTTCTACTTTCAGATGCAACAGGAATTTTTGGGTTAGGTCAATCCGTTCGCTAGATATGGCAGTTTGAAGCCAAGAAATGGTTGAGAAGGCAAAAAATTTTTCGCTATTCTGCTGCTTCAAACGCTTGACCAGAATGGCCTAGGGAAAAAATACACATACCGTTGTAATCGGGCGAGTTTCCATTATCAGATGCAATAGGAATTTTTGGATTAGGTCTATCCGTTCGCGAGATATGGGAGTTTGAAGCTAAGAAATGGTTAAGAAGGCAACAAATTTTTCGCACTTCTGCTGCTCCAAACGCTTGACCAGAATGGCCTAGGGAAAAAATACACATACCGTCGTAATCGGGCGTGTTTCTACTTTCAGACGCAACAGGAATTTTTGGGTTAGGTCAATCCGTTCGCGAGATATGGGAGTTTGAAGCCAAGAAATGGTTGAGAAGGCAAAAAATTGTTCGCTATTCTGCTGCTTCAAACGCTTGACCAGAATGGCCTAGGGAAAAAATACACATACCTTTGTAATCGGGCGAGTTTCTTCTTTCAGATGCAACAGGAATTTTTGGGTTAGGTCAATCCGTTCGCGAGATATGGGAGTTTGAAGCCAAGAAATGGTTGAGAAGGCAAAAAATTGTTCGCTAATCTGCTGCTTCAAACGCTTAACCAGAATGGCCTAGAGAAAAAATACACATACCGTTGTAATCGGGCGAGTTTCTACTTTCAGATGCAACAGCAATTTTTGGGTTTGGTCAATCCGTTCGCGAGATATGGTACTTTGAAGCTAAGAAATGGTTGAGAAGACAACAAATTTTTCGCAATTCTGCTGCTCCAAACGCTTAACCAGAATGGACTAGGGAGAAAATACACATACCGTTGTAATCGGGCTAGTTTCTACTTTCAGATGCAACAGGAATTTTTCGGTTAAGTCAATCCGTTCGCGAGATATGGGAGTTTGAAGCCAAGAAATGGTTGAGAAGGCAAAAAATTTTTCGCAATTCTGCTGCTCCAAACGCTTAACCAGAATTGCCTAGGGAAAAAATACACATACCGCTGTAATCGGGCGAGTTTCTACTTTCAGATGCAATAGGAATTTTTGGGTTAAGTCAATCCGTTCGCGAGATATGGGAGTTTGAAGCCACGAAATGGTTGAGAAGGCAAAACATTTTTCGCAATTCTGCTGCTCCAAACGCTTTACCAGAATGGCCTAGGGAAAAAATACGCATATCGTTGTAATCGGGTGAGTTTCTACTTTCAGACGCAGCAGGAACTTCTGGGTTTGGTCAATCCGTTCGTGAGATATGGGAGTTTGAAGCCAAGAAATGGTTGAGAAGGCAAAAAATTTTTCGCAATTCTGCTGCTCCAAACGCTTAACCAGAATGGCCTAGGGAAAAAATACACATACCGTTGTAATCGGGCTAGTTTCTACTTTCAGATGCAACAGGAATTTTTCGGTTAAGTCAATCCGTTCGCGAGATATGGGAGTTTGAAGCCAAGAAATGGTTGAGAAGCCAAAAAATTTTTCGCAATTCTGCTGCTCCAAACGCTTAACCAGAATTGCCTAGGGGAAAAATACACATACCGCTGTAATCGGGTGAGTTTCTACTTTCAGATGCAATAGGAATTTTTGGGTTAGGTCAATCCGTTCGCGAGATATGGGAGTTTGAAGCCAAGAAATGGTTGAGAAGGCAAAAAATTTTTCGCAATTCTGCTGCTCCAAACGCTTAACCAGTATGGCCTAGGGAAAAAATACGCATATCGTTGTAATCGGGTGAGTTTCTACTTTCAGACGCAGCAGGAACTTCTGGGTTTGGTCAATCCGTTCGCGAGATATGGGAGTTTGAAGCCAAGAAATGGTAAAGAAGACAACAAACTGTTCGCACTACTGCTGCTCCAAACGCTTAACTAGAATGGCCTATGGAAAAAATACACATACCGTTGTAATCGGGCGAGTTTCTACTTTCAGACGCAACAGGAATTTTTGGGTTAGGTCAATCCGTTCGCGAAATATGGGAGTTTGAAGCCAAGAAATGGTTGAGAAGGCAAAAAATTTTTCGCAATTCTGCTGCTCCACACGCTTAACCAGAATGGCCTAGGGAAAAAATACACATACCGTTGTAATCGGACGAGTTTCTACTTTCAGATGCAACAGGAATTTTTGGGTTAGGTCAATCCGTTCGCGAGATATGGGAGTTTGAAGCCAAGAAATGGTTGAGAAGGCAAAAAATTTTTCGCAATTCTGCTGCTCCAAAAGCTTAACCAGAATTGCCTAGGGAAAAAATACACATACCGCTGTAATCGGGCGAGTTTCTACTTTCAGATGCAATAGGAATTTTTGGGTTAGGTCAATCCGTTCGCGAGATATGGGAGTTTGAAGCCAAGAAATGGTTGAGAAGGCAAAACATTTTTCGCAATTCTGCTGCTCCAAACGCTTTACCAGAATGGCCTAGGGAAAAAATACGCATATCGTTGTAATCGGGTGAGTTTCTACTTTCAGACGCAGCAGGAACTTCTGGGTTTGGTCAATCCGTTCGCGAGATATGGGAGTTTGAAGCCAAGAAATGGTTGAGAAGGCAAAAAATTTTTCGCAATTCTGCTGCTCCAAACGCTTAAACAGAATGGCCTAGGGAAAAAATACACATACCGTTGTAATCGGGCTAGTTTCTACTTTCAGATGCAACAGGAATTTTTCGGTTAAGTCAATCCGTTCGCGAGATATGGGAGTTTGAAGCCAAGAAATGGTTGAGAAGCCAAAAAATTTTTCGCAATTCTGCTGCTCCAAACGCTTAACCAGAATTGCCTAGGGGAAAAATACACATACCGCTGTAATCGGGCGAGTTTCTACTTTCAGACGCAGCAGGAACTTCTGGGTTTGGTCAATCCGTTCGCGAGATATGGGAGTTTGAAACCAAGAAATGGTTGAGAAGGCAAAAAATTTTTCGCAATTCTGCTGCTCCAAACGCTTAACCAGAATGGACTAGGGAGAAAATACACATACCGTTGTAATCGGGCTAGTTTCTACTTTCAGATGCAACAGGAATTTTTCGGTTAAGTCAATCCGTTCGCGAGATATGGGAGTTTGAAGCCAAGAAATGGTTGAGAAGGCAAAAAATTTTTCGCAATTCTGCTGCTCCAAACGCTTAACCAGAATTGCCTAGGGAAAAAATACACATACCGCTGTAATCGGGCGAGTTTCTACTTTCAGATGCAATAGGAATTTTTGGGTTAAGTCAATCCGTTCGCGAGATATGGGAGTTTGAAGCCACGAAATGGTTGAGAAGGCAAAACATTTTTCGCAATTCTGCTGCTCCAAACGCTTTACCAGAATGGCCTAGGGAAAAAATACGCATATCGTTGTAATCGGGTGAGTTTCTACTTTCAGACGCAGCAGGAACTTCTGGGTTTGGTCAATCCGTTCGTGAGATATGGGAGTTTGAAGCCAAGAAATGGTTGAGAAGGCAAAAAATTTTTCGCAATTCTGCTGCTCCAAACGCTTAACCAGAATGGCCTAGGGAAAAAATACACATACCGTTGTAATCGGGCTAGTTTCTACTTTCAGATGCAACAGGAATTTTTCGGTTAAGTCAATCCGTTCGCGAGATATGGGAGTTTGAAGCCAAGAAATGGTTGAGAAGCCAAAAAATTTTTCGCAATTCTGCTGCTCCAAACGCTTAACCAGAATTGCCTAGGGGAAAAATACACATACCGCTGTAATCGGGTGAGTTTCTACTTTCAGATGCAATAGGAATTTTTGGGTTAGGTCAATCCGTTCGCGAGATATGGGAGTTTGAAGCCAAGAAATGGTTGAGAAGGCAAAACATTTTTCGCAATTCTGCTGCTCCAAACGCTTAACCAGTATGGCCTAGGGAAAAAATACGCATATCGTTGTAATCGGGTGAGTTTCTACTTTCAGACGCAGCAGGAACTTCTGGGTTTGGTCAATCCGTTCGCGAGATATGGGAGTTTGAAGCCAAGAAATGGTAAAGAAGACAACAAACTGTTCGCACTACTGCTGCTCCAAACGCTTAACTAGAATGGCCTAGGGAAAAAATACACATACCGTTGTAATCGGGCGAGTTTCTACTTTCAGACGCAACAGGAATTTTTGGGTTAGGTCAATCCGTTCGCGAAATATGGGAGTTTGAAGCCAAGAAATGGTTGAGAAGGCAAAAAATTTTTCGCAATTCTGCTGCTCCACACGCTTAACCAGAATGGCCTAGGGAAAAAATACACATACCGTTGTAATCGGACGAGTTTCTACTTTCAGATGCAACAGGAATTTTTGGGTTAGGTCAATCCGTTCGCGAGATATGGGAGTTTGAAGCCAAGAAATGGTTGAGAAGGCAAAAAATTTTTCGCAATTCTGCTGCTCCAAACGCTTAACCAGAATTGCCTAGGGAAAAAATACACATACCGCTGTAATCGGGCGAGTTTCTACTTTCAGATGCAATAGGAATTTTTGGGTTAGGTCAATCCGTTCGCGAGATATGGGAGTTTGAAGCCAAGAAATGGTTGAGAAGGCAAAACATTTTTCGCAATTCTGCTGCTCCAAACGCTTTACCAGAATGGCCTAGGGAAAAAATACGCATATCGTTGTAATCGGGTGAGTTTCTACTTTCAGACGCAGCAGGAACTTCTGGGTTTGGTCAATCCGTTCGCGAGATATGGGAGTTTGAAGCCAAGAAATGGTTGAGAAGGCAAAAAATTTTTCGCAATTCTGCTGCTCCAAACGCTTAAACAGAATGGCCTAGGGAAAAAATACACATACCGTTGTAATCGGGCTAGTTTCTACTTTCAGATGCAACAGGAATTTTTCGGTTAAGTCAATCCGTTCGCGAGATATGGGAGTTTGAAGCCAAGAAATGGTTGAGAAGCCAAAAAATTTTTCGCAATTCTGCTGCTCCAAACGCTTAACCAGAATTGCCTAGGGGAAAAATACACATACCGCTGTAATCGGGCGAGTTTCTACTTTCAGACGCAGCAGGAACTTCTGGGTTTGGTCAATCCGTTCGCGAGATATGGGAGTTTGAAACCAAGAAATGGTTGAGAAGGCAAAAAATTTTTCGCAATTCTGCTGCTCCAAACGCTTAACCAGAATTGCCTAGGGAAAATTACACATACCGTTGTAATCGGGCGAGTTTCTACTTTCAGATGCAACAGGAATTTTTGGGTTAGTTCAATCCGTTCGCTAGATATGGCAGTTTGAAGCCAAGAAATGGTTGAGAAGGCAAAAAATTTTTCGCTATTCTGCTGCTTCAAACGCTTGACCAGAATGGCCTAGGGAAAAAATACACATACCGTTGTAATCGGGCGAGTTTCTACTTTCAGATGCAATAGGAATTTTTGGGTTAGGTCAATCCGTTCGCGAGATATGGGAGTTTGAAGCCAAGAAATGGTTGAGAAGGCAAAATATTTTTCGCAATTCTGCTGCTCCAAACGCTTAACCAGAATGGCCTAGGGAAAAAATACGCATATCGTTGTAATCGGGTGAGTTTCTACTTTCAGACGCAGCAGGAACTTCTGGGTTTGGTCAATCCGTTCGTGAGATATGGGAGTTTGAAACCAAGAAATGGTTGAGAAGGCAAAAAATTTTTCGCAATTCTGCTGCTCCAAACGCTTAACCAGAATTGCCTAGGGAAAAAATACACATACCGTTGTAATCGGGCGAGTTTCAACTTTCAGATGCAACAGGAATTTTTGGGTTAGGTCAATCCGTTCGCTAGATATGGCAGTTTGAAGCCAAGAAATGGTTGAGAAGGCAAAAAATTTTTCGCTATTCTGCTGCTTCAAACGCTTGACCAGAATGGCCTAGGGAAAAAATACACATACCGTTGTAATCGGGCGAGTTTCCATTATCAGATGCAATAGGAATTTTTGGATTAGGTCAATCCGTTCGCGAGATATGGGAGTTTGAAGCTAAGAAATGGTTAAGAAGGCAACAAATTTTTCGCACTTCTGCTGCTCCAAACGCTTGACCAGAATGGCCTAGGGAAAAAATACAAATACCGTCGTAATCGGGCGTGTTTCTACTTTCAGACGCAACAGGAATTTTTGGGTTAGGTCAATCCGTTCGCGAGATATGGGAGTTTGAAGCGAAGAAATGGTTGAGAAGGCAAAAAATTTTCGGCCATTCTGCTGCTTCAAACGCTTGACCAGAATGGCCTAGGGAAAAAATACACATACCGTTGTAATCGGGCTAGTTTCTACTTTCAGATGCAACAGGAACTTCTGGGTTTGGTCAATCCGTTCGCGAGATATGGGAGTTTGAAACCAAGAAATGGTTGAGAAGGCAAAAAATTTTTCGCAATTCTGCTGCTCCAAACGCTTAACCAGAATTGCCTAGGGAAAAAATACACATACCGTTGTAATCGGGCGAGTTTCTACTTTCAGATGCAACAGGAATTTTTGGGTTAGTTCAATCCGTTCGCGAGATATGGGAGTTTGAAGCCAAGAAATGGTTGAGAAGGCAAAACATTTTTCGCAATTCTGCTGCTCCAAACGCTTAACCAGAATTGCCTAGGGAAAAAATACACATACCGTTGTAATCGGGCGAGTTTCTACTTTCAGATGCAATAGGAATTTTTGGGTTAGGTCAATCCGTTTGCGAGATATGGGAGTTTGAAGCCAAGAAATGGTTGAGAAGGCAAAACATTTTTCGCAATTCTGCTGCTCCACACGCTTAACCAGAATTGCCTAGGGAAAAAATACACATACCGCTGTAATCGGGCTAGTTTCTACTTTCAGACGCAACAGGAATTTTTCGGTTAAGTCAATCCGTTCGCGAGATATGGGAGTTTGAAGCCAAGAAATGGTTGAGAAGCCAAAAAATTTTTCGCAATTCTGCTGCTCCAAACGCTTAACCAGAATTGCCTAGGGGAAAAATACACATACCGCTGTAATCGGGCGAGTTTCTACTTTCAGATGCAATAGGAATTTTTTGGTTAGGTCAATCCGTTCGCGAGATATGGGAGTTTGAAGCCAAGAAATGGTTGAGAAGGCAAAACATTTTTCGCAATTCTGCTGCTCCAAACGCTTAACCAGAATGGCCTAGGGAAAAAATACGCATATCGTTGTAATCGGGTGAGTTTCTACTTTCAGACGCAGCAGGAACTTCTGGGTTTGGTCAATCCGTTCGCGAGATATGGGAGTTTGAAGCCAAGAAATGGTTGAGAAGGCAAAAAATTTTTCGCAATTCTGCTGCTCCAAACGCTTAACCAGAATTGCCTAGGGAAAAAATACACATACCGTTGTAATCGGGCGAGTTTCTACTTTCAGATGCAACAGGAATTTTTGGGTTAGGTCAATCCGTTCGCGAGATATGGGAGTTTGAAGCCCAGAAATGGTTGAGAAGGCAAACAATTTTTCGCAATTCTGCTGCTCCAAACGCTTAACCAGAATTGCCTAGGGAAAAAATACACATACCGCTGTAATCGGGCGAGTTTCTACTTCTAGACGCAATAGGAATTTTTGGGTTTGGTCAGTCCATTCGCGAGATATGTGAGTTTGAAGCCAAGAAATGGTTGAGAAGGCAAAACATTTTTCGCAATTCTGCTGCTCCAAACGCTTAACCAGAATGACCTAGGGAAAAAATACGTATATCCTTGTAATCGGGCGAGTTTCTACATTCAGACGCAGCAGGAAATTTTGGGTTTGGTCAATCCGTTCGCGAGATATGGGACTTTGAAGCTAAGAAATGCTTGAGAAGACAACAAATTTTTCGCAATTCTGCTGCGCCAAACGTTTAACCAGAATGGGATAGGGAAAAAATACACATACCGTTGTAATCGGGCTAGTTTCTACTTTCAGATGCAACAGGAATTTTTCGGTTAAGTCAATCCGTTCGCGAGATATGGGAGTTTGAAACCAAGAAATGGTTGAGAAGGCAAAAAATTTTTCGCAATTCTGCTGCTCCAAACGCTTAACCAGAATTGCCTAGGGATAAAATACACATACCGTTGTAATCGGGCGAGTTTCTACTTTCAGATGCAATAGGAATTTTTGGGTTAGGTCAATCCGTTCGCGAGATATGGGAGTTTGAAGCCAAGAAATGGTTGAGAAGGCAAAACATTTTTCGCAATTCTGCTGCTCCAAACGCTTAACCAGAATGGCCTAGGGAAAAAATACGCATATCGTTGTAATCGGGTGAGTTTCTACTTTCAGACGCAGCAGGAACTTCTGGGTTTGGTCAATCCGTTCGCGAGATATGGGAGTTTGAAACCAAGAAATGGTTGAGAAGGCAAAAAATTTTTCGCAATTCTGCTGCTCCAAACGCTTAACCAGAATTGCCTAGGGAAAAAATACACATACCGTTGTAATCGGGCGAGTTTCTACTTTCAGATGCAACAGGAATTTTTGGGTTAGGTCAATCCGTTCGCTAGATATGGCAGTTTGAAGCCAAGAAATGGTTGAGAAGGCAAAAAATTTTTCGCTATTCTGCTGCTTCAAACGCTTGACCAGAATGGCCTAGGGAAAAAATACACATACCGTTGTAATCGGGCGAGTTTCCATTATCAGATGCAATAGGAATTTTTGGATTAGGTCAATCCGTTCGCGAGATATGGGAGTTTGAAGCTAAGAAATGGTTAAGAAGGCAACAAATTTTTCGCACTTCTGCTGCTCCAAACGCTTGACCAGAATGGCCTAGGGAAAAAATACACATACCGTCGTAATCGGGCGTGTTTCTACTTTCAGACGCAACAGGAATTTTTGGGTTAGGTCAATCCGTTCGCGAGATATGGGAGTTTGAAGCCAAGAAATGGTTGAGAAGGCAAAACATTTTTCGCAATTCTGCTGCTCCACACGCTTAACCAGAATTGCCTAGGGAAAAAATACACATACCGCTGTAATCGGGCTAGTTTCTACTTTCAGACGCAACAGGAATTTTTCGGTTAAGTCAATCCGTTCGCGAGATATGGGAGTTTGAAGCCAAGAAATGGTTGAGAAGCCAAAAAATTTTTCGCAATTCTGCTGCTCCAAACGCTTAACCAGAATTGCCTAGGGGAAAAATACACATACCGCTGTAATCGGGCGAGTTTCTACTTTCAGATGCAATAGGAATTTTTTGGTTAGGTCAATCCGTTCGCGAGATATGGGAGTTTGAAGCCAAGAAATGGTTGAGAAGGCAAAACATTTTTCGCAATTCTGCTGCTCCAAACGCTTAACCAGAATGGCCTAGGGAAAAAATACGCATATCGTTGTAATCGGGTGAGTTTCTACTTTCAGACGCAGCAGGAACTTCTGGGTTTGGTCAATCCGTTCGCGAGATATGGGAGTTTGAAGCCAAGAAATGGTTGAGAAGGCAAAAAATTTTTCGCAATTCTGCTGCTCCAAACGCTTAACCAGAATTGCCTAGGGAAAAAATACACATACCGTTGTAATCGGGCGAGTTTCTACTTTCAGATGCAACAGGAATTTTTGGGTTAGGTCAATCCGTTCGCGAGATATGGGAGTTTGAAGCCCAGAAATGGTTGAGAAGGCAAACAATTTTTCGCAATTCTGCTGCTCCAAACGCTTAACCAGAATTGCCTAGGGAAAAAATACACATACCGCTGTAATCGGGCGAGTTTCTACTTCCAGACGCAATAGGAATTTTTGGGTTGGGTCAGTCCGTTCGAGAGATATGGGAGTTTGAAGCCAAGAAATGGTTGAGAAGGCAAAACATTTTTCGCAATTCTGCTGCTCCAAACGCTTAACCAGAATGACCTAGGGAAAAAATACGCATATCCTTGTAATCGGGCGAGTTTCTACATTCAGACGCAGCAGGAAATTTTGGGTTTGGTCAATCCGTTCGCGAGATATGGGACTTTGAAGCTAAGAAATGCTTGAGAAGACAACAAATTTTTCGCAATTCTGCTGCGCCAAACGTTTAACCAGAATGGGATAGGGAAAAAATACACATACCGTTGTAATCGGGCTAGTTTCTACTTTCAGATGCAACAGGAATTTTTCGGTTAAGTCAATCCGTTCGCGAGATATGGGAGTTTGAAACCAAGAAATGGTTGAGAAGGCAAAAAATTTTTCGCAATTCTGCTGCTCCAAACGCTTAACCAGAATTGCCTAGGGAAAAAATACACATACCGTTGTAATCGGGCGAGTTTCTACTTTCAGATGCAATAGGAATTTTTGGGTTAGGTCAATCCGCTCGCGAGATATGGGAGTTTGAAGCCAAGAAATGGTTGAGAAGGCAAAACATTTTTCGCAATTCTGCTGCTCCAAACGCTTAACCAGAATGGCCTAGGGAAAAAATACGCATATCGTTGTAATCGGGTGAGTTTCTACTTTCAGACGCAGCAGGAACTTCTGGGTTTGGTCAATCCGTTCGCGAGATATGGGAGTTTGAAACCAAGAAATGGTTGAGAAGGCAAAAAATTTTTCGCAATTCTGCTGCTCCAAACGCTTAACCAGAATTGCCTAGGGAAAAAATACACATACCGTTGTAATCGGGCGAGTTTCTACTTTCAGATGCAACAGGAATTTTTGGGTTAGGTCAATCCGTTCGCTAGATATGGCAGTTTGAAGCCAAGAAATGGTTGAGAAGGCAAAAAATTTTTCGCTATTCTGCTGCTTCAAACGCTTGACCAGAATGGCCTAGGGAAAAAATACACATACCGTTGTAATCGGGCGAGTTTCCATTATCAGATGCAATAGGAATTTTTGGATTAGGTCAATCCGTTCGCGAGATATGGGAGTTTGAAGCTAAGAAATGGTTAAGAAGGCAACAAATTTTTCGCACTTCTGCTGCTCCAAACGCTTGACCAGAATGGCCTAGGGAAAAAATACACATACCGTCGTAATCGGGCGTGTTTCTACTTTCAGACGCAACAGGAATTTTTGGGTTAGGTCAATCCGTTCGCGAGATATGGGAGTTTGAAGCCAAGAAATGGTTGAGAAGGCAAAAAATTGTTCGCTATTCTGCTGCTTCAAACGCTTGACCAGGAAGGCCTAGGGAAAAAATACACATACCGTCGTAATCGGGCGTGTTTCTACTTTCAGACGCAACAGGAATTTTTGGGTTAGGTCAATCCGTTCGCGAGATATGGGAGTTTGAAGCCAAGAAATGGTTGAGAAGGCAAAAAATTTTTCGCAATTCTGCTGCTCCACACGCTTAACCAGAATGGCCTAGGGAAAAAATACACATACCGTTGTAATCGGACGAGTTTCTACTTTCAGATGCAACAGGAATTTTTGGGTTAGGTCAATCCGTTCGCCAGATATGGGAGTTTGAAGCCAAGAAATGGTTGAGAAGGCAAAAAATTTTTCGCAATTCTGCTGCTCCAAACGCTTAACCAGAATGGCCTAGGGAAAAAATACGCATATCGTTGTAATCGGGTGAGTTTCTACTTTCAGACGCAGCAGGAACTTCTGGGTTTGGTCAATCCGTTCGCGAGATATGGGAGTTTGAAGCCAAGAAATGGTTGAGAAGGCAAAAAATTTTTCGCAATTCTGCTGCTCCAAACGCTTAACCAGAATTGCCTAGGGAAAAAATACACATACCGTTGTAATCGGGCGAGTTTCTACTTTCAGATGCAACAGGAATTTTTGGGTTAGGTCAATCCGTTCGCGAGTTATGGGAGTTTGAAGCCAAGAAATGGTTGAGAAGGCAAAAAATTTTTCGCAATGCTGCTGCTCCAAACGCTTAACCAGAATTGCCTAGGGAAAAAATACACATACCGTTGTAATCGGGCGAGTTTCTACTTTCAGATGCAATAGGAATTTTTGGGTTAGGTCAATCCGTTCGCGAGATATGGGAGTTTGAAGCCAAGAAATGGTTGAGAAGGCAAAACATTTTTCGCAATTCTGCTGCTCCAAACGCTTAACCAGAATGGCCTAGGGAAAAAATACGCATATCGTTGTAATCGGGTGAGTTTCTACTTTCAGACGCAGCAGGAACTTCTGGGTTTGGTCAATCCGTTCGCGAGATATGGGAGTTTGAAACCAAAAAATGGTTGAGAAGGCAAAAAATTTTTCGCAATTCTGCTGCCCCAAACGCTTAACCAGAATTGCCTAGGGAAAAAATACACATACCGTTGTAATCGGGCGAGTTTCTACTTTCAGATGCAACAGGAATTTTTGGGTTAGGTCAATCCGTTCGCTAGATATGGCAGTTTGAAGCCAAGAAATGGTTGAGAAGGCAAAAAATTTTTCGCTATTCTGCTGCTTCAAACGCTTGACCAGAATGGCCTAGGGAAAAAATACACATACCGTTGTAATCGGGCGAGTTTCCATTATCAGATGCAATAGGAATTTTTGGATTAGGTCAATCCGTTCGCGAGATATGGGAGTTTGAAGCTAAGAAATGGTTAAGAAGGCAACAAATTTTTCGCACTTCTGCTGCTCCAAACGCTTGACCAGAATGGCCTAGGGAAAAAATACAAATACCGTCGTAATCGGGCGTGTTTCTACTTTCAGACGCAACAGGAATTTTTGGGTTAGGTCAATCTGTTCGCGAGATATGGGAGTTTGAAGCGAAGAAATGGTTGAGAAGGCAAAAAATTTTCCGCCATTCTGCTGCTTCAAACGCTTGACCAGAATGGCCTAGGGAAAAAATACACATACCGTTGTAATCGGGCTAGTTTCTACTTTCAGATGCAACAGGAATTTTTCGGTTAAGTCAATCCGTTCGCGAGATATGGGAGTTTGAAACCAAGAAATGGTTGAGAAGGCAAAAAATTTTTCGCAATTCTGCTGCTCCAAACGCTTAACCAGAATTGCCTAGGGAAAAAATACACATACCGCTGTAATCGGGCTAGTTTCTACTTTCAGACGCAACAGGAATTTTTCGGTTAAGTCAATCCGTTCGCGAGATATGGGAGTTTGAAGCCAAGAAATGGTTGAGAAGCCAAAAAATTTTTCGCAATTCTGCTGCTCCAAACGCTTAACCAGAATTGCCTAGGGGAAAAATACACATACCGCTGTAATCGGGCGAGTTTCTACTTTCAGATGCAATAGGAATTTTTTGGTTAGGTCAATCCGTTCGCGAGATATGGGAGTTTGAAGCCAAGAAATGGTTGAGAAGGCAAAACATTTTTCGCAATTCTGCTGCTCCAAACGCTTAACCAGAATGGCCTAGGGAAAAAATACGCATATCGTTGTAATCGGGTGAGTTTCTACTTTCAGACGCAGCAGGAACTTCTGGGTTTGGTCAATCCGTTCGCGAGATATGGGAGTTTGAAGCCAAGAAATGGTTGAGAAGGCAAAAAATTTTTCGCAATTCTGCTGCTCCAAACGCTTAACCAGAATTGCCTAGGGAAAAAATACACATACCGTTGTAATCGGGCGAGTTTCTACTTTCAGATGCAACAGGAATTTTTGGGTTAGGTCAATCCGTTCGCGAGATATGGGAGTTTGAAGCCCAGAAATGGTTGAGAAGGCAAACAATTTTTCGCAATTCTGCTGCTCCAAACGCTTAACCAGAATTGCCTAGGGAAAAAATACACATACCGCTGTAATCGGGCGAGTTTCTACTTCCAGACGCAATAGGAATTTTTGGGTTTGGTCAGTCCATTCGCGAGATATGTGAGTTTGAAGCCAAGAAATGGTTGAGAAGGCAAAAAATTTTTCGCAATTCTGCTGGTCCAAACGCTTAACCAGAATTGCGCAGGGAAAAAATACACATACCGCTGTAATCGGGCGAGTTTCTACTTTCAGATGCAATAGGAATTTTTGGGTTGGGTCAGTCCGTTCGAGAGATATGGGAGTTTGAAGCCAAGAAATGGTTGAGAAGGCAAAACATTTTTCGCAATTCTGCTGCTCCAAACGCTTAACCAGAATGACCTAGGGAAAAAATACGCATATCCTTGTAATCGGGCGAGTTTCTACATTCAGACGCAGCAGGAAATTTTGGGTTTGGTCAATCCGTTCGCGAGATATGGGACTTTGAAGCTAAGAAATGCTTGAGAAGACAACAAATTTTTCGCAATTCTGCTGCGCCAAACGTTTAACCAGAATGGGATAGGGAAAAAATACACATACCGTTGTAATCGGGCTAGTTTCTACTTTCAGATGCAACAGGAATTTTTCGGTTAAGTCAATCCGTTCGCGAGATATGGGAGTTTGAAACCAAGAAATGGTTGAGAAGGCAAAAAATTTTTCGCAATTCTGCTGCTCCAAACGCTTAACCAGAATTGCCTAGGGAAAAAATACACATACCGTTGTAATCGGGCGAGTTTCTACTTTCAGATGCAATAGGAATTTTTGGGTTAGGTCAATCCGTTCGCGAGATATGGGAGTTTGAAGCCAAGAAATGGTTGAGAAGGCAAAACATTTTTCGCAATTCTGCTGCTCCAAACGCTTAACCAGAATGGCCTAGGGAAAAAATACGCATATCGTTGTAATCGGGTGAGTTTCTACTTTCAGACGCAGCAGGAACTTCTGGGTTTGGTCAATCCGTTCGCGAGATATGGGAGTTTGAAACCAAGAAATGGTTGAGAAGGCAAAAAATTTTTCGCAATTCTGCTGCTCCAAACGCTTAACCAGAATTGCCTAGGGAAAAAATACACATACCGTTGTAATCGGGCGAGTTTCTACTTTCAGATGCAACAGGAATTTTTGGGTTAGGTCAATCCGTTCGCTAGATATGGCAGTTTGAAGCCAAGAAATGGTTGAGAAGGCAAAAAATTTTTCGCTATTCTGCTGCTTCAAACGCTTGACCAGAATGGCCTAGGGAAAAAATACACATACCGTTGTAATCGGGCGAGTTTCCATTATCAGATGCAATAGGAATTTTTGGATTAGGTCAATCCGTTCGCGAGATATGGGAGTTTGAAGCTAAGAAATGGTTAAGAAGGCAACAAATTTTTCGCACTTCTGCTGCTCCAAACGCTTGACCAGAATGGCCTAGGGAAAAAATACACATACCGTCGTAATCGGGCGTGTTTCTACTTTCAGACGCAACAGGAATTTTTGGGTTAGGTCAATCCGTTCGCGAGATATGGGAGTTTGAAGCCAAGAAATGGTTGAGAAGGCAAAAAATTGTTCGCTATTCTGCTGCTTCAAACGCTTGACCAGGAAGGCCTAGGGAAAAAATACACATACCGTCGTAATCGGGCGTGTTTCTACTTTCAGACGCAACAGGAATTTTTGGGTTAGGTCAATCCGTTCGCGAGATATGGGAGTTTGAAGCCAAGAAATGGTTGAGAAGGCAAAAAATTTTTCGCAATTCTGCTGCTCCACACGCTTAACCAGAATGGCCTAGGGAAAAAATACACATACCGTTGTAATCGGACGAGTTTCTACTTTCAGATGCAACAGGAATTTTTGGGTTAGGTCAATCCGTTCGCCAGATATGGGAGTTTGAAGCCAAGAAATGGTTGAGAAGGCAAAAAATTTTTCGCAATTCTGCTGCTCCAAACGCTTAACCAGAATGGCCTAGGGAAAAAATACGCATATCGTTGTAATCGGGTGAGTTTCTACTTTCAGACGCAGCAGGAACTTCTGGGTTTGGTCAATCCGTTCGCGAGATATGGGAGTTTGAAGCCAAGAAATGGTTGAGAAGGCAAAAAATTTTTCGCAATTCTGCTGCTCCAAACGCTTAACCAGAATTGCCTAGGGAAAAAATACACATACCGTTGTAATCGGGCGAGTTTCTACTTTCAGATGCAACAGGAATTTTTGGGTTAGGTCAATCCGTTCGCGAGTTATGGGAGTTTGAAGCCAAGAAATGGTTGAGAAGGCAAAAAATTTTTCGCAATGCTGCTGCTCCAAACGCTTAACCAGAATTGCCTAGGGAAAAAATACACATACCGTTGTAATCGGGCGAGTTTCTACTTTCAGATGCAATAGGAATTTTTGGGTTAGGTCAATCCGTTCGCGAGATATGGGAGTTTGAAGCCAAGAAATGGTTGAGAAGGCAAAACATTTTTCGCAATTCTGCTGCTCCAAACGCTTAACCAGAATGGCCTAGGGAAAAAATACGCATATCGTTGTAATCGGGTGAGTTTCTACTTTCAGACGCAGCAGGAACTTCTGGGTTTGGTCAATCCGTTCGCGAGATATGGGAGTTTGAAACCAAGAAATGGTTGAGAAGGCAAAAAATTTTTCGCAATTCTGCTGCCCCAAACGCTTAACCAGAATTGCCTAGGGAAAAAATACACATACCGTTGTAATCGGGCGAGTTTCTACTTTCAGATGCAACAGGAATTTTTGGGTTAGGTCAATCCGTTCGCTAGATATGGCAGTTTGAAGCCAAGAAATGGTTGAGAAGGCAAAAAATTTTTCGCTATTCTGCTGCTTCAAACGCTTGACCAGAATGGCCTAGGGAAAAAATACACATACCGTTGTAATCGGGCGAGTTTCCATTATCAGATGCAATAGGAATTTTTGGATTAGGTCAATCCGTTCGCGAGATATGGGAGTTTGAAGCTAAGAAATGGTTAAGAAGGCAACAAATTTTTCGCACTTCTGCTGCTCCAAACGCTTGACCAGAATGGCCTAGGGAAAAAATACAAATACCGTCGTAATCGGGCGTGTTTCTACTTTCAGACGCAACAGGAATTTTTGGGTTAGGTCAATCTGTTCGCGAGATATGGGAGTTTGAAGCGAAGAAATGGTTGAGAAGGCAAAAAATTTTCCGCCATTCTGCTGCTTCAAACGCTTGACCAGAATGGCCTAGGGAAAAAATACACATACCGTTGTAATCGGGCTAGTTTCTACTTTCAGATGCAACAGGAATTTTTCGGTTAAGTCAATCCGTTCGCGAGATATGGGAGTTTGAAACCAAGAAATGGTTGAGAAGGCAAAAAATTTTTCGCAATTCTGCTGCTCCAAACGCTTAACCAGAATTGCCTAGGGAAAAAATACACATACCGTTGTAATCGGGCGAGTTTCTACTTTCAGATGCAACAGGAATTTTTGGGTTAGGTCAATCCGTTCGCTAGATATGGCAGTTTGAAGCCAAGAATTGTTGAGAAGGCAAAAAATTTTTCGCTATTCTGCTGCTTCAAACGCTTGACCAGAATGGCCTAGGGAAAAAATACACATACCGTTGTAATCGGGCGAGTTTCCATTATCAGATGCAATAGGAATTTTTGGATTAGGTCTATCCGTTCGCGAGATATGGGAGTTTGAAGCTAAGAAATGGTTAAGAAGGCAACAAATTTTTCGCACTTCTGCTGCTCCAAACGCTTGACCAGAATGGCCTAGGGAAAAAATACACATACCGTCGTAATCGGGCGTGTTTCTACTTTCAGACGCAACAGGAATTTTTGGGTTAGGTCAATCCGTTCGCGAGATATGGGAGTTTGAAGCCAAGAAATGGTTGAGAAGGCAAAAAATTGTTCGCTATTCTGCTGCTTCAAACGCTTGACCAGAATGGCCTAGGGAAAAAATACACATACCTTTGTAATCGGGCGAGTTTCTTCTTTCAGATGCAACAGGAATTTTTGGGTTAGGTCAATCCGTTCGCGAGATATGGGAGTTTGAAGCCAAGAAATGGTTGAGAAGGCAAAAAATTGTTCGCTAATCTGCTGCTTCAAACGCTTAACCAGAATGGCCTAGAGAAAAAATACACATACCGTTGTAATCGGGCGAGTTTCTACTTTCAGATGCAACAGCAATTTTTGGGTTTGGTCAATCCGTTCGCGAGATATGGTACTTTGAAGCTAAGAAATGGTTGAGAAGACAACAAATTTTTCGCAATTCTGCTGCTCCAAACGCTTAACCAGAATGGACTAGGGAGAAAATACACATACCGTTGTAATCGGGCTAGTTTCTACTTTCAGATGCAACAGGAATTTTTCGGTTAAGTCAATCCGTTCGCGAGATATGGGAGTTTGAAGCCAAGAAATGGTTGAGAAGGCAAAAAATTTTTCGCAATTCTGCTGCTCCAAACGCTTAACCAGAATTGCCTAGGGAAAAAATACACATACCGCTGTAATCGGGCGAGTTTCTACTTTCAGATGCAATAGGAATTTTTGGGTTAAGTCAATCCGTTCGCGATATATGGGAGTTTGAAGCCACGAAATGGTTGAGAAGGCAAAACATTTTTCGCAATTCTGCTGCTCCAAACGCTTTACCAGAATGGCCTAGGGAAAAAATACGCATATCGTTGTAATCGGGTGAGTTTCTACTTTCAGACGCAGCAGGAACTTCTGGGTTTGGTCAATCCGTTCGTGAGATATGGGAGTTTGAAGCCAAGAAATGGTTGAGAAGGCAAAAAATTTTTCGCAATTCTGCTGCTCCAAACGCTTAACCAGAATGGCCTAGGGAAAAAATACACATACCGTTGTAATCGGGCTAGTTTCTACTTTCAGATGCAACAGGAATTTTTCGGTTAAGTCAATCCGTTCGCGAGATATGGGAGTTTGAAGCCAAGAAATGGTTGAGAAGCCAAAAAATTTTTCGCAATTCTGCTGCTCCAAACGCTTAACCAGAATTGCCTAGGGGAAAAATACACATACCGCTGTAATCGGGTGAGTTTCTACTTTCAGATGCAATAGGAATTTTTGGGTTAGGTCAATCCGTTCGCGAGATATGGGAGTTTGAAGCCAAGAAATGGTTGAGAAGGCAAAAAATTTTTCGCAATTCTGCTGCTCCAAACGCTTAACCAGTATGGCCTAGGGAAAAAATACGCATATCGTTGTAATCGGGTGAGTTTCTACTTTCAGACGCAGCAGGAACTTCTGGGTTTGGTCAATCCGTTCGCGAGATATGGGAGTTTGAAGCCAAGAAATGGTAAAGAAGACAACAAACTGTTCGCAATTCTGCTGCTCCACACGCTTAACCAGAATGGCCTAGGGAAAAAATACACATACCGTTGTAATCGGACGAGTTTCTACTTTCAGATGCAACAGGAATTTTTGGGTTAGGTCAATCCGTTCGCGAGATATGGGAGTTTGAAGCCAAGAAATGGTTGAGAAGGCAAAAAATTTTTCGCAATTCTGCTGCTCCAAACGCTTAACCAGAATTGCCTAGGGAAAAAATACACATACCGCTGTAATCGGGCGAGTTTCTACTTTCAGATGCAATAGGAATTTTTGGGTTAGGTCAATCCGTTCGCGAGATATGGGAGTTTGAAGCCAAGAAATGGTTGAGAAGGCAAAACATTTTTCGCAATTCTGCTGCTCCAAACGCTTTACCAGAATGGCCTAGGGAAAAAATACGCATATCGTTGTAATCGGGTGAGTTTCTACTTTCAGACGCAGCAGGAACTTCTGGGTTTGGTCAATCCGTTCGCGAGATATGGGAGTTTGAAGCCAAGAAATGGTTGAGAAGGCAAAAAATTTTTCGCAATTCTGCTGCTCCAAACGCTTAAACAGAATGGCCTAGGGAAAAAATACACATACCGTTGTAATCGGGCTAGTTTCTACTTTCAGATGCAACAGGAATTTTTCGGTTAAGTCAATCCGTTCGCGAGATATGGGAGTTTGAAGCCAAGAAATGGTTGAGAAGCCAAAAAATTTTTCGCAATTCTGCTGCTCCAAACGCTTAACCAGAATTGCCTAGGGGAAAAATACACATACCGCTGTAATCGGGCGAGTTTCTACTTTCAGACGCAGCAGGAACTTCTGGGTTTGGTCAATCCGTTCGCGAGATATGGGAGTTTGAAACCAAGAAATGGTTGAGAAGGCAAAAAATTTTTCGCAATTCTGCTGCTCCAAACGCTTAACCAGAATGGACTAGGGAGAAAATACACATACCGTTGTAATCGGGCTAGTTTCTACTTTCAGATGCAACAGGAATTTTTCGGTTAAGTCAATCCGTTCGCGAGATATGGGAGTTTGAAGCCAAGAAATGGTTGAGAAGGCAAAAAATTTTTCGCAATTCTGCTGCTCCAAACGCTTAACCAGAATTGCCTAGGGAAAAAATACACATACCGCTGTAATCGGGCGAGTTTCTACTTTCAGATGCAATAGGAATTTTTGGGTTAAGTCAATCCGTTCGCGAGATATGGGAGTTTGAAGCCACGAAATGGTTGAGAAGGCAAAACATTTTTCGCAATTCTGCTGCTCCAAACGCTTTACCAGAATGGCCTAGGGAAAAAATACGCATATCGTTGTAATCGGGTGAGTTTCTACTTTCAGACGCAGCAGGAACTTCTGGGTTTGGTCAATCCGTTCGTGAGATATGGGAGTTTGAAGCCAAGAAATGGTTGAGAAGGCAAAAAATTTTTCGCAATTCTGCTGCTCCAAACGCTTAACCAGAATGGCCTAGGGAAAAAATACACATACCGTTGTAATCGGGCTAGTTTCTACTTTCAGATGCAACAGGAATTTTTCGGTTAAGTCAATCCGTTCGCGAGATATGGGAGTTTGAAGCCAAGAAATGGTTGAGAAGCCAAAAAATTTTTCGCAATTCTGCTGCTCCAAACGCTTAACCAGAATTGCCTAGGGGAAAAATACACATACCGCTGTAATCGGGTGAGTTTCTACTTTCAGATGCAATAGGAATTTTTGGGTTAGGTCAATCCGTTCGCGAGATATGGGAGTTTGAAGCCAAGAAATGGTTGAGAAGGCAAAACATTTTTCGCAATTCTGCTGCTCCAAACGCTTAACCAGTATGGCCTAGGGAAAAAATACGCATATCGTTGTAATCGGGTGAGTTTCTACTTTCAGACGCAGCAGGAACTTCTGGGTTTGGTCAATCCGTTCGCGAGATATGGGAGTTTGAAGCCAAGAAATGGTAAAGAAGACAACAAACTGTTCGCACTACTGCTGCTCCAAACGCTTAACTAGAATGGCCTAGGGAAAAAATACACATACCGTTGTAATCGGGCGAGTTTCTACTTTCAGACGCAACAGGAATTTTTGGGTTAGGTCAATCCGTTCGCGAAATATGGGAGTTTGAAGCCAAGAAATGGTTGAGAAGGCAAAAAATTTTTCGCAATTCTGCTGCTCCACACGCTTAACCAGAATGGCCTAGGGAAAAAATACACATACCGTTGTAATCGGACGAGTTTCTACTTTCAGATGCAACAGGAATTTTTGGGTTAGGTCAATCCGTTCGCGAGATATGGGAGTTTGAAGCCAAGAAATGGTTGAGAAGGCAAAAAATTTTTCGCAATTCTGCTGCTCCAAACGCTTAACCAGAATTGCCTAGGGAAAAAATACACATACCGCTGTAATCGGGCGAGTTTCTACTTTCAGATGCAATAGGAATTTTTGGGTTAGGTCAATCCGTTCGCGAGATATGGGAGTTTGAAGCCAAGAAATGGTTGAGAAGGCAAAACATTTTTCGCAATTCTGCTGCTCCAAACGCTTTACCAGAATGGCCTAGGGAAAAAATACGCATATCGTTGTAATCGGGTGAGTTTCTACTTTCAGACGCAGCAGGAACTTCTGGGTTTGGTCAATCCGTTCGCGAGATATGGGAGTTTGAAGCCAAGAAATGGTTGAGAAGGCAAAAAATTTTTCGCAATTCTGCTGCTCCAAACGCTTAAACAGAATGGCCTAGGGAAAAAATACACATACCGTTGTAATCGGGCTAGTTTCTACTTTCAGATGCAACAGGAATTTTTCGGTTAAGTCAATCCGTTCGCGAGATATGGGAGTTTGAAGCCAAGAAATGGTTGAGAAGCCAAAAAATTTTTCGCAATTCTGCTGCTCCAAACGCTTAACCAGAATTGCCTAGGGGAAAAATACACATACCGCTGTAATCGGGCGAGTTTCTACTTTCAGACGCAGCAGGAACTTCTGGGTTTGGTCAATCCGTTCGCGAGATATGGGAGTTTGAAACCAAGAAATGGTTGAGAAGGCAAAAAATTTTTCGCAATTCTGCTGCTCCAAACGCTTAACCAGAATTGCCTAGGGAAAAAATACACATACCGTTGTAATCGGGCGAGTTTCTACTTTCAGATGCAACAGGAATTTTTGGGTTAGTTCAATCCGTTCGCTAGATATGGCAGTTTGAAGCCAAGAAATGGTTGAGAAGGCAAAAAATTTTTCGCTATTCTGCTGCTTCAAACGCTTGACCAGAATGGCCTAGGGAAAAAATACACATACCGTTGTAATCGGGCGAGTTTCTACTTTCAGATGCAATAGGAATTTTTGGGTTAGGTCAATCCGTTCGCGAGATATGGGAGTTTGAAGCCAAGAAATGGTTGAGAAGGCAAAATATTTTTCGCAATTCTGCTGCTCCAAACGCTTAACCAGAATGGCCTAGGGAAAAAATACGCATATCGTTGTAATCGGGTGAGTTTCTACTTTCAGACGCAGCAGGAACTTCTGGGTTTGGTCAATCCGTTCGTGAGATATGGGAGTTTGAAACCAAGAAATGGTTGAGAAGGCAAAAAATTTTTCGCAATTCTGCTGCTCCAAACGCTTAACCAGAATTGCCTAGGGAAAAAATACACATACCGTTGTAATCGGGCGAGTTTCTACTTTCAGATGCAACAGGAATTTTTGGGTTAGGTCAATCCGTTCGCTAGATATGGCAGTTTGAAGCCAAGAAATGGTTGAGAAGGCAAAAAATTTTTCGCTATTCTGCTGCTTCAAACGCTTGACCAGAATGGCCTAGGGAAAAAATACACATACCGTTGTAATCGGGCGAGTTTCCATTATCAGATGCAATAGGAATTTTTGGATTAGGTCAATCCGTTCGCGAGATATGGGAGTTTGAAGCTAAGAAATGGTTAAGAAGGCAACAAATTTTTCGCACTTCTGCTGCTCCAAACGCTTGACCAGAATGGCCTAGGGAAAAAATACAAATACCGTCGTAATCGGGCGTGTTTCTACTTTCAGACGCAACAGGAATTTTTGGGTTAGGTCAATCCGTTCGCGAGATATGGGAGTTTGAAGCGAAGAAATGGTTGAGAAGGCAAAAAATTTTCGGCCATTCTGCTGCTTCAAACGCTTGACCAGAATGGCCTAGGGAAAAAATACACATACCGTTGTAATCGGGCTAGTTTCTACTTTCAGATGCAACAGGAACTTCTGGGTTTGGTCAATCCGTTCGCGAGATATGGGAGTTTGAAACCAAGAAATGGTTGAGAAGGCAAAAAATTTTTCGCAATTCTGCTGCTCCAAACGCTTAACCAGAATTGCCTAGGGAAAAAATACACATACCGTTGTAATCGGGCGAGTTTCTACTTTCAGATGCAACAGGAATTTTTGGGTTAGTTCAATCCGTTCGCTAGATATGGCAGTTTGAAGCCAAGAAATGGTTGAGAAGGCAAAAAATTTTTCGCTATTCTGCTGCTTCAAACGCTTGACCAGAATGGCCTAGGGAAAAAATACACATACCGTTGTAATCGGGCGAGTTTCTACTTTCAGATGCAATAGGAATTTTTGGGTTAGGTCAATCCGTTCGCGAGATATGGGAGTTTGAAGCCAAGAAATGGTTGAGAAGGCAAAATATTTTTCGCAATTCTGCTGCTCCAAACGCTTAACCAGAATGGCCTAGGGAAAAAATACGCATATCGTTGTAATCGGGTGAGTTTCTACTTTCAGACGCAGCAGGAACTTCTGGGTTTGGTCAATCCGTTCGTGAGATATGGGAGTTTGAAACCAAGAAATGGTTGAGAAGGCAAAAAATTTTTCGCAATTCTGCTGCTCCAAACGCTTAACCAGAATTGCCTAGGGAAAAAATACACATACCGTTGTAATCGGGCGAGTTTCTACTTTCAGATGCAACAGGAATTTTTGGGTTAGGTCAATCCGTTCGCTAGATATGGCAGTTTGAAGCCAAGAAATGGTTGAGAAGGCAAAAAATTTTTCGCTATTCTGCTGCTTCAAACGCTTGACCAGAATGGCCTAGGGAAAAAATACACATACCGTTGTAATCGGGCGAGTTTCCATTATCAGATGCAATAGGAATTTTTGGATTAGGTCAATCCGTTCGCGAGATATGGGAGTTTGAAGCTAAGAAATGGTTAAGAAGGCAACAAATTTTTCGCACTTCTGCTGCTCCAAACGCTTGACCAGAATGGCCTAGGGAAAAAATACAAATACCGTCGTAATCGGGCGTGTTTCTACTTTCAGACGCAACAGGAATTTTTGGGTTAGGTCAATCCGTTCGCGAGATATGGGAGTTTGAAGCGAAGAAATGGTTGAGAAGGCAAAAAATTTTCGGCCATTCTGCTGCTTCAAACGCTTGACCAGAATGGCCTAGGGAAAAAATACACATACCGTTGTAATCGGGCTAGTTTCTACTTTCAGATGCAACAGGAACTTCTGGGTTTGGTCAATCCGTTCGCGAGATATGGGAGTTTGAAACCAAGAAATGGTTGAGAAGGCAAAAAATTTTTCGCAATTCTGCTGCTCCAAACGCTTAACCAGAATTGCCTAGGGAAAAAATACACATACCGTTGTAATCGGGCGAGTTTCTACTTTCAGATGCAACAGGAATTTTTGGGTTAGTTCAATCCGTTCGCTAGATATGGCAGTTTGAAGCCAAGAAATGGTTGAGAAGGCAAAAAATTTTTCGCTATTCTGCTGCTTCAAACGCTTGACCAGAATGGCCTAGGGAAAAAATACACATACCGTTGTAATCGGGCGAGTTTCTACTTTCAGATGCAATAGGAATTTTTGGGTTAGGTCAATCCGTTCGCGAGATATGGGAGTTTGAAGCCAAGATATGGTTGAGAAGGCAAAATATTTTTCGCAATTCTGCTGCTCCAAACGCTTAACCAGAATGGCCTAGGGAAAAAATACGCATATCGTTGTAATCGGGTGAGTTTCTACTTTCAGACGCAGCAGGAACTTCTGGGTTTGGTCAATCCGTTCGCGAGATATGGGAGTTTGAAACCAAGAAATGGTTGAGAAGGCAAAAAATTTTTCGCAATTCTGCTGCTCCAAACGCTTAACCAGAATTGCCTAGGGAAAAAATACACATACCGTTGTAATCGGGCGAGTTTCTACTTTCAGATGCAACAGGAATTTTTGGGTTAGGTCAATCCGTTCGCTAGATATGGCAGTTTGAAGCCAAGAAATGGTTGAGAAGGCAAAAAATTTTTCGCTATTCTGCTGCTTCAAACGCTTGACCAGAATGGCCTAGGGAAAAAATACACATACCGTTGTAATCGGGCGAGTTTCCATTATCAGATGCAATAGGAATTTTTGGATTAGGTCAATCCGTTCGCGAGATATGGGAGTTTGAAGCTAAGAAATGGTTAAGAAGGCAACAAATTTTTCGCACTTCTGCTGCTCCAAACGCTTGACCAGAATGGCCTAGGGAAAAAATACAAATACCGTCGTAATCGGGCGTGTTTCTACTTTCAGACGCAACAGGAATTTTTGGGTTATGTCAATCCGTTCGCGAGATATGGGAGTTTGAAGCGAAGAAATGGTTGAGAAGGCAAAAAATTTTCGGCCATTCTGCTGCTTCAAACGCTTGACCAGAATGGCCTAGGGAAAAAATACACATACCGTTGTAATCGGGCTAGTTTCTACTTTCAGATGCAACAGGAATTTTTCGGTTAAGTCAATCCGTTCGCGAGATATGGGAGTTTGAAACCAAGAAATGGTTGAGAAGGCAAAAAATTTTTCGCAATTCTGCTGCTCCAAACGCTTAACCAGAATTGCCTAGGGAAAAAATACACATACCGTTGTAATCGGGCGAGTTTCTACTTTCAGATGCAACAGGAATTTTTGGGTTAGGTCAATCCGTTCGCTAGATATGGCAGTTTGAAGCCAAGAAATGGTTGAGAAGGCAAAAAATTTTTCGCTATTCTGCTGCTTCAAACGCTTGACCAGAATGGCCTAGGGAAAAAATACACATACCGTTGTAATCGGGCGAGTTTCCATTATCAGATGCAATAGGAATTTTTGGATTAGGTCTATCCGTTCGCGAGATATGGGAGTTTGAAGCTAAGAAATGGTTAAGAAGGCAACAAATTTTTCGCACTTCTGCTGCTCCGAACGCTTGACCAGAATGGCTTAGGGAAAAAATACACATACCGTCGTAATCGGGCGTGTTTCTACTTTCAGACGCAACAGGAATTTTTGGGTTAGGTCAATCCGTTCGCGAGATATGGGAGTTTGAAGCCAAGAAATGGTTGAGAAGGCAAAAAATTGTTCGCTATTCTGCTGCTTCAAACGCTTGACCAGAATGGCCTAGGGAAAAAATACACATACCTTTGTAATCGGGCGAGTTTCTTCTTTCAGATGCAACAGGAATTTTTGGGTTAGGTCAATCCGTTCGCGAGATATGGGAGTTTGAAGCCAAGAAATGGTTGAGAAGGCAAAAAATTGTTCGCTAATCTGCTGCTTCAAACGCTTAACCAGAATGGCCTAGAGAAAAAATACACATACCGTTGGAATCGGGCGAGTTTCTACTTTCAGATGCAACAGCAATTTTTGGGTTTGGTCAATCCGTTCGCGAGATATGGTACTTTGAAGCTAAGAAATGGTTGAGAAGACAACAAATTTTTCGCAATTCTGCTGCTCCAAACGCTTAACCAGAATGGACTAGGGAGAAAATACACATACCGTTGTAATCGGGCTAGTTTCTACTTTCAGATGCAACAGGAATTTTTCGGTTAAGTCAATCCGTTCGCGAGATATGGGAGTTTGAAGCCAAGAAATGGTTGAGAAGGCAAAAAATTTTTCGCAATTCTGCTGCTCCAAACGCTTAACCAGAATTGCCTAGGGAAAAAATACACATACCGCTGTAATCGGGCGAGTTTCTACTTTCAGATGCAATAGGAATTTTTGGGTTAAGTCAATCCGTTCGCGAGATATGGGAGTTTGAAGCCACGAAATGGTTGAGAAGGCAAAACATTTTTCGCAATACTGCTGCTCCAAACGCTTTACCAGAATGGCCTAGGGAAAAAATACGCATATCGTTGTAATCGGGTGAGTTTCTACTTTCAGACGCAGCAGGAACTTCTGGGTTTGGTCAATCCGTTCGTGAGATATGGGAGTTTGAAGCCAAGAAATGGTTGAGAAGGCAAAAAATTTTTCGCAATTCTGCTGCTCCAAACGCTTAACCAGAATGGCCTAGGGAAAAAATACACATACCGTTGTAATCGGGCTAGTTTCTACTTTCAGATGCAACAGGAATTTTTCGGTTAAGTCAATCCGTTCGCGAGATATGGGAGTTTGAAGCCAAGAAATGGTTGAGAAGCCAAAAAATTTTTCGCAATTCTGCTGCTCCAAACGCTTAACCAGAATTGCCTAGGGGAAAAATACACATACCGCTGTAATCGGGTGAGTTTCTACTTTCAGATGCAATAGGAATTTTTGGGTTAGGTCAATCCGTTCACGAGATATGGGAGTTTGAAGCCAAGAAATGGTTGAGAAGGCAAAACATTTTTCGCAATTCTGCTGCTCCAAACGCTTAACCAGTATGGCCTAGGGAAAAAATACGCATATCGTTGTAATCGGGTGAGTTTCTACTTTCAGACGCAGCAGGAACTTCTGGGTTTGGTCAATCCGTTCGCGAGATATGGGAGTTTGAAGCCAAGAAATGGTAAAGAAGACAACAAACTGTTCGCACTACTGCTGCTCCAAACGCTTAACTAGAATGGCCTAGGGAAAAAATACACATACCGTTGTAATCGGGCGAGTTTCTACTTTCAGACGCAACAGGAATTTTTGGGTTAGGTCAATCCGTTCGCGAAATATGGGAGTTTGAAGCCAAGAAATGGTTGAGAAGGCAAAAAATTTTTCGCAATTCTGCTGCTCCACACGCTTAACCAGAATGGCCTAGGGAAAAAATACACATACCGTTGTAATCGGACGAGTTTCTACTTTCAGATGCAACAGGAATTTTTGGGTTAGGTCAATCCGTTCGCGAGATATGGGAGTTTGAAGCCAAGAAATGGTTGAGAAGGCAAAAAATTTTTCGCAATTCTGCTGCTCCAAACGCTTAACCAGAATTGCCTAGGGAAAAAATACACATACCGCTGTAATCGGGCGAGTTTCTACTTTCAGATGCAATAGGAATTTTTGGGTTAGGTCAATCCGTTCGCGAGATATGGGAGTTTGAAGCCAAGAAATGGTTGAGAAGGCAAAACATTTTTCGCAATTCTGCTGCTCCAAACGCTTTACCAGAATGGCTTAGGGAAAAAATACGCATATCGTTGTAATCGGGTGAGTTTCTACTTTCAGACGCAGCAGGAACTTCTGGGTTTGGTCAATCCGTTCGCGAGATATGGGAGTTTGAAGCCAAGAAATGGTTGAGAAGGCAAAAAATTTTTCGCTATTCTGCTGCTTCAAACGCTTGACCAGAATGGCCTAGGGAAAAAATACACATACCGTTGTAATCGGGCGAGTTTCCATTATCAGATGCAATAGGAATTTTTGGATTAGGTCAATCCGTTCGCGAGATATGGGAGCTTGAAGCTAAGAAATGGTTAAGAAGGCAACAAATTTTTCGCAATTCTGCTGCTCCAAACGCTTGACCAGAATGGCCTAGGGAAAAAATACACATACCGTCGTAATCGGGCGTGTTTCTACTTTCAGACGCAACAGGAATTTTTGGGTTAGGTCAATCCGTTCGCGAGATATGGGAGTTTGAAGCCAAGAAATGGTTGAGAAGGCAAAAAATTGTTCGCTATTCTGCTGCTTCAAACGCTTGACCAGAAAGGCCTAGGGAAAAAATACACATACCGTTGTAATCGGGCGAGTTTCTTCTTTCAGATGCAACAGGAATTTTTGGGTTAGGTCAATCCGTTCGGGAAATATGGGAGTTTGAAGCCAAGAAATGGTTGAGAAGGCAAAAAATTTTTCGCAATTCTGCTGCTCCACACGCTTAACCAGAATGGCCTAGGGAAAAAATACACATACCGTTGTAATCGGACGAGTTTCTACTTTCAGATGCAACAGGAATTTTTGGGTTAGGTCAATCCGTTCGCGAGATATGGGAGTTTGAAGCCAAGAAATGGTTGAGAAGGCAAAAAATTTTTCGCAATTCTGCTGCTCCAAACGCTTAACCAGAATTGCCTAGGGAAAAAATACACATACCGCTGTAATCGGGCTAGTTTCTACTTTCAGACGCAACAGGAATTTTTCGGTTAAGTCAATCCGTTCGCGAGATATGGGAGTTTGAAGCCAAGAAATGGTTGAGAAGCCAAAAAATTTTTCGCAATTCTGCTGCTCCAAACGCTCAACCAGAATTGCCTAGGGGAAAAATACACATACCGCTGTAATCGGGCGAGTTTCTACTTTCAGATGCAATAGGAATTTTTGGGTTAGGTCAATCCGTTCGCGAGATATGGGAGTTTGAAGCCAAGAAATGGTTGAGAAGGCAAAACATTTTTCGCAATTCTGCTGCTCCAAACGCTTAACCAGAATGGCCTAGGGAAAAAATACGCATATCGTTGTAATCGGGTGAGTTTCTACTTTCAGACGCAGCAGGAACTTCTGGGTTTGGTCAATCCGTTCGCGAGATATGGGAGTTTGAAGCCAAGAAATGGTTGAGAAGGCAAAAAATTTTTCGCAATTCTGCTGCTCCAAACGCTTAACCAGAATTGCCTAGGGAAAAAATACACATACCGTTGTAATCGGGCGAGTTTCTACTTTCAGATGCAACAGGAATTTTTGGGTTAGGTCAATCCGTTCGCGAGATATGGGAGTTTGAAGCCAAGAAATGGTTGAGAAGGCAAAAAATTTTTCGCAATTCTGCTGCTCCAAACGCTTAACCAGAATTGCCTAGGGAAAAAATACACATACCGCTGTAATCGGGCGAGTTTCTACTTCCAGACGCAATAGGAATTTTTGGGTTTGGTCAGTCCATTCGCGAGATATGGGAGTTTGAAGCCAAGAAATGGTTGAGAAGGCAAAAAATTTTTCGCAATTCTGCTGGTCCAAACGCTTAACCAGAATTGCGCAGGGAAAAAATACACATACCGCTGTAATCGGGCGAGTTTCTACTTTCAGATGCAATAGGTATTTTTGGGTTGGGTCAGTCCGTTCGAGAGGTATGGGAGTTTGAAGCCAAGAAATGGTTGAGAAGGCAAAACATTTTTCGCAATTCTGCTGCTCCAAACGCTTAACCAGAATGGCCTAGGGAAAAAATACGCATATCCTTGTAATCGGGCGAGTTTCTACATTCAGACGCAGCAGGAAATTTTGGGTTTGGTCAATCCGTTCGCGAGATATGGGACTTTGAAGCTAAGAAATGCTTGAGAAGACAACAAATTTTTCGCAATTCTGCTGCGCCAAACGCTTAACCAGAATGGGATAGGGAAAAAATACACATACCGTTGTAATCGGGCTAGTTTCTACTTTCAGATGCAACAGGAATTTTTCGGTTAAGTCAATCCGTTCGCGAGATATGGGAGTTTGAAACCAAGAAATGGTTGAGAAGGCAAAAAATTTTTCGCAATTCTGCTGCTCCAAACGCTTAACCAGAATTGCCTAGGGAAAAAATACACATACCGTTGTAATCGGGCGAGTTTCTACTTTCAGATGCAATAGGAATTTTTGGGTTAGGTCAATCCGTTCGCGAGATATGGGAGTTTGAAGCCAAGAAATGGTTGAGAAGGCAAAACATTTTTCGCAATTCTGCTGCTCCAAACGCTTAACCAGAATGGCCTAGGGAAAAAATACGCATATCGTTGTAATCGGGTGAGTTTCTACTTTCAGACGCAGCAGGAACTTCTGGTTTTGGTCAATCCGTTCGCGAGATATGGGAGTTTGAAACCAAGAAATGGTTGAGAAGGCAAAAAATTTTTCGCAATTCTGCTGCTCCAAACGCTTAACCAGAATTGCCTAGGGAAAAAATACACATACCGTTGTAATCGGGCGAGTTTCTACTTTCAGATGCAACAGGAATTTTTGGGTTAGGTCAATCCGTTCGCTAGATATGGCAGTTTGAAGCCAAGAAATGGTTGAGAAGGCAAAAAATTTTTCGCTATTCTGCTGCTTCAAACGCTTGACCAGAATGGCCTAGGGAAAAAATACACATACCGTTGTAATCGGGCGAGTTTCCATTATCAGATGCAATAGGAATTTTTGGATTAGGTCAATCCGTTCGCGAGATATGGGAGTTTGAAGCTAAGAAATGGTTAAGAAGGCAACAAATTTTTCGCACTTCTGCTGCTCCAAACGCTTGACCAGAATGGCCTAGGGAAAAAATACACATACCGTCGTAATCGGGCGTGTTTCTACTTTCAGACGCAACAGGAATTTTTGGGTTAGGTCAATCCGTTCGCGAGATATGGGAGTTTGAAGCCAAGAAATGGTTGAGAAGGCAAAAAATTGTTCGCTATTCTGCTGCTTCAAACGCTTGACCAGAAAGGCCTAGGGAAAAAATACACATACCGTCGTAATCGGGCGTGTTTCTACTTTCAGACGCAACAGGAATTTTTGGGTTAGGTCAATCCGTTCGCGAGATATGGGAGTTTGAAGCCAAGAAATGGTTGAGAAGGCAAAAAATTTTTCGCAATTCTGCTGCTCCACACGCTTAACCAGAATGGCCTAGGGAAAAAATACACATACCGTTGTAATCGGACGAGTTTCTACTTTCAGATGCAACAGGAATTTTTGGGTTAGGTCAATCCGTTCGCGAGATATGGGAGTTTGAAGCCAAGAAATGGTTGAGAAGGCAAAAAATTTTTCGCAATTCTGCTGCTCCAAACGCTTAACCAGAATGGCCTAGGGAAAAAATACGCATATCGTTGTAATCGGGTGAGTTTCTACTTTCAGACGCAGCAGGAACTTCTGGGTTTGGTCAATCCGTTCGCGAGATATGGGAGTTTGAAGCCAAGAAATGGTTGAGAAGGCAAAAAATTTTTCGCAATTCTGCTGCTCCAAACGCTTAACCAGAATTGCCTAGGGAAAAAATACACATACCGCTGTAATCGGGCGAGTTTCTACTTTCAGATGCAATAGGAATTTTTGGGTTGGGTCAGTCCGTTCGAGAGATATGGGAGTTTGAAGCCAAGAAATGTTTGAGAAGGCAAAACATTTTTCGCAATTCTGCTGCTCCAAACGCTTAACCAGAATGGCCTAGGGAAAAAATACGCATATCCTTGTAATCGGGCGAGTTTCTACATTCAGAAGCAGCAGGAAATTTTGGGTTTGGTCAATCCGTTCGCGAGATATGGGACTTTGAAGCTAAGAAATGCTTGAGAAGACAACAAATTTTTCGCAATTCTGCTGCGCCAAACGCTTAACCAGAATGGGCTAGGGAAAAAATACACATACCGTTGTAATCGGGCTAGTTTCTACTTTCAGATGCAACAGGAATTTTTCGGTTAAGTCAATCCGTTCGCGAGATATGGGAGTTTGAAACCAAGAAATGGTTGAGAAGGCAAAAAATTTTTCGCAATTCTGCTGCTCCAAACGCTTAACCAGAATTGCCTAGGGAAAAAATACACATACCGTTGTAATCGGGCGAGTTTCTACTTTCAGATGCAAAAGGAATTTTTGGGTTAGGTCAATCCGTTCGCTAGATATGGCAGTTTGAAGCCAAGAAATGGTTGAGAAGGCAAAAAATTTTTCGCTATTCTGCTGCTTCAAACGCTTGACCAGAATGGCCTAGGGAAAAAATACACATACCGTTGTAATCGGGCGAGTTTCCATTATCAGATGCAATAGGAATTTTTGGATTAGGTCTATCCGTTCGCGAGATATGGGAGTTTGAAGCTAAGAAATGGTTAAGAAGGCAACAAATTTTTCGCACTTCTGCTGCTCCAAACGCTTGACCAGAATGGCCTAGGGAAAAAATACACATACCGTCGTAATCGGGCGTGTTTCTACTTTCAGACGCAACAGGAATTTTTGGGTTAGGTCAATCCGTTCGCGAGATATGGGAGTTTGAAGCCAAGAAATGGTTGAGAAGGCAAAAAATTGTTCGCTATTCTGCTGCTTCAAACGCTTGACCAGAATGGCCTAGGGAAAAAATACTCATACCTTTGTAATCGGGCGAGTTTCTTCTTTCAGATGCAACAGGAATTTTTGGGTTAGGGCAATCCGTTCGCGAGATATGGGAGTTTGAAGCCAAGAAATGGTTGAGAAGGCAAAAAATTGTTCGCTAATCTGCTGCTTCAAACGCTTAACCAGAATGGCCTGGAGAAAAAATACACATACCGTTGTAATCGGGCGAGTTTCTTCTTTGAGATGCAACAGGAATTTTTGGGTTAGGTCAATCCGTTCGCTAGATATGGGAGTTTGAAGCTAAGAAATGGTAAAGAAGACAACAAACTGTTCGCACTACTGCTGCTCCAAACGCTTAACTAGAATGGCCTAGGGAAAAAATACACAAACCGTTGTAATCGGGCGAGTTTCTACTTTCAGACGAAACAGGAATTTTTGGGTTAGGTCAATCCGTTCGCGAAATATGGGAGTTTGAAGCCAAGAAATGGTTGAGAAGGCAAAAAATTTTTCGCAATTCTGCTGCTCCACACGCTTAACCAGAATGGCCTAGGGAAAAAATACACATACCGTTGTAATCGGACGAGTTTCTACTTTCAGATGCAACAGGAATTTTTGGGTTAGGTCAATCCGTTCGCGAGATATGGGAGTTTGAAGCCAAGAAATGGTTGAGAAGGCAAAAAATTTTTCGCAATTCTGCTGCTCCAAACGCTTAACCAGAATTGCCTAGGGAAAAAATACACATACCGCTGTAATCGGGCGAGTTTCTACTTTCAGATGCAATAGGAATTTTTGGGTTAGGTCAATCCGTTCGCGAGATATGGGAGTTTGAAGCCAAGAAATGGTTGAGAAGGCAAAACATTTTTTGCAATTCTGCTGCTCCAAACGCTTTACCAGAATGGCCTAGGGAAAAAATACGCATATCGTTGTAATCGGGTGAGTTTCTACTTTCAGACGCAGCAGGAACTTCTGGGTTTGGTCAATCCGTTCGCGAGATATGGGAGTTTGAAGCTAAGAAATGGTTAAGAAGGCAACAAATTTTTCGCACTTCTGCTGCTCCAAACGCTTGACCAGAATGGCCTAGGGAAAAAATACACATACCGTCGTAATCGGGCGTGTTTCTACTTTCAGACGCAACAGGAATTTTTGGGTTAGGTCAATCCGTTCGCGAGATATGGGAGTTTGAAGCCAAGAAATGGTTGAGAAGGCAAAAAATTGTTCGCTATTCTGCTGCTTCAAACGCTTGACCAGAATGGCCTAGGGAAAAAATACTCATACCTTTGTAATCGGGCGAGTTTCTTCTTTCAGATGCAACAGGAATTTTTGGGTTAGGTCAATCCGTTCGCGAGATATGGGAGTTTGAAGCCAAGAAATGGTTGAGAAGGCAAAAAATTGTTCGCTAATCTGCTGCTTCAAACGCTTAACCAGAATGGCCTGGAGAAAAAATACACATACCGTTGTAATCGGGCGAGTTTCTTCTTTGAGATGCAACAGGAATTTTTGGGTTAGGTCAATCCGTTCGCGAGATATGGGAGTTTGAAGCTAAGAAATGGTAAAGAAGACAACAAACTGTTCGCACTACTGCTGCTCCAAACGCTTAACTAGAATGGCCTAGGGAAAAAATACACATACCGTTGTAATCGGGCGAGTTTCTACTTTCAGACGCAACAGGAATTTTTGGGTTAGGTCAATCCGTTCGCGAAATATGGGAGTTTGAAGCCAAGAAATGGTTGAGAAGGCAAAAAATTTTTCGCAATTCTGCTGCTCCACACGCTTAACCAGAATGGCCTAGGGAAAAAATACACATACCGTTGTAATCGGACGAGTTTCTACTTTCAGATGCAACAGGAATTTTTGGGTTAGGTCAATCCGTTCGCGAGATATGGGAGTTTGAAGCCAAGAAATGGTTGAGAAGGCAAAAAATTTTTCGCAATTCTGCTGCTCCAAACGCTTAACCAGAATTGCCTAGGGAAAAAATACACATACCGCTGTAATCGGGCGAGTTTCTACTTTCAGATGCAATAGGAATTTTTGGGTTAGGTCAATCCGTTCGCGAGATATGGGAGTTTGAAGCCAAGAAATGGTTGAGAAGGCAAAACATTTTTCGCAATTCTGCTGCTCCAAACGCTTTACCAGAATGGCCTAGGGAAAAAATACGCATATCGTTGTAATCGGGTGAGTTTCTACTTTCAGACGCAGCAGGAACTTCTGGGTTTGGTCAATCCGTTCGCGAGATATGGGAGTTTGAAGCCAAGAAATGGTTGAGAAGGCAAAAAATTTTTCGCAATTCTGCTGCTCCAAACGCTTAACCAGAATGGCCTAGGGAAAAAATACGCATATCCTTGTAATCGGGCGAGTTTCTACATTCAGACGCAGCAGGAAATTTTGGGTTTGGTCAATCCGTTCGCGAGATATGGGACTTTGAAGCTAAGAAATGCTTGAGAAGACAACAAATTTTTCGCAATTCTGCTGCGCCAAACGCTTAACCAGAATGGGCTAGGGAAAAAATACACATACCGTTGTAATCGGGAGAGTTTCTACTTTCACACGCAACAGGAATTTTTGGGTTAGGTCTATCCGTTCGCGAGATATGGGAGTTTGAAGCCAAGAAATGGTTGACAAGGCATACAATTTTTCGCAATTCTGCTGATCCAAACGCTTAACCAGAATGCCCTAGGGAAAAAATACACATACCTTTGTAATCGGGCTAGTTTCTACTTTCAGATGCAATAGGAATTTTTGGGTTTGGTCAATCCGTTCGCGAGATATGGTAGTTTGAAGCCAAGAAATGGTTGAGAAGGCAAAACATTTTTCGCAATTCTGCTGCTCCAAACGCTTAACCAGAATGGCCTAGGGAAAAAATACGCATATCGTTGTAATCGGACGAGTTTCTACTTTCAGACGCAGCAGGAATTTTTGGGTATGGTCAATCCGTTCGCGAGATATGGGAGTTTGAAGCCAAGAAATGGTTGAGAAGGCAAAAAATTTTTCGCAATACTGCTGCTCCAAACGCTTAACCAGAATTGCCTAGGGAAAAAATACACATACCGCTGTAATCGGGCGAGTTTCTACTTTCAGATGCAATAGGAATTTTTGGGTTAGGTCAATCCGTTCGCGAGATATGGGAGTTTGAAGCCAAGAAATGGTTGAGAAGGCAAAACATTTTTCGCAATTCTGCTGCTCCAAACGCTTTACCAGAATGGCCTAGGGAAAAAATACGCATATCGTTGTAATCGGGTGAGTTTCTACTTTCAGACGCAGCAGGAACTTCTGGGTTTGGTCAATCCGTTCGCGAGATATGGGAGTTTGAAGCTAAGAAATGGTTAAGAAGGCAACAAATTTTTCGCACTTCTGCTGCTCCAAACGCTTGACCAGAATGGCCTAGGGAAAAAATACACATACCGTCGTAATCGGGCGTGTTTCTACTTTCAGACGCAACAGGAATTTTTGGGTTAGGTCAATCCGTTCGCGAGATATGGGAGTTTGAAGCCAAGAAATGGTTGAGAAGGCAAAAAATTGTTCGCTAATCTGCTGCTTCAAACGCTTAACCAGAATGGCCTGGAGAAAAAATACACATACCGTTGTAATCGGGCGAGTTTCTTCTTTGAGATGCAACAGGAATTTTTGGGTTAGGTCAATCCGTTCGCGAGATATGGGAGTTTGAAGCTAAGAAATGGTAAAGAAGACAACAAACTGTTCGCACTACTGCTGCTCCAAACGCTTAACTAGAATGGCCTAGGGAAAAAATACACATACCGTTGTAATCGGGCGAGTTTCTACTTTCAGACGCAACAGGAATTTTTGGGTTAGGTCAATCCGTTCGCGAAATATGGGAGTTTGAAGCCAAGAAATGGTTGAGAAGGCAAAAAATTTTTCGCAATTCTGCTGCTCCACACGCTTAACCAGAATGGCCTAGGGAAAAAATACACATACCGTTGTAATCGGACGAGTTTCTACTTTCAGATGCAACAGGAATTTTTGGGTTAGGTCAATCCGTTCGCGAGATATGGGAGTTTGAAGCCAAGAAATGGTTGAGAAGGCAAAAAATTTTTCGCAATTCTGCTGCTCCAAACGCTTAACCAGAATTGCCTAGGGAAAAAATACACATACCGCTGTAATCGGGCGAGTTTCTACTTTCAGATGCAATAGGAATTTTTGGGTTAGGTCAATCCGTTCGCGAGATATGGGAGTTTGAAGCCAAGAAATGGTTGAGAAGGCAAAACATTTTTCGCAATTCTGCTGCTCCAAACGCTTTACCAGAATGGCCTAGGGAAAAAATACGCATATCGTTGTAATCGGGTGAGTTTCTACTTTCAGACGCAGCAGGAACTTCTGGGTTTGGTCAATCCGTTCGCGAGATATGGGAGTTTGAAGCCAAGAAATGGTTGAGAAGGCAAAAAATTTTTCGCAATTCTGCTGCTCCAAACGCTTAACCAGAATGGCCTAGGGAAAAAATACGCATATCCTTGTAATCGGGCGAGTTTCTACATTCAGACGCAGCAGGAAATTTTGGGTTTGGTCAATCCGTTCGCGAGATATGGGACTTTGAAGCTAAGAAATGCTTGAGAAGACAACAAATTTTTCGCAATTCTGCTGCGCCAAACGCTTAACCAGAATGGGCTGGGGAAAAAATACACATACCGTTGTAATCGGGAGAGTTTCTACTTTCACACGCAACAGGAATTTTTGGGTTAGGTCTATCCGTTCGCGAGATATGGGAGTTTGAAGCCAAGAAATGGTTGACAAGGCATACAATTTTTCGCAATTCTGCTGATCCAAACGCTTAACCAGAATGCCCTAGGGAAAAAATACACATACCTTTGTAATCGGGCTAGCTTCTACTTTCAGATGCAATAGGAATTTTTGGGTTTGGTCAATCCGTTCGCGAGATATGGTAGTTTGAAGCCAAGAAATGGTTGAGAAGGCAAAACATTTTTCGCAATTCTGCTGCTCCAAACGCTTAACCAGAATGGCCTAGGGAAAAAATACGCATATCGTTGTAATCGGACGAGTTTCTACTTTCAGACGCAGCAGGAATTTTTGGGTATGGTCAATCCGTTCGCGAGATATGGGACTTTGAAGCTATGAAATGGTTGAGAAGACCACAAATTTTTCGCAATTCTGCTGCGCCAAACGCTTAACCAGAATGGGCTAGGGAAAAAATACACATACCGTTGTAATCGGGAGAGTTTCTACTTTCACAGGCAACAGGAATTTTTGGGTTAGGTCTATCCGTTCGCGAGATATGGGAGTTTGAAGCCAACAAATGGTTGAGAAGGCATACAATTTTTCGCAATTCTGCTGATCCAAACGCTTAACCAGAATGCCCTAGAGAAAAAATACACATACCGCTGTAGTCAAGCGAGTTTATACTTTCAGATGCAATAGGAATTTTTGGGTTAGGTCCATCCGTTCGCGAGATATGGCAGTTTGAAGCCAAGAAATGGTTGAGAAGGCAAAAATTTTTTCGCAATTCTGCTGCTCCAAACGCTTAACCAGAATGGCCTAGGGAAAAAATACACATACCGTTGTAATCGGGCGAGTTTCTACTTTCACACGCAACAGGAATTTTTGGGTTAGGTGTATCCGTTCGCGAGATATGGGAGTTTGAAGCGAAGAAATGGTTGAGAAGGCAAAAAATTTTTCTCAATTCTGCTGCTCCAAACGCTTAACCAGAATGGCCTAGGGAAAAAATACACATACCGTTGTAATCGGGCGAGTTTCTACTTTCATATGCAGTAGGAATTTTTGGGTTAGGTCAATCCGTTCGCGAGATATGGGAGTTTGAAGCTAAGAAATGGTTAAGAAGACAACAAATTTTTCGCACTTCTGCTGCTCCAAACGCTTAACCAGAATGGGCTAGGGAAAAAATACACATACCGTTGTAATCGGGCGAGTTTCTACTTTGACACGCAACAGGAATTTTTGGGTTAGGTCAATCCGTTCGCGAGATATGGGAGTTTGAAGCCAAGAAATGGTTGAGAAGGCAAAAAATTTTTCGCAATTCTGCTGCTCCAAACGCTTAACCAGAATTGCCTAGGGAAAAAATACACATACCGCTGTAATCGGGCGAGTTTCTACTTTCAGATGCAATAGGAATTTTTGGGTTAGGTCAATCCGTTCGCGAGATATGGGAGTTTGAAGCCAAGAAATGGTTGAGAAGGCAAAACATTTTTCGCAATTCTGCTGCTCCAAACGCTTAACCAGAATGGCCTAGGGAAAAAATACGCATATCGTTGTAATCGGGTGAGTTTCTACTTTCAGACGCAGCAGGAACTTCTGGGTTTGGTCAATCCGTTCGCGAGATATGGGAGTTTGAAGCCAAGAAATGGTTGAGAAGGCAAAAAATTTTTCGCAATGCTGCTGCTCCAAACGCTTAATCAGAATGGCCTAGGGAAAAAATACATATACCGTTGTAATCGGGCGAGTTTCTACTTTCAGATGCAATAGGAATTTTTGGGTTAGGTCAATCCGTTCGCGAGATATGGGAGTTTGAAGCTGAGAAATGGTTAAGGAGACAACAAATTTTTCGCACTTCTGCTGCTCCAAACGCTTAACCAGAATGGCCTAGGGAAAAAATACACATACCGTTGTTATCGGGCGAGTTTCTACTTTCAGATGCAACAAGAATTTTTGGGTTAGGTGTATCCGTTCGCGAGATATGGGAGTTTGAAGCGAAGAAATGGTTGAGAAGGCAAACAATTTTTCTCAATTCTGCTGCTCCAAACGCTTAACCAGAATGGCCTAGGGAAAAAATACACATACCGTTGTAATCGGGCGAGTTTCTACTTTCAGACGCAACAGGAATTTTTGGGTTAGGTCAATCCGTTCGCGAGATATGGGAGTTTGAAGCCAAGAAATGGTTGAGAAGGCAAAAAATTGTTCGCTATTCTGCTGCTTCAAACGCTTGACCAGAATGGCCTAGGGAAAAAATACACATACCTTTGTAATCGGGCGAGTTTCTTCTTTCAGATGCAACAGGAATTTTTGGGTTAGGTGAATCCGTTCGCGAGATGTGGGAGTTTGAAGCCAAGAAATGGTTGAGAAGGCAAAAAATTGTTCGCTAATCTGCTGCTTCAAACGCTTAACCAGAATGGCCTAGAGAAAAAATACACATACCGTTGTAATCGGGCGAGTTTCTTCTTTGAGATGCAACAGGAATTTTTGGGTTAGGTCAATCCGTTCGCGAGATATGGGAGTTTGAAGCTAAGAAATGGTAAAGAAGACAACAAACTGTTCGCACTACTGCTGCTCCAAACGCTTAACTAGAATGGCCTAGGGAAAAAATACACATACCGTTGTAATCGGGCGAGTTTCTACTTTCAGACGCAACAGGAATTTTTGGGTTAGGTCAATCCGTTCGCGAAATATGGGAGTTTGAAGCCAAGAAATGGTTGAGAAGGCAAAAAATTTTTCGCAATTCTGCTGCTCCACACGCTTAACCAGAATGGCCTAGGGAAAAAATACACATACCGTTGTAATCGGACGAGTTTCTACTTTCAGATGCAACAGGAATTTTTGGGTTAGGTCAATCCGTTCGCGAGATATGGGAGTTTGAAGCCAAGAAATGGTTGAGAAGGCAAAAAATTTTTCGCAATTCTGCTGCTCCAAACGCTTAACCAGAATTGCCTAGGGAAAAAATACACATACCGCTGTAATCGGGCGAGTTTCTACTTTCAGATGCAATAGGAATTTTTGGGTTAGGTCAATCCGTTCGCGAGATATGGGAGTTTGAAGCCAAGAAATGGTTGAGAAGGCAAAACATTTTTCGCAATTCTGCTGCTCCAAACGCTTAACCAGAATTGCCTAGGGAAAAAATACACATACCGCTGTAATCGGGCGAGTTTCTACTTCCAGACGCAATAGGAATTTTTGGGTTGGGTCAGTCCGTTCGAGAGATATGGGAGTTTGAAGCCAAGAAATGGTTGAGAAGGCAAAACATTTTTCGCAATTCTGCTGCTCCAAACGCTTAACCAGAATGGCCTAGGGAAAAAATACGCATATCGTTGTAATCGGACGAGTTTCTACTTTCAGGCGCAGCAGGAATTTTTGGGTATGGTTAATCCGTTCGCGAGATATAGGACTTTGAAGCTAATAAATGGTTGAGAAGACCACAAATTTTTCGCAATTCTGCTGCGCCAAACGCTTAACCAGAATGGCCTAGGGAAAAAATACACATACCGTTGTAATGGGGCGAGTTTCTACTTTCAGATGCAGTAGGAATTTTTGGGTTAGGTCAATCCGTTCGCGAGATATGGGAGTTTGAAGCTAAGAAATGGTTAAGAAGACAACAAATTTTTCGCACTTCTGCTGCTCCAAACGCTTAACCAGAATGGGCTAGGGAAAAAATACACACACCGTTGTAATCGGGCGAGTTTCTACTTTGACACGCAACAGGAATTTTTGGGTTAGGTCAATCCGTTCGCGAGATATGGGAGTTTGAAGCCAAGAAATGGTTGAGAAGGCAAAAAATTTTTCGCAATTCTGCTGATCCAAACGCTTAACCAGAATGCCCTAGGGAAAAAATACACATACCGCTGTAGTCAAGCGAGTTTATACTTTCAGATGCAATAGGAATTTTTGGGTTAGGTCCATCCGTTCGCGAGATATGGCAGTTTGAAGCCAAGAAATGGTTGAGAAGGCAAAAATTTTTTCGCAATTCTGCTGCTCCAAACGCTTAACCAGAATGGCCTAGGGAAAAAATACACATACCGTTGTAATCGGGCGAGTTTCTACTTTCACACGCAACAGGAATTTTTGGGTTAGGTGTATCCGTTCGCGAGATATGGGAGTTTGAAGCGAAGAAATGGTTGAGAGGGCAAAAAATTTTTCGCAATTCTGCTGCTCCAAACGCTTAACCAGAATGGCCTAGGGAAAAAATACACATACCGTTGTAATCGGGCGAGTTTCTACTTTCAGATGCAGTAGGAATTTTTGGGTTAGGTCAATCCGTTCGCGAGATATGGGAGTTTGAAGCTAAGAAATGGTTAAGAAGACAACAAATTTTTCGCACTTCTGCTGCTCCAAACGCTTAACCAGAATGGGCTAGGGAAAAAATACACACACCGTTGTAATCGGGCGAGTTTCTACTTTGACACGCAACAGGAATTTTTGGGTTAGGTCAATCCGTTCGCGAGATATGGGAGTTTGAAGCCAAGAAATGGTTGAGAAGGCAAAAAATTTTTCGCAATTCTGCTGCTCCAAACGCTTAATCAGAATGGCCTAGGGAAAAAATACATATACCGTTGTAATCGGGCGAGTTTCTACTTTCAGATGCAATAGGAATTTTTGGGTTAGGTCAATCCGTTCGCGAGATATGGGAGTTTGAAGCTGAGAAATGGTTAAGGAGACAACAAATTTTTCGCACTTCTGCTGCTCCAAACACTTAACCAGAATTGCCTAGGGAAAAAATACACATACCGCTGTAATCGGGCGAGTTTCTACTTCCAGACGCAACAGGAATTTTGGGGTTTGGTCAGTCCATTCGCGAGATATGGGAGTTTGAAGCCAAGAAATGGTTGAGAAGGCAAAAAATTTTTCGCAATTCTGCTGGTCCAAACGCTTAACCAGAATTGCGCAGGGAAAAAATACACATACCGCTGTAATCGGGCGAGTTTCTACTTTCAGATGCAATAGGAATTTTTGGGTTGGGTCAGTCCGTTCGAGAGATATGGTAGTTTGAAGCCAAGAAATGTTTGAGAAGGCAAAACATTTTTCGCAATTCTGCTGCTCCAAACGCTTAACCAGAATGGCCTAGGGAAAAAATACGCATATCCTTGTAATCGGGCGAGTTTCTACATTCAGACGCAGCAGGAAATTTTGGGTTTGGTCAATCCGTTCGCGAGATATGGGACTTTGATGCTAAGAAATGCTTGAGAAGACAACAAATTTTTCGCAATTCTGCTGCGCCAAACGCTTAACCAGAATGGGCTAGGGAAGAAATACACATACCGTTGTAATCGGGCTAGTTTCTACTTTCAGATGCAACAGGAATTTTTCGGTTAAGTCAATCCGTTCGCGAGATATGGGAGTTTGAAACCAAGAAATGGTTGAGAAGGCAAAAAATTTTTCGCAATTCTGCTGCTCCAAACGCTTAACCAGAATTGCCTAGGGAAAAAATACACATACCGTTGTAATCGGGCGAGATTCTACTTTCAGATGCAACAGGAATTTTTGGGTTAGGTCAATCCGTTCGCTAGATATGGCAGTTTGAAGCCAAGAAATGGTTGAGAAGGCAAAAAATTTTTCGCTATTCTGCTGCTTCAAACGCTTGACCAGAATGGCCTAGGGAAAAAATACACATACCGTTGTAATCGGGCGAGTTTCCATTATCAGATGCAATAGGAATTTTTGGATTAGGTCTATCCGTTCGCGAGATATGGGAGTTTGAAGCTAAGAAATGGTTAAGAAGGCAACAAATTTTTCGCACTTCTGCTGCTCCAAACGCTTGACCAGAATGGCCTAGGGAAAAAATACACATACCGTCGTAATCGGGCGTGTTTCTACTTTCAGACGCAACAGGAATTTTTGGGTTAGGTCAATCCGTTCGCGAGATATGGGAGTTTGAAGCCAAGAAATGGTTGAGAAGGCAAAAAATTGTTCGCTATTCTGCTGCTTCAAACGCTTGACCAGAATGGCCTAGGGAAAAAATACTCATACCTTTGTAATCGGGCGAGTTTCTTCTTTCAGATGCAACAGGAATTTTTGGGTTAGGTCAATCCGTTCGCGAGATATGGGAGTTTGAAGCCAAGAAATGGTTGAGAAGGCAAAAAATTGTTCGCTAATCTGCTGCTTCAAACGCTTAACCAGAATGGCCTGGAGAAAAAATACACATACCGTTGTAATCGGGCGAGTTTCTTCTTTGAGATGCAACAGGAATTTTTGGGTTAGGTCAATCCGTTCGCGAGATATGGGAGTTTGAATCTAAGAAATGGTAAAGAAGACAACAAACTGTTCGCACTACTGCTGCTCCAAACGCTTAACTAGAATGGCCTAGGGAAAAAATACACACACCGTTGTAATCGGGCGTGTTTCTACTTTCAGACGCAACAGGAATTTTTGGGTTAGGTCAATCCGTTCGCGAAATATGGGAGTTTGAAGCCAAGAAATGGTTGAGAAGGCAAAAAATTTTTCGCAATTCTGCTGCTCCACACGCTTAACCAGAATGGCCTAGGGAAAAAATACACATACCGTTGTAATCGGACGAGTTTCTACTTTCAGATGCAACAGGAATTTTTGGGTTAGGTCAATCCGTTCGCGAGATATGGGAGTTTGAAGCCAAGAAATGGTTGAGAAGGCAAAAAATTTTTCGCAATTCTGCTGCTCCAAACGCTTAACCAGAATTGCCTAGGGAAAAAATACACATACCGCTGTAATCGGGCGAGTTTCTACTTTCAGATGCAATAGGAATTTTTGGGTTAGGTCAATCCGTTCGCGAGATATGGGAGTTTGAAGCTAAGAAATGGTTAAGAAGACAACAAATTTTTCGCACTTCTGCTGCTCCAAACGCTTAACCAGAATGGGCTAGGGAAAAAATACACATACCGTTGTAATCGGGCGAGTTTCTACTTTGACACGCAACAGGAATTTTTGGGTTAGGTCAATCCGTTCGCGAGATATGGGAGTTTGAAGCCAAGAAATGGTTGAGAAGGCAAAAAATTTTTCGCAATTCTGCTGCTCCAAACGCTTAACCAGAATTGCCTAGGGAAAAAATACACATACCGCTGTAATCGGGCGAGTTTCTACTTTCAGATGCAATAGGAATTTTTGGGTTAGGTCAATCCGTTCGCGAGATATGGGAGTTTGAAGCCAAGAAATGGTTGAGAAGGCAAAACATTTTTCGCAATTCTGCTGCTCCAAACGCTTAACCAGAATGGCCTAGGGAAAAAATACGCATATCGTTGTAATCGGGTGAGTTTCTACTTTCAGACGCAGCAGGAACTTCTGGGTTTGGTCAATCCGTTCGCGAGATATGGGAGTTTGAAGCCAAGAAATGGTTGAGAAGGCAAAAAATTTTTCGCAATGCTGCTGCTCCAAACGCTTAATCAGAATGGCCTAGGGAAAAAATACATATACCGTTGTAATCGGGCGAGTTTCTACTTTCAGATGCAATAGGAATTTTTGGGTTAGGTCAATCCGTTCGCGAGATATGGGAGCTTGAAGCTGAGAAATGGTTAAGGAGACAACAAATTTTTCGCACTTCTGCTGCTCCAAACGCTTAACCAGAATGGCCTAGGGAAAAAATACGCATATCGTTGTAATCGGGTGAGTTTCTACTTTCAGACGCAGCAGGAACTTCTGGGTTTGGTCAATCCGTTCGCGAGATATGGGAGTTTGAAGCCAAGAAATGGTTGAGAAGGCAAACAATTTTTCGCAATGCTGCTGCTCCAAACGCTTAATCAGAATGGCCTAGGGAAAAAATACATATACCGTTGTAATCGGGCGAGTTTCTACTTTCAGATGCAATAGGAATTTTTGGGTTAGGTCAATCCGTTCGCGAGATATGGGAGTTTGAAGCTGAGAAATGGTTAAGGAGACAACAAATTTTTCGCACTTCTGCTGCTCCAAACGCTTAACCAGAATGGCCTAGGGAAAAAATACACATACCGTTGTTATCGGGCGAGTTTCTACTTTCACACGCAACAGGAATTTTTGGGTTAGGTGTATCCGTTCGCGAGATATGGGAGTTTGAAGCGAAGAAATGGTTGAGAAGGCAAACAATTTTTCTCAATTCTGCTGCTCCAAACGCTTAACCAGAATGGCTTAGGGAAAAAATACACATACCGTTGTAATCGGGCGAGTTTCTACTTTCATATGCAGTAGGAATTTTTGGGTTAGGTCAATCCGTTCGCGAGATATGGGAGTTTGAAGCTAAGAAATGGTTAAGAAGACAACAAATTTTTCGCACTTCTGCTGCTCCAAACGCTTAACCAGAATGGGCTAGGGAAAAAATACACATACCGTTGTAATCGGGCGAGTTTCAACTTTGACACGCAACAGGAATTTTTGGGTTAGGTCAATCCGTTCGCGAGATATGGGAGTTTGAAGCCAAGAAATGGTTGAGAAGGCAAAAAATTTTTCGCAATTCTGCTGCTCCAAACGCTTAACCAGAATTGCCTAGGGAAAAAATACACATACCGCTGTAATCGGGCGAGTTTCTACTTTCAGATGCAATAGGAATTTTTGGGTTGGGTCAATCCGTTCGCGAGATATGGGAGTTTGAAGCCAAGAAATGGTTGAGAAGGCAAAACATTTTTCGCAATTCTGCTGCTCCAAACGCTTAACCAGAATGGCCTAGGGAAAAAATACGCATATCGTTGTAATCGGGTGAGTTTCTACCTTCAGACGCAGCAGGAACTTCTGGGTTTGGTCAATCCGTTCGCGAGATATGGGAGTTTGAAGCCAAGAAATGGTTGAGAAGGCAAAAAATTTTTCGCAATGCTGCTGCTCCAAACGCTTAATCAGAATGGCCTAGGGAAAAAATACATATACCGTTGTAATCGGGCGAGTTTCTACTTTCAGATGCAATAGGAATTTTTGGGTTAGGTCAATCCGTTCGCGAGATATGGGAGCTTGAAGCTGAGAAATGGTTAAGGAGACAACAAATTTTTCGCACTTCTGCTGCTCCAAACGCTTAACCAGAATGGCCTAGGGAAAAAATACGCATATCGTTGTAATCGGGTGAGTTTCTACTTTCAGACGCAGCAGGAACTTCTGGGTTTGGTCAATCCGTTCGCGAGATATGGGAGTTTGAAGCCAAGAAATGGTTGAGAAGGCAAAAAATTTTTCGCAATGCTGCTGCTCCAAACGCTTAATCAGAATGGCCTAGGGAAAAAATACATATACCGTTGTAATCGGGCGAGTTTCTACTTTCAGATGCAATAGGAATTTTTGGGTTAGGTCAATCCGTTCGCGGGATATGGGAGTTTGAAGCTGAGAAATGGTTAAGGAGACAACAAATTTTTCGCACTTCTGCTGCTCCAAACGTTTAACCAGAATGGCCTAGGGAAAAAATACACATACCGTTGTAATCGGGCGAGTTTCTTCTTTCAGATGCAACAAGAATTTTTGGGTTAGGTCAATCCGTTCGCGAGATATGGGAGTTTGAAGCTAAGAAATGGTAAAGAAGACAACAAATTTTTCGCAATTCTGCTGCTCCAAACGCTTAACCAGAATGGCCTAGGGAAAAAATACACATACCGTTGTAATCGGGCGAGTTTCTACTTTCAGACGCAACAGGAATTTTTGGGTTAGGTCAATCCGTTCGCGAGATATGGGAGTTTGAAGCCAAGAAATGGTTGAGAAGGCAAAAAATTGTTCGCTATTCTGCTGCTTCAAACGCTTGACCAGAATGGCCTAGGGAAAAAATACACATACCTTTGTAATCGGGCGAGTTTCTTCTTTCAGATGCAACAGGAATTTTTGGGTTAGGTGAATCCGTTCGCGAGATGTGGGAGTTTGAAGCGAAGAAATGGTTGAGAAGGCAAAAAATTGTTCGCTAATCTGCTGCTTCAAACGCTTAACCAGAATGGCCTAGAGAAAAAATACACATACCGTTGTAATCGGGCGAGTTTCTTCTTTGAGATGCAACAGGAATTTTTGGGTTAGGTCAATCCGTTCGCGAGATATGGGAGTTTGAAGCTAAGAAATGGTAAAGAAGACAACAAACTGTTCGCACTACTGCTGCTCCAAACGCTTAACTAGAATGGCCTAGGGAAAAAATACACATACCGTTGTAATCGGGCGAGTTTCTACTTTCAGACGCAACAGGAATTTTTGGGTTAGGTCAATCCGTTCGCGAAATATGGGAGTTTGAAGCCAAGAAATGGTTGAGAAGGCAAAAAATTTTTCGCAATTCTGCTGCTCCACACGCTTAACCAGAATGGCCTAGGGAAAAAATACACATACCGTTGTAATCGGACGAGTTTCTACTTTCAGATGCAACAGGAATTTTTGGGTTAGGTCAATCCGTTCGCGAGATATGGGAGTTTGAAGCCAAGAAATGGTTGAGAAGGCAAAAAATTTTTCGCAATTCTGCTGCTCCAAACGCTTAACCAGAATTGCCTAGGGAAAAAATACACATACCGCTGTAATCGGGCGAGTTTCTACTTTCAGATGCAATAGGAATTTTTGGGTTAGGTCAATCCGTTCGCGAGATATGGGAGTTTGAAGCCAAGAAATGGTTGAGAAGGCAAAACATTTTTCGCAATTCTGCTGCTCCAAACGCTTAACCAGAATTGCCTAGGGAAAAAATACACATACCGCTGTAATCGGGCGAGTTTCTACTTCCAGACGCAATAGGAATTTTTGGGTTGGGTCAGTCCGTTCGAGAGATATGGGAGTTTGAAGCCAAGAAATGGTTGAGAAGGCAAAACATTTTTCGCAATTCTGCTGCTCCAAACGCTTAACCAGAATGGCCTAGGGAAAAAATACGCATATCGTTGTAATCGGACGAGTTTCTACTTTCAGGCGCAGCAGGAATTTTTGGGTATGGTTAATCCGTTCGCGAGATATAGGACTTTGAAGCTAATAAATGGTTGAGAAGACCACAAATTTTTCGCAATTCTGCTGCGCCAAACGCTTAACCAGAATGGGCTAGGGAAAAAATACACATACCGTTGTAATCGGGAGAGTTTCTACTTTCACAGGCAACAGGAATTTTTGGGTTAGGTCTATCCGTTCGCGAGATATGGGAGTTTGAAGCCAAGAAATGGTTGAGAAGGCATACAATTTTTCGCAATTCTGCTGATCCAAACGCTTAACCAGAATGCCCTAGGGAAAAAATACACATACCGCTGTAGTCAAGCGAGTTTATACTTTCAGATGCAATAGGAATTTTTGGGTTAGGTCCATCCGTTCGCGAGATATGGCAGTTTGAAGCCAAGAAATGGTTGAGAAGGCAAAAATTTTTTCGCAATTCTGCTGCTCCAAACGCTTAACCAGAATGGCCTAGGGAAAAAATACACATACCGTTGTAATCGGGCGAGTTTCTACTTTCACACGCAATAGGAATTTTTGGGTTAGGTGTATCCGTTCGCGAGATATGGGAGTTTGAAGCGAAGAAATGGTTGAGAGGGCAAAAAATTTTTCGCAATTCTGCTGCTCCAAACGCTTAACCAGAATGGCCTAGGGAAAAAATACACATACCGCTGTAATCGGGCGAGTTTCTACTTCCAGACGCAACAGGAATTTTGGGGTTTGGTCAGTCCATTCGCGAGATATGGGAGTTTGAAGCCAAGAAATGGTTGAGAAGGCAAAAAATTTTTCGCAATTCTGCTGGTCCAAACGCTTAACCAGAATTGCGCAGGGAAAAAATACACATACCGCTGTAATCGGGCGAGTTTCTACTTTCAGATGCAATAGGAATTTTTGGGTTGGGTCAGTCCGTTCGAGAGATATGGGAGTTTGAAGCCAAGAAATGTTTGAGAAGGCAAAACATTTTTCGCAATTCTGCTGCTCCAAACGCTTAACCAGAATGGCCTAGGGAAAAAATACGCATATCCTTGTAATCGGGCGAGTTTCTACATTCAGACGCAGCAGGAAATTTTGGGTTTGGTCAATCCGTTCGCGAGATATGGGACTTTGAAGCTAAGAAATGCTTGAGAAGACAACAAATTTTTCGCAATTCTGCTGCGCCAAACGCTTAACCAGAATGGGCTAGGGAAGAAATACACATACCGTTGTAATCGGGCTAGTTTCTACTTTCAGATGCAACAGGAATTTTTCGGTTAAGTCAATCCGTTCGCGAGATATGGGAGTTTGAAACCAAGAAATGGTTGAGAAGGCAAAAAATTTTTCGCAATTCTGCTGCTCCAAACGCTTAACCAGAATTGCCTAGGGAAAAAATACACATACCGCTGTAATCGGGCGAGTTTCTACTTTCAGATGCAATAGGAATTTTTGGGTTAGGTCAATCCGTTCGCGAGATATGGGAGTTTGAAGCCAAGAAATGGTTGAGAAGGCAAAACATTTTTCGCAATTCTGCTGCTCCAAACGCTTAACCAGAATTGCCTAGGGAAAAAATACACATACCGCTGTAATCGGGCGAGTTTCTACTTCCAGACGCAATAGGAATTTTTGGGTTGGGTCAGTCCGTTCGAGAGATATGGGAGTTTGAAGCCAAGAAATGGTTGAGAAGGCAAAACATTTTTCGCAATTCTGCTGCTCCAAACGCTTAACCAGAATGGCCTAGGGAAAAAATACGCATATCGTTGTAATCGGACGAGTTTCTACTTTCAGGCGCAGCAGGAATTTTTGGGTATGGTTAATCCGTTCGCGAGATATAGGACTTTGAAGCTAATAAATGGTTGAGAAGACCACAAATTTTTCGCAATTCTGCTGCGCCAAACGCTTAACCAGAATGGGCTAGGGAAAAAATACACATACCGTTGTAATCGGGAGAGTTTCTACTTTCACAGGCAACAGGAATTTTTGGGTTAGGTCTATCCGTTCGCGAGATATGGGAGTTTGAAGCCAAGAAATGGTTGAGAAGGCATACAATTTTTCGCAATTCTGCTGATCCAAACGCTTAACCAGAATGCCCTAGGGAAAAAATACACATACCGCTGTAGTCAAGCGAGTTTATACTTTCAGATGCAATAGGAATTTTTGGGTTAGGTCCATCCGTTCGCGAGATATGGCAGTTTGAAGCCAAGAAATGGTTGAGAAGGCAAAAATTTTTTCGCAATTCTGCTGCTCCAAACGCTTAACCAGAATGGCCTAGGGAAAAAATACACATACCGTTGTAATCGGGCGAGTTTCTACTTTCACACGCAATAGGAATTTTTGGGTTAGGTGTATCCGTTCGCGAGATATGGGAGTTTGAAGCGAAGAAATGGTTGAGAGGGCAAAAAATTTTTCGCAATTCTGCTGCTCCAAACGCTTAACCAGAATGGCCTAGGGAAAAAATACACATACCGCTGTAATCGGGCGAGTTTCTACTTCCAGACGCAACAGGAATTTTGGGGTTTGGTCAGTCCATTCGCGAGATATGGGAGTTTGAAGCCAAGAAATGGTTGAGAAGGCAAAAAATTTTTCGCAATTCTGCTGGTCCAAACGCTTAACCAGAATTGCGCAGGGAAAAAATACACATACCGCTGTAATCGGGCGAGTTTCTACTTTCAGATGCAATAGGAATTTTTGGGTTGGGTCAGTCCGTTCGAGAGATATGGGAGTTTGAAGCCAAGAAATGTTTGAGGAGGCAAAACATTTTTCGCAATTCTGCTGCTCCAAACGCTTAACCAGAATGGCCTAGGGAAAAAATACGCATATCCTTGTAATCGGGCGAGTTTCTACATTCAGACGCAGCAGGAAATTTTGGGTTTGGTCAATCCGTTCGCGAGATATGGGACTTTGAAGCTAAGAAATGCTTGAGAAGACAACAAATTTTTCGCAATTCTGCTGCGCCAAACGCTTAACCAGAATGGGCTAGGGAAGAAATACACATACCGTTGTAATCGGGCTAGTTTCTACTTTCAGATGCAACAGGAATTTTTCGGTTAAGTCAATCCGTTCGCGAGATATGGGAGTTTGAAACCAAGAAATGGTTGAGAAGGCAAAAAATTTTTCGCAATTCTGCTGCTCCAAACGCTTAACCAGAATTGCCTAGGGAAAAAATACACATACCGTTGTAATCGGGCGAGATTCTACTTTCAGATGCAACAGGAATTTTTGGGTTAGGTCAATCCGTTCGCTAGATATGGCAGTTTGAAGCCAAGAAATGGTTGAGAAGGCAAAAAATTTTTCGCTATTCTGCTGCTTCAAACGCTTGACCAGAATGGCCTAGGGAAAAAATACACATACCGTTGTAATCGGGCGAGTTTCCATTATCAGATGCAATAGGAATTTTTGGATTAGGTCTATCCGTTCGCGAGATATGGGAGTTTGAAGCTAAGAAATGGTTAAGAAGGCAACAAATTTTTCGCAATTCTGCTGCTCCAAACGCTTGACCAGAATGGCCTAGGGAAAAAATACACATACCGTCGTAATCGGGCGTGTTTCTACTTTCAGACGCAACAGGAATTTTTGGGTTAGGTCAATCCGTTCGCGAGATATGGGAGTTTGAAGCCAAGAAATGGTTGAGAAGGCAAAAAATTGTTCGCTATTCTGCTGCTTCAAACGCTTGACCAGAATGGCCTAGGGAAAAAATACTCATACCTTTGTAATCGGGCGAGTTTCTTCTTTCAGATGCAACAGGAATTTTTGGGTTAGGTCAATCCGTTCGCGAGATATGGGAGTTTGAAGCCAAGAAATGGTTGAGAAGGCAAAAAATTGTTCGCTAATCTGCTGCTTCAAACGCTTAACCAGAATGGCCTGGAGAAAAAATACACATACCGTTGTAATCGGGCGAGTTTCTTCTTTGAGATGCAACAGGAATTTTTGGGTTAGGTCAATCCGTTCGCGAGATATGGGAGTTTGAATCTAAGAAATGGTAAAGAAGACAACAAACTGTTCGCACTACTGCTGCTCCAAACGCTTAACTAGAATGGCCTAGGGAAAAAATACACACACCGTTGTAATCGGGCGTGTTTCTACTTTCAGACGCAACAGGAATTTTTGGGTTAGGTCAATCCGTTCGCGAAATATGGGAGTTTGAAGCCAAGAAATGGTTGAGAAGGCAAAAAATTTTTCGCAATTCTGCTGCTCCACACGCTTAACCAGAATGGCCTAGGGAAAAAATACACATACCGTTGTAATCGGACGAGTTTCTAGTTTCAGATGCAACAGGAATTTTTGGGTTAGGTCAATTCGTTCGCGAGATATGGGAGTTTGAAGCCAAGAAATGGTTGAGAAGGCAAAAAATTTTTCGCAATTCTGCTGCACCAAACGCTTAACCAGAATTGCCTAGGGAAAAAATACACATACCGCTGTAATCGGGCGAGTTTCTACTTTCAGATGCAATAGGAATTTTTGGGTTAGGTCAATCCGTTCGCGAGATATGGGAGTTTGAAGCCAAGAAATGGTTGAGAAGGCAAAACATTTTTCGCAATTCTGCTGCTCCAAACGCTTTACCAGAATGGCCTAGGGAAAAAATACGCATATCGTTGTAATCGGGTGAGTTTCTACTTTCAGACGCAGCAGGAACTTCTGGGTTTGGTCAATCCGTTCGCGAGATATGGGAGTTTGAAGCCAAGAAATGGTTGAGAAGGCAAAAAATTTTTCGCAATTCTGCTGATCCAAACGCTTAACCAGAATGCCCTAGGGAAAAAATACACATACCTTTGTAATCGGGCTAGTTTCTACTTTCAGATGCAATAGGAATTTTTGGGTTTGGTCAATCCGTTCGCGAGATATGGTAGTTTGAAGCCAAGAAATGCTTGAGAAGACAACAAATTTTTCGCAATTCTGCTGCGCCAAACGCTTAACCAGAATGGGCTAGGGAAAAAATACACATACCGTTGTAATCGGGAGAGTTTCTACTTTCACACGCAACAGGAATTTTTGGGTTAGGTCTATCCGTTCGCGAGATATGGGAGTTTGAAGCCAAGAAATGGTTGACAAGGCATACAATTTTTCGCAATTCTGCTGATCCAAACGCTTAACCAGAATGCCCTAGGGAAAAAATACACATACCTTTGTAATCGGGCTAGTTTCTACTTTCAGATGCAATAGGAATTTTTGGGTTTGGTCAATCCGTTCGCGAGATATGGTAGTTTGAAGCCAAGAAATGGTTGAGAAGGCAAAACATTTTTCGCAATTCTGCTGCTCCAAACGCTTAACCAGAATGGCCTAGGGAAAAAATACGCATATCGTTGTAATCGGACGAGTTTCTACTTTCAGACGCAGCAGGAATTTTTGGGTATGGTCAATCCGTTCGCGAGATATGGGACTTTGAAGCTATGAAATGGTTGAGAAGACCACAAATTTTTCGCAATTCTGCTGCGCCAAACGCTTAACCAGAATGGGCTAGGGAAAAAATACACATACCATTGTAATCGGGAGAGTTTCTACTTTCACAGGCAACAGGAATTTTTGGGTTAGGTCTATCCGTTCGCGAGATATGGGAGTTTGAAGCCAACAAATGGTTGAGAAGGCATACAATTTTTCGCAATTCTGCTGATCCAAACGCTTAACCAGAATGCCCTAGGGAAAAAATACACATACCGCTGTAGTCAAGCGAGTTTATACTTTCAGATGCAATAGGAATTTTTGGGTTAGGTCCATCCGTTCGCGAGATATGGCAGTTTGAAGCCAAGAAATGGTTGAGAAGGCAAAAATTTTTTCGCAATTCTGCTGCTCCAAACGCTTAACCAGAATGGCCTAGGGAAAAAATACACATACCGTTGTAATCGGGCGAGTTTCTACTTTCACACGCAACAGGAATTTTTGGGTTAGGTGTATCCGTTCGCGAGATATGGGAGTTTGAAGCGAAGAAATGGTTGAGAAGGCAAAAAATTTTTCTCAATTCTGCTGCTCCAAACGCTTAACCAGAATGGCCTAGGGAAAAAATACACATACCGTTGTAATCGGGCGAGTTTCTACTTTCATATGCAGTAGGAATTTTTGGGTTAGGTCAATCCGTTCGCGAGATATGGGAGTTTGAAGCTAAGAAATGGTTAAGAAGACAACAAATTTTTCGCACTTCTGCTGCTCCAAACGCTTAACCAGAATGGGCTAGGGAAAAAATACACATACCGTTGTAATCGGGCGAGTTTCTACTTTGACACGCAACAGGAATTTTTGGGTTAGGTCAATCCGTTCGCGAGATATGGGAGTTTGAAGCCAAGAAATGGTTGAGAAGGCAAACAATTTTTCGCAATTCTGCTGCTCCAAACGCTTAACCAGAATTGCCTAGGGAAAAAATACACATACCGCTGTAATCGGGCGAGTTTCTACTTTCAGATGCAATAGGAATTTTTGGGTTAGGTCAATCCGTTCGCGAGATATGGGAGTTTGAAGCCAAGAAATGGTTGAGAAGGCAAAACATTTTTCGCAATTCTGCTGCTCCAAACGCTTAACCAGAATGGCCTAGGGAAAAAATACGCATATCGTTGTAATCGGGTGAGTTTCTACTTTCAGACGCAGCAGGAACTTCTGGGTTTGGTCAATCCGTTCGCGAGATATGGGAGTTTGAAGCCAAGAAATGGTTGAGAAGGCAAAAAATTTTTCGCAATGCTGCTGCTCCAAACGCTTAATCAGAATGGCCTAGGGAAAAAATACATATACCGTTGTAATCGGGCGAGTTTCTACTTTCAGATGCAATAGGAATTTTTGGGTTAGGTCAATCCGTTCGCGAGATATGGGAGCTTGAAGCTGAGAAATGGTTAAGGAGACAACAAATTTTTCGCACTTCTGCTGCTCCAAACGCTTAACCAGAATGGCCTAGGGAAAAAATACGCATATCGTTGTAATCGGGTGAGTTTCTACTTTCAGACGCAGCAGGAACTTCTGGGTTTGGTCAATCCGTTCGCGAGATATGGGAGTTTGAAGCCAAGAAATGGTTGAGAAGGCAAAAAATTTTTCGCAATGCTGCGGCTCCAAACGCTTAATCAGAATGGCCTAGGGAAAAAATACATATACCGTTGTAATCGGGCGAGTTTCTACTTTCAGATGCAATAGGAATTTTTGGGTTAGGTCAATCGGTTCGCGAGATATGGGAGTTTGAAGCTGAGAAATGGTTAAGGAGACAACAAATTTTTCGCACTTCTGCTGCTCCAAACGCTTAACCAGAATGGCCTAGGGAAAAAATACACATACCGTTGTAATCGGGCGAGTTTCTACTTTCACACGCAACAGGAATTTTTGGGTTAGGTGTATCCGTTCGCGAGATATGGGAGTTTGAAGCGAAGAAATGGTTGAGAAGGCAAAAAATTTTTCTCAATTCTGCTGCTCCAAACGCTTAACCAGAATGGCCTAGGGAAAAAATACACATACCGTTGTAATCGGGCGAGTTTCTACTTTCATATGCAGTAGGAATTTTTGGGTTAGGTCAATCCGTTCGCGAGATATGGGAGTTTGAAGCTAAGAAATGGTTAAGAAGACAACAAATTTTTCGCACTTCTGCTGCTCCAAACGCTTAACCAGAATGGGCTAGGGAAAAAATACACATACCGTTGTAATCGGGCGAGTCTCTACTTTGACACGCAACAGGAATTTTTGGGTTAGGTCAATCCGTTCGCGAGATATGGGAGTTTGAAGCCAAGAAATGGTTGAGAAGGCAAAAAATTTTTCGCAATTCTGCTGCTCCAAACGCTTAACCAGAATTGCCTAGGGAAAAAATACACATACCGCTGTAATCGGGCGAGTTTCTACTTTCAGATGCAATAGGAATTTTTGGGTTAGGTCAATCCGTTCGCGAGATATGGGAGTTTGAAGCCAAGAAATGGTTGAGAAGGCAAAACATTTTTCGCAATTCTGCTGCTCCAAACGCTTAACCAGAATGGCCTAGGGAAAAAATACGCATATCGCTGTAATCGGGTGAGTTTCTACTTTCAGACGCAGCAGGAACTTCTGGGTTTGGTCAATCCGTTCGCGAGATATGGGAGTTTGAAGCCAAGAAATGGTTGAGAAGGCAAACAATTTTTCGCAATGCTGCTGCTCCAAACGCTTAATCAGAATGGCCTAGGGAAAAAATACATATACCGTTGTAATCGGGCGAGTTTCTACTTTCAGATGCAATAGGAATTTTTGGGTTAGGTCAATCCGTTCGCGAGATATGGGAGCTTGAAGCTGAGAAATGGTTAAGGAGACAACAAATTTTTCGCACTTCGGCTGCTCCAAACGCTTAACCAGAATGGCCTAGGGAAAAAATACGCATATCGTTGTAATCGGGTGAGTTTCTACTTTCAGACGCAGCAGGAACTTCTGGGTTTGGTCAATCCGTTCGCGAGATATGGGAGTTTGAAGCCAAGAAATGGTTGAGAAGGCAAAAAATTTTTCGCAATGCTGCTGCTCCAAACGCTTAATCAGAATGGCCTAGGGAAAAAATACATATACCGTTGTAATCGGGCGAGTTTCTACTTTCAGATGCAATAGGAATTTTTGGGTTAGGTCAATCCGTTCGCGAGATATGGGAGTTTGAAGCTGAGAAATGGTTAAGGAGACAACAAATTTTTCGCACTTCTGCTGCTCCAAACGCTTAACCAGAATGGCCTAGGGAAAAAATACACATACCGTTGTAATCGGGCGAGTTTCTTCTTTCAGATGCAACAGGAATTTTTGGGTTAGGTCAATCCGTTCGCGAGATATGGGAGTTTGAAGCTAAGAAATGGTAAAGAAGACAACAAACTGTTCGCACTACTGCTGCTCCAAACGCTTAACTAGAATGTCCTAGGGAAAAAATACACATACCGTTGTAATCGGGCGAGTTTCTACTTTCAGACGCAACAGGAATTTTTGGGTTAGGTCAATCCGTTCGCGAAATATGGGAGTTTGAAGCCAAGAAATGGTTGAGAAAGCAAAAAATTTTTCGCAATTCTGCTGCTCCACACGCTTAACCAGAATGGCCTAGGGAAAAAATACACATACCGTTGTAATCGGACGAGTTTCTACTTTCAGATGCAACAGGAATTTTTGGGTTAGGTCAATCCGTTCGCGAGATATGGGAGTTTGAAGCCAAGAAATGGTTGAGAAGGCAAAAAATTTTTCGCAATTCTGCTGCTCCAAACGCTTAACCAGAATTGCCTAGGGAAAAAATACACATACCGCTGTAATCGGGCGAGTTTCTACTTTCAGATGCAATAGGAATTTTTGGGTTAGGTCAATCCGTTCGCGAGATATGGGAGTTTGAAGCCAAGAAATGGTTGAGAAGGCAAAACATTTTTCGCAATTCTGCTGCTCCAAACGCTTAACCAGAATGGCCTAGGGAAAAAATACGCATATCGTTGTAATCGGACGAGTTTCTACTTTCAGACGCAGCAGGAATTTTTGGGTATGGTCAATCCGTTCGCGAGATATGGGACTTTGAAGCTATGAAATGGTTGAGAAGACCACAAATTTTTCGCAATTCTGCTGCGCCAAACGCTTAACCAGAATGGGCTAGGGAAAAAATACACATACCATTGTAATCGGGAGAGTTTCTACTTTCACAGGCAACAGGAATTTTTGGGTTAGGTCTATCCGTTCGCGAGATATGGGAGTTTGAAGCCAACAAATGGTTGAGAAGGCATACAATTTTTCGCAATTCTGCTGATCCAAACGCTTAACCAGAATGCCCTAGGGAAAAAATACACATACCGCTGTAGTCAAGCGAGTTTATACTTTCAGATGCAATAGGAATTTTTGGGTTAGGTCCATCCGTTCGCGAGATATGGCAGTTTGAAGCCAAGAAATGGTTGAGAAGGCAAAAATTTTTTCGCAATTCTGCTGCTCCAAACGCTTAACCAGAATGGCCTAGGGAAAAAATACACATACCGTTGTAATCGGGCGAGTTTCTACTTTCACACGCAACAGGAATTTTTGGGTTAGGTGTATCCGTTCGCGAGATATGGGAGTTTGAAGCGAAGAAATGGTTGAGAAGGCAAAAAATTTTTCTCAATTCTGCTGCTCCAAACGCTTAACCAGAATGGCCTAGGGAAAAAATACACATACCGTTGTAATCGGGCGAGTTTCTACTTTCATATGCAGTAGGAATTTTTGGGTTAGGTCAATCCGTTCGCGAGATATGGGAGTTTGAAGCTAAGAAATGGTTAAGAAGACAACAAATTTTTCGCACTTCTGCTGCTCCAAACGCTTAACCAGAATGGGCTAGGGAAAAAATACACATACCGTTGTAATCGGGCGAGTTTCTACTTTGACACGCAACAGGAATTTTTGGGTTAGGTCAATCCGTTCGCGAGATATGGGAGTTTGAAGCCAAGAAATGGTTGAGAAGGCAAACAATTTTTCGCAATTCTGCTGCTCCAAACGCTTAACCAGAATTGCCTAGGGAAAAAATACACATACCGCTGTAATCGGGCGAGTTTCTACTTTCAGATGCAATAGGAATTTTTGGGTTAGGTCAATCCGTTCGCGAGATATGGGAGTTTGAAGCCAAGAAATGGTTGAGAAGGCAAAACATTTTTCGCAATTCTGCTGCTCCAAACGCTTAACCAGAATGGCCTAGGGAAAAAATACGCATATCGTTGTAATCGGGTGAGTTTCTACTTTCAGACGCAGCAGGAACTTCTGGGTTTGGTCAATCCGTTCGCGAGATATGGGAGTTTGAAGCCAAGAAATGGTTGAGAAGGCAAAAAATTTTTCGCAATGCTGCTGCTCCAAACGCTTAATCAGAATGGCCTAGGGAAAAAATACATATACCGTTGTAATCGGGCGAGTTTCTACTTTCAGATGCAATAGGAATTTTTGGGTTAGGTCAATCCGTTCGCGAGATATGGGAGCTTGAAGCTGAGAAATGGTTAAGGAGACAACAAATTTTTCGCACTTCTGCTGCTCCAAACGCTTAACCAGAATGGCCTAGGGAAAAAATACGCATATCGTTGTAATCGGGTGAGTTTCTACTTTCAGACGCAGCAGGAACTTCTGGGTTTGGTCAATCCGTTCGCGAGATATGGGAGTTTGAAGCCAAGAAATGGTTGAGAAGGCAAAAAATTTTTCGCAATGCTGCGGCTCCAAACGCTTAATCAGAATGGCCTAGGGAAAAAATACATATACCGTTGTAATCGGGCGAGTTTCTACTTTCAGATGCAATAGGAATTTTTGGGTTAGGTCAATCGGTTCGCGAGATATGGGAGTTTGAAGCTGAGAAATGGTTAAGGAGACAACAAATTTTTCGCACTTCTGCTGCTCCAAACGCTTAACCAGAATGGCCTAGGGAAAAAATACACATACCGTTGTAATCGGGCGAGTTTCTACTTTCACACGCAACAGGAATTTTTGGGTTAGGTGTATCCGTTCGCGAGATATGGGAGTTTGAAGCGAAGAAATGGTTGAGAAGGCAAAAAATTTTTCTCAATTCTGCTGCTCCAAACGCTTAACCAGAATGGCCTAGGGAAAAAATACACATACCGTTGTAATCGGGCGAGTTTCTACTTTCATATGCAGTAGGAATTTTTGGGTTAGGTCAATCCGTTCGCGAGATATGGGAGTTTGAAGCTAAGAAATGGTTAAGAAGACAACAAATTTTTCGCACTTCTGCTGCTCCAAACGCTTAACCAGAATGGGCTAGGGAAAAAATACACATACCGTTGTAATCGGGCGAGTCTCTACTTTGACACGCAACAGGAATTTTTGGGTTAGGTCAATCCGTTCGCGAGATATGGGAGTTTGAAGCCAAGAAATGGTTGAGAAGGCAAAAAATTTTTCGCAATTCTGCTGCTCCAAACGCTTAACCAGAATTGCCTAGGGAAAAAATACACATACCGCTGTAATCGGGCGAGTTTCTACTTTCAGATGCAATAGGAATTTTTGGGTTAGGTCAATCCGTTCGCGAGATATGGGAGTTTGAAGCCAAGAAATGGTTGAGAAGGCAAAACATTTTTCGCAATTCTGCTGCTCCAAACGCTTAACCAGAATGGCCTAGGGAAAAAATACGCATATCGCTGTAATCGGGTGAGTTTCTACTTTCAGACGCAGCAGGAACTTCTGGGTTTGGTCAATCCGTTCGCGAGATATGGGAGTTTGAAGCCAAGAAATGGTTGAGAAGGCAAACAATTTTTCGCAATGCTGCTGCTCCAAACGCTTAATCAGAATGGCCTAGGGAAAAAATACATATACCGTTGTAATCGGGCGAGTTTCTACTTTCAGATGCAATAGGAATTTTTGGGTTAGGTCAATCCGTTCGCGAGATATGGGAGCTTGAAGCTGAGAAATGGTTAAGGAGACAACAAATTTTTCGCACTTCGGCTGCTCCAAACGCTTAACCAGAATGGCCTAGGGAAAAAATACGCATATCGTTGTAATCGGGTGAGTTTCTACTTTCAGACGCAGCAGGAACTTCTGGGTTTGGTCAATCCGTTCGCGAGATATGGGAGTTTGAAGCCAAGAAATGGTTGAGAAGGCAAAAAATTTTTCGCAATGCTGCTGCTCCAAACGCTTAATCAGAATGGCCTAGGGAAAAAATACATATACCGTTGTAATCGGGCGAGTTTCTACTTTCAGATGCAATAGGAATTTTTGGGTTAGGTCAATCCGTTCGCGAGATATGGGAGTTTGAAGCTGAGAAATGGTTAAGGAGACAACAAATTTTTCGCACTTCTGCTGCTCCAAACGCTTAACCAGAATGGCCTAGGGAAAAAATACACATACCGTTGTAATCGGGCGAGTTTCTTCTTTCAGATGCAACAGGAATTTTTGGGTTAGGTCAATCCGTTCGCGAGATATGGGAGTTTGAAGCTAAGAAATGGTAAAGAAGACAACAAACTGTTCGCACTACTGCTGCTCCAAACGCTTAACTAGAATGTCCTAGGGAAAAAATACACATACCGTTGTAATCGGGCGAGTTTCTACTTTCAGACGCAACAGGAATTTTTGGGTTAGGTCAATCCGTTCGCGAAATATGGGAGTTTGAAGCCAAGAAATGGTTGAGAAAGCAAAAAATTTTTCGCAATTCTGCTGCTCCACACGCTTAACCAGAATGGCCTAGGGAAAAAATACACATACCGTTGTAATCGGACGAGTTTCTACTTTCAGATGCAACAGGAATTTTTGGGTTAGGTCAATCCGTTCGCGAGATATGGGAGTTTGAAGCCAAGAAATGGTTGAGAAGGCAAAAAATTTTTCGCAATTCTGCTGCTCCAAACGCTTAACCAGAATTGCCTAGGGAAAAAATACACATACCGCTGTAATCGGGCGAGTTTCTACTTTCAGATGCAATAGGAATTTTTGGGTTAGGTCAATCCGTTCGCGAGATATGGGAGTTTGAAGCCAAGAAATGGTTGAGAAGGCAAAACATTTTTCGCAATTCTGCTGCTCCAAACGCTTAACCAGAATTGCCTAGGGAAAAAATACACATACCGCTGTAATCGGGCGAGTTTCAACTTCCAGACGCAATAGGAATTTTTGGGTTTGGTCAGTCCATTCGCGAGATATGGGAGTTTGAAGCCAAGAAATGGTTGAGAAGGCAAAAAATTTTTCGCAATTCTGCTGGTCCAAACGCTTAACCAGAATTGCGCAGGGAAAAAATACACATACCGCTGTAATCGGGCGAGTTTCTACTTTCAGATGCAATAGGAATTTTTGGGTTGGGTCAGTCCGTTCGAGAGATATGGGAGTTTGAAGCCAAGAAATGGTTGAGAAGGCAAAACATTTTTCGCAATTCTGCTGCTCCAAACGCTTAACCAGAATGGCCTAGGGAAAAAATACGCATATCGTTGTAATCGGACGAGTTTCTACTTTCAGGCGCAGCAGGAATTTTTGGGTATGGTTAATCCGTTCGCGAGATATGGGACTTTGAAGCTAATAAATGGTTGAGAAGACCACAAATTTTTCGCAATTCTGCTGCGCCAAACGCTTAACCAGAATGGGCTAGGGAAAAAATACACATACCGTTGTAATCGGGAGAGTTTATACTTTCAGATGCAATAGGAATTTTTGGGTTAGGTCCATCCGTTCGCGAGATATGGCAGTTTGAAGCCAAGAAATGGTTGAGAAGGCAAAAATTCTTTCGCAATTCTGCTGCTCCAAACGCTTAACCAGAATGGCCTAGGGAAAAAATACACATACCGTTGTAATCGGGCGAGTTTCTACTTTCACACGCAACAGGAATTTTTGGGTTAGGTGTATCCGTTCGCGAGATATGGGAGTTTGAAGCGAAGAAATGGTTGAGAAGGCAAAAAATTTTTCGCAATTCTGCTGCTCCAAACGCTTAACCAGAATGGCCTAGGGAAAAAATACACATACCGTTGTAATCGGGCGAGTTTCTACTTTCAGATGCAGTAGGAATTTTTGGGTTAGGTCAATCCGTTCGCGAGATATGGGAGTTTGAAGCTAAGAAATGGTTAAGAAGACAACAAATTTTTCGCACTTCTGCTGCTCCAAACGCTTAACCAGAATGGGCTAGGGAAAAAATACACACACCGTTGTAATCGGGCGAGTTTCTACTTTGACACGCAACAGGAATTTTTGGGTTAGGTCAATCCGTTCGCGAGATATGGGAGTTTGAAGCCAAGAAATGGTTGAGAAGGCAAAAAATTTTTCGCAATTCTGCTGCTCCAAACGCTTAATCAGAATGGCCTAGGGAAAAAATACATATACCGTTGTAATCGGGCGAGTTTCTACTTTCAGATGCAATAGGAATTTTTGGGTTAGGTCAATCCGTTCGCGAGATATGGGAGTTTGAAGCTGAGAAATGGTTAAGGAGACAACAAATTTTTCGCACTTCTGCTGCTCCAAACGCTTAACCAGAATGGCCTAGGGAAAAAATACGCATATCGTTGTAATCGGGTGAGTTTCTACTTTCAGACGCAGCAGGAACTTCTGGGTTTGGTCAATCCGTTCGCGAGATATGGGAGTTTGAAGCCAAGAAATGGTTGAGAAGGCAAAAAATTTTTCGCAATGCTGCTGCTCCAAACGCTTAATCAGAATGGCCTAGGGAAAAAATACATATACCGTTGTAATCGGGCGAGTTTCTACTTTCAGATGCAATAGGAATTTTTGGGTTAGGTCAATCCGTTCGCGAGATATGGGAGTTTGAAGCTGAGAAATGGTTAAGGAGACAACAAATTTTTCGCACTTCTGCTGCTCCAAACGCTTAACCAGAATGGCCTAGGGAAAAAATACACATACCGTTGTAATCGGGCGAGTTTCTTCTTTCAGATGCAACAAGAATTTTTGGGTTAGGTCAATCCGTTCGCGAGATATGGGAGTTTGAAGCTAAGAAATGGTAAAGAAGACAACAAATTTTTCGCACTTCTGCTGCTCCAAACGCTTAACCAGAATGGCCTAGGGAAAAAATACACATACCGTTGTAATCGGGCGAGTTTCTACTTTCAGACGCAACAGGAATTTTTGGGTTAGGTCAATCCGTTCGCGAGATATAGGAGTTTGAAGCCAAGAAATTGTTGAGAATGCAAACAATTTTTCGCTATTCTGCTGCTCCAAACTCTTAACCAGAATGGGCTAGGGAGAAAATACACATACCGTTGTAATCGGGCGAGTTTCTACTTTGACACGCAACAGGAATTTTTGGGTTAGGTCAATCCGTTCGCGAGATATGGGAGTTTGAAGCCAAGAAATGGTTGAGAAGGCAAAAAATTTTTCGCAATTCTGCTGCTCCAAACGCTTAACCAGAATTGCCTAGGGAAAAAATACACATACCGCTGTAATCGGGCGAGTTTCTACTTTCAGATGCAATAGGAATTTTTGGGTTAGGTCAATCCGTTCGCGAGATATGGGAGTTTGAAGCCAAGAAATGGTTGAGAAGGCAAAACATTTTTCGCAATTCTGCTGCTCCAAACGCTTAACCAGAATGGCCTAGGGAAAAAATACGCATATCGCTGTAATCGGGTGAGTTTCTACTTTCAGACGCAGCAGGAACTTCTGGGTTTGGTCAATCCGTTCGCGAGATATGGGAGTTTGAAGCCAAGAAATGGTTGAGAAGGCAAACAATTTTTCGCAATGCTGCTGCTCCAAACGCTTAATCAGAATGGCCTAGGGAAAAAATACATATACCGTTGTAATCGGGCGAGTTTCTACTTTCAGATGCAATAGGAATTTTTGGGTTAGGTCAATCCGTTCGCGAGATATGGGAGCTTGAAGCTGAGAAATGGTTAAGGAGACAACAAATTTTTCGCACTTCTGCTGCTCCAAACGCTTAACCAGAATGGCCTAGGGAAAAAATACGCATATCGTTGTAATCGGGTGAGTTTCTACTTTCAGACGCAGCAGGAACTTCTGGGTTTGGTCAATCCGTTCGCGAGATATGGGAGTTTGAAGCCAAGAAATGGTTGAGAAGGCAAAAAATTTTTCGCAATGCTGCTGCTCCAAACGCTTAATCAGAATGGCCTAGGGAAAAAATACATATACCGTTGTAATCGGGCGAGTTTCTACTTTCAGATGCAACAGGAATTTTTGGGTTAGGTCAATCCGTTCGCGAGATATGGGAGTTTGAAGCTAAGAAATGGTAAAGAAGACAACAAACTGTTCGCACTACTGCTGCTCCAAACGCTTAACTAGAATGTCCTAGGGAAAAAATACACATACCGTTGTAATCGGGCGAGTTTCTACTTTCAGACGCAACAGGAATTTTTGGGTTATGTCAATCCGTTCGCGAAATATGGGAGTTTGAAGCCAAGAAATGGTTGAGAAAGCAAAAAATTTTTCGCAATTCTGCTGCTCCACACGCTTAACCAGAATGGCCTAGGGAAAAAATACACATACCGTTGTAATCGGACGAGTTTCTACTTTCAGATGCAACAGGAATTTTTGGGTTAGGTCAATCCGTTCGCGAGATATGGGAGTTTGAAGCCAAGAAATGGTTGAGAAGGCAAAAAATTTTTCGCAATTCTGCTGCTCCAAACGCTTAACCAGAATTGCCTAGGGAAAAAATACACATACCGCTGTAATCGGGCGAGTTTCTACTTTCAGATGCAATAGGAATTTTTGGGTTAGGTCAATCCGTTCGCGAGATATGGGAGTTTGAAGCCAAGAAATGGTTGAGAAGGCAAAACATTTTTCGCAATTCTGCTGCTCCAAACGCTTAACCAGAATTGCCTAGGGAAAAAATACACATACCGCTGTAATCGGGCGAGTTTCAACTTCCAGACGCAATAGGAATTTTTGGGTTTGGTCAGTCCATTCGCGAGATATGGGAGTTTGAAGCCAAGAAATGGTTGAGAAGGCAAAAAATTTTTCGCAATTCTGCTGGTCCAAACGCTTAACCAGAATTGCGCAGGGAAAAAATACACATACCGCTGTAATCGGGCGAGTTTCTACTTTCAGATGCAATAGGAATTTTTGGGTTGGGTCAGTCCGTTCGAGAGATATGGGAGTTTGAAGCCAAGAAATGGTTGAGAAGGCAAAACATTTTTCGCAATTCTGCTGCTCCAAACGCTTAACCAGAATGGCCTAGGGAAAAAATACGCATATCGTTGTAATCGGACGAGTTTCTACTTTCAGGCGCAGCAGGAATTTTTGGGTATGGTTAATCCGTTCGCGAGATATGGGACTTTGAAGCTAATAAATGGTTGAGAAGACCACAAATTTTTCGCAATTCTGCTGCGCCAAACGCTTAACCAGAATGGGCTAGGGAAAAAATACACATACCGTTGTAATCGGGAGAGTTTCTACTTTCACAGGCAACAGGAATTTTTGGGTTAGGTCTATCCGTTCGCGAGATATGGGAGTTTGAAGCCAAGAAATGGTTGAGAAGGCATACAATTTTTCGCAATTCTGCTGATCCAAACGCTTAACCAGAATGCCCTAGGGAAAAAATACACATACCGCTGTAGTCAAGCGAGTTTATACTTTCAGATGCAATAGGAATTTTTGGGTTAGGTCCATCCGTTCGCGAGATATGGCAGTTTGAAGCCAAGAAATGGTTGAGAAGGCAAAAATTCTTTCGCAATTCTGCTGCTCCAAACGCTTAACCAGAATGGCCTAGGGAAAAAATACACATACCGTTGTAATCGGGCGAGTTTCTACTTTCACACGCAACAGGAATTTTTGGGTTAGGTGTATCCGTTCGCGAGATATGGGAGTTTGAAGCGAAGAAATGGTTGAGAAGGCAAAAAATTTTTCGCAATTCTGCTGCTCCAAACGCTTAACCAGAATGGCCTAGGGAAAAAATACACATACCGTTGTAATCGGGCGAGTTTCTACTTTCAGATGCAGTAGGAATTTTTGGGTTAGGTCAATCCGTTCGCGAGATATGGGAGTTTGAAGCTAAGAAATGGTTAAGAAGACAACAAATTTTTCGCACTTCTGCTGCTCCAAACGCTTAACCAGAATGGGCTAGGGAAAAAATACACACACCGTTGTAATCGGGCGAGTTTCTACTTTGACACGCAACAGGAATTTTTGGGTTAGGTCAATCCGTTCGCGAGATATGGGAGTTTGAAGCCAAGAAATGGTTGAGAAGGCAAAAAATTTTTCGCAATTCTGCTGCTCCAAACGCTTAATCAGAATGGCCTAGGGAAAAAATACATATACCGTTGTAATCGGGCGAGTTTCTACTTTCAGATGCAATAGGAATTTTTGGGTTAGGTCAATCCGTTCGCGAGATATGGGAGTTTGAAGCTGAGAAATGGTTAAGGAGACAACAAATTTTTCGCACTTCTGCTGCTCCAAACGCTTAACCAGAATGGCCTAGGGAAAAAATACGCATATCGTTGTAATCGGGTGAGTTTCTACTTTCAGACGCAGCAGGAACTTCTGGGTTTGGTCAATCCGTTCGCGAGATATGGGAGTTTGAAGCCAAGAAATGGTTGAGAAGGCAAAAAATTTTTCGCAATGCTGCTGCTCCAAACGCTTAATCAGAATGGCCTAGGGAAAAAATACATATACCGTTGTAATCGGGCGAGTTTCTACTTTCAGATGCAATAGGAATTTTTGGGTTAGGTCAATCCGTTCGCGAGATATGGGAGCTTGAAGCTGAGAAATGGTTAAGGAGACAACAAATTTTTCGCACTTCTGCTGCTCCAAACGCTTAACCAGAATGGCCTAGGGAAAAAATACGCATATCGTTGTAATCGGGTGAGTTTCTACTTTCAGACGCAGCAGGAACTTCTGGGTTTGGTCAATCCGTTCGCGAGATATGGGAGTTTGAAGCCAAGAAATGGTTGAGAAGGCAAAAAATTTTTCGCAATGCTGCGGCTCCAAACGCTTAATCAGAATGGCCTAGGGAAAAAATACATATACCGTTGTAATCGGGCGAGTTTCTACTTTCAGATGCAATAGGAATTTTTGGGTTAGGTCAATCGGTTCGCGAGATATGGGAGTTTGAAGCTGAGAAATGGTTAAGGAGACAACAAATTTTTCGCACTTCTGCTGCTCCAAACGCTTAACCAGAATGGCCTAGGGAAAAAATACACATACCGTTGTAATCGGGCGAGTTTCTACTTTCACACGCAACAGGAATTTTTGGGTTAGGTGTATCCGTTCGCGAGATATGGGAGTTTGAAGCGAAGAAATGGTTGAGAAGGCAAAAAATTTTTCTCAATTCTGCTGCTCCAAACGCTTAACCAGAATGGCCTAGGGAAAAAATACACATACCGTTGTAATCGGGCGAGTTTCTACTTTCATATGCAGTAGGAATTTTTGGGTTAGGTCAATCCGTTCGCGAGATATGGGAGTTTGAAGCTAAGAAATGGTTAAGAAGACAACAAATTTTTCGCACTTCTGCTGCTCCAAACGCTTAACCAGAATGGGCTAGGGAAAAAATACACATACCGTTGTAATCGGGCGAGTTTCTACTTTGACACGCAACAGGAATTTTTGGGTTAGGTCAATCCGTTCGCGAGATATGGGAGTTTGAAGCCAAGAAATGGTTGAGAAGGCAAAAAATTTTTCGCAATTCTGCTGCTCCAAACGCTTAACCAGAATTGCCTAGGGAAAAAATACACATACCGCTGTAATCGGGCGAGTTTCTACTTTCAGATGCAATAGGAATTTTTGGGTTAGGTCAATCCGTTCGCGAGATATGGGAGTTTGAAGCCAAGAAATGGTTGAGAAGGCAAAACATTTTTCGCAATTCTGCTGCTCCAAACGCTTAACCAGAATGGCCTAGGGAAAAAATACGCATATCGCTGTAATCGGGTGAGTTTCTACTTTCAGACGCAGCAGGAACTTCTGGGTTTGGTCAATCCGTTCGCGAGATATGGGAGTTTGAAGCCAAGAAATGGTTGAGAAGGCAAACAATTTTTCGCAATGCTGCTGCTCCAAACGCTTAATCAGAATGGCCTAGGGAAAAAATACATATACCGTTGTAATCGGGCGAGTTTCTACTTTCAGATGCAATAGGAATTTTTGGGTTAGGTCAATCCGTTCGCGAGATATGGGAGCTTGAAGCTGAGAAATGGTTAAGGAGACAACAAATTTTTCGCACTTCTGCTGCTCCAAACGCTTAACCAGAATGGCCTAGGGAAAAAATACGCATATCGTTGTAATCGGGTGAGTTTCTACTTTCAGACGCAGCAGGAACTTCTGGGTTTGGTCAATCCGTTCGCGAGATATGGGAGTTTGAAGCCAAGAAATGGTTGAGAAGGCAAAAAATTTTTCGCAATGCTGCTGCTCCAAACGCTTAATCAGAATGGCCTAGGGAAAAAATACATATACCGTTGTAATCGGGCGAGTTTCTACTTTCAGATGCAACAGGAATTTTTGGGTTAGGTCAATCCGTTCGCGAGATATGGGAGTTTGAAGCTAAGAAATGGTAAAGAAGACAACAAACTGTTCGCACTACTGCTGCTCCAAACGCTTAACTAGAATGTCCTAGGGAAAAAATACACATACCGTTGTAATCGGGCGAGTTTCTACTTTCAGACGCAACAGGAATTTTTGGGTTAGGTCAATCCGTTCGCGAAATATGGGAGTTTGAAGCCAAGAAATGGTTGAGAAAGCAAAAAATTTTTCGCAATTCTGCTGCTCCACACGCTTAACCAGAATGGCCTAGGGAAAAAATACACATACCGTTGTAATCGGACGAGTTTCTACTTTCAGATGCAACAGGAATTTTTGGGTTAGGTCAATCCGTTCGCGAGATATGGGAGATTGAAGCCAAGAAATGGTTGAGAAGGCAAAAAATTTTTCGCAATTCTGCTGCTCCAAACGCTTAACCAGAATTGCCTAGGGAAAAAATACACATACCGCTGTAATCGGGCGAGTTTCTACTTTCAGATGCAATAGGAATTTTTGGGTTAGGTCAATCCGTTCGCGAGATATGGGAGTTTGAAGCCAAGAAATGGTTGAGAAGGCAAAACATTTTTCGCAATTCTGCTGCTCCAAACGCTTAACCAGAATTGCCTAGGGAAAAAATACACATACCGCTGTAATCGGGCGAGTTTCAACTTCCAGACGCAATAGGAATTTTTGGGTTTGGTCAGTCCATTCGCGAGATATGGGAGTTTGAAGCCAAGAAATGGTTGAGAAGGCAAAAAATTTTTCGCAATTCTGCTGGTCCAAACGCTTAACCAGAATTGCGCAGGGAAAAAATACACATACCGCTGTAATCGGGCGAGTTTCTACTTTCAGATGCAATAGGAATTTTTGGGTTGGGTCAGTCCGTTCGAGAGATATGGGAGTTTGAAGCCAAGAAATGGTTGAGAAGGCAAAACATTTTTCGCAATTCTGCTGCTCCAAACGCTTAACCAGAATGGCCTAGGGAAAAAATACGCATATCGTTGTAATCGGACGAGTTTCTACTTTCAGGCGCAGCAGGAATTTTTGGGTATGGTTAATCCGTTCGCGAGATATGGGACTTTGAAGCTAATAAATGGTTGAGAAGACCACAAATTTTTCGCAATTCTGCTGCGCCAAACGCTTAACCAGAATGGGCTAGGGAAAAAATACACATACCGTTGTAATCGGGAGAGTTTCTACTTTCACAGGCAACAGGAATTTTTGGGTTAGGTCTATCCGTTCGCGAGATATGGGAGTTTGAAGCCAAGAAATGGTTGAGAAGGCATACAATTTTTCGCAATTCTGCTGATCCAAACGCTTAACCAGAATGCCCTAGGGAAAAAATACACATACCGCTGTAGTCAAGCGAGTTTATACTTTCAGATGCAATAGGAATTTTTGGGTTAGGTCCATCCGTTCGCGAGATATGGCAGTTTGAAGCCAAGAAATGGTTGAGAAGGCAAAAATTCTTTCGCAATTCTGCTGCTCCAAACGCTTAACCAGAATGGCCTAGGGAAAAAATACACATACCGTTGTAATCGGGCGAGTTTCTACTTTCACACGCAACAGGAATTTTTGGGTTAGGTGTATCCGTTCGCGAGATATGGGAGTTTGAAGCGAAGAAATGGTTGAGAAGGCAAAAAATTTTTCGCAATTCTGCTGCTCCAAACGCTTAACCAGAATGGCCTAGGGAAAAAATACACATACCGTTGTAATCGGGCGAGTTTCTACTTTCAGATGCAGTAGGAATTTTTGGGTTAGGTCAATCCGTTCGCGAGATATGGGAGTTTGAAGCTAAGAAATGGTTAAGAAGACAACAAATTTTTCGCACTTCTGCTGCTCCAAACGCTTAACCAGAATGGGCTAGGGAAAAAATACACACACCGTTGTAATCGGGCGAGTTTCTACTTTGACACGCAACAGGAATTTTTGGGTTAGGTCAATCCGTTCGCGAGATATGGGAGTTTGAAGCCAAGATGTGGTTGAGAAGGCAAAAAATTTTTCGCAATTCTGATGCTCCAAATGCTTAGCCAGAATGGCCTAGGGAAAAAATACACATACCGCTGTAATCGGGCGAGTTTCTACTTTCAGATGCAATAGGAATTTTTGGGTTAGGTCAATCCGTTCGCGAGATATGGGAGTTTGAAGCCAAGAAATGGTTGAGAAGGCAAAACATTTTTCGCAATTCTGCTGCTCCAAACGCTTAACCAGAATGGCCTAGGGAAAAAATACGCATATCGCTGTAATCGGGTGAGTTTCTACTTTCAGACGCAGCAGGAACTTCTGGGTTTGGTCAATCCGTTCGCGAGATATGGGAGTTTGAAGCCAAGAAATGGTTGAGAAGGCAAACAATTTTTCGCAATGCTGCTGCTCCAAACGCTTAATCAGAATGGCCTAGGGAAAAAATACATATACCGTTGTAATCGGGCGAGTTTCTACTTTCAGATGCAATAGGAATTTTTGGGTTAGGTCAATCCGTTCGCGAGATATGGGAGCTTGAAGCTGAGAAATGGTTAAGGAGACAACAAATTTTTCGCACTTCTGCTGCTCCAAACGCTTAACCAGAATGGCCTAGGGAAAAAATACGCATATCGTTGTAATCGGGTGAGTTTCTACTTTCAGACGCAGCAGGAACTTCTGGGTTTGGTCAATCCGTTCGCGAGATATGGGAGTTTGAAGCCAAGAAATGGTTGAGAAGGCAAAAAATTTTTCGCAATGCTGCTGCTCCAAACGCTTAATCAGAATGGCCTAGGGAAAAAATACATATACCGTTGTAATCGGGCGAGTTTCTACTTTCAGATGCAACAGGAATTTTTGGGTTAGGTCAATCCGTTCGCGAGATATGGGAGTTTGAAGCTAAGAAATGGTAAAGAAGACAACAAACTGTTCGCACTACTGCTGCTCCAAACGCTTAACTAGAATGTCCTAGGGAAAAAATACACATACCGTTGTAATCGGGCGAGTTTCTACTTTCAGACGCAACAGGAATTTTTGGGTTAGGTCAATCCGTTCGCGAAATATGGGAGTTTGAAGCCAAGAAATGGTTGAGAAAGCAAAAAATTTTTCGCAATTCTGCTGCTCCACACGCTTAACCAGAATGGCCTAGGGAAAAAATACACATACCGTTGTAATCGGACGAGTTTCTACTTTCAGATGCAACAGGAATTTTTGGGTTAGGTCAATCCGTTCGCGAGATATGGGAGATTGAAGCCAAGAAATGGTTGAGAAGGCAAAAAATTTTTCGCAATTCTGCTGCTCCAAACGCTTAACCAGAATTGCCTAGGGAAAAAATACACATACCGCTGTAATCGGGCGAGTTTCTACTTTCAGATGCAATAGGAATTTTTGGGTTAGGTCAATCCGTTCGCCAGATATGGGAGTTTGAAGCCAAGAAATGGTTGAGAAGGCAAAACATTTTTCGCAATTCTGCTGCTCCAAACGCTTAACCAGAATTGCCTAGGGAAAAAATACACATACCGCTGTAATCGGGCGAGTTTCAACTTCCAGACGCAATAGGAATTTTTGGGTTTGGTCAGTCCATTCGCGAGATATGGGAGTTTGAAGCCAAGAAATGGTTGAGAAGGCAAAAAATTTTTCGCAATTCTGCTGGTCCAAACGCTTAACCAGAATTGCGCAGGGAAAAAATACACATACCGCTGTAATCGGGCGAGTTTCTACTTTCAGATGCAATAGGAATTTTTGGGTTGGGTCAGTCCGTTCGAGAGATATGGGAGTTTGAAGCCAAGAAATGGTTGAGAAGGCAAAACATTTTTCGCAATTCTGCTGCTCCAAACGCTTAACCAGAATGGCCTAGGGAAAAAATACGCATATCGTTGTAATCGGACGAGTTTCTACTTTCAGGCGCAGCAGGAATTTTTGGGTATGGTTAATCCGTTCGCGAGATATGGGACTTTGAAGCTAATAAATGGTTGAGAAGACCACAAATTTTTCGCAATTCTGCTGCGCCAAACGCTTAACCAGAATGGGCTAGGGAAAAAATACACATACCGTTGTAATCGGGAGAGTTTCTACTTTCACAGGCAACAGGAATTTTTGGGTTAGGTCTATCCGTTCGCGAGATATGGGAGTTTGAAGCCAAGAAATGGTTGAGAAGGCATACAATTTTTCGCAATTCTGCTGATCCAAACGCTTAACCAGAATGCCCTAGGGAAAAAATACACATACCGCTGTAGTCAAGCGAGTTTATACTTTCAGATGCAATAGGAATTTTTGGGTTAGGTCCATCCGTTCGCGAGATATGGCAGTTTGAAGCCAAGAAATGGTTGAGAAGGCAAAAATTCTTTCGCAATTCTGCTGCTCCAAACGCTTAACCAGAATGGCCTAGGGAAAAAATACACATACCGTTGTAATCGGGCGAGTTTCTACTTTCACACGCAACAGGAATTTTTGGGTTAGGTGTATCCGTTCGCGAGATATGGGAGTTTGAAGCGAAGAAATGGTTGAGAAGGCAAAAAATTTTTCGCAATTCTGCTGCTCCAAACGCTTAACCAGAATGGCCTAGGGAAAAAATACACATACCGTTGTAATCGGGCGAGTTTCTACTTTCAGATGCAGTAGGAATTTTTGGGTTAGGTCAATCCGTTCGCGAGATATGGGAGTTTGAAGCTAAGAAATGGTTAAGAAGACAACAAATTTTTCGCACTTCTGCTGCTCCAAACGCTTAACCAGAATGGGCTAGGGAAAAAATACACACACCGTTGTAATCGGGCGAGTTTCTACTTTGACACGCAACAGGAATTTTTGGGTTAGGTCAATCCGTTCGCGAGATATGGGAGTTTGAAGCCAAGAAATGGTTGAGAAGGCAAAAAATTTTTCGCAATTCTGCTGCTCCAAACGCTTAATCAGAATGGCCTAGGGAAAAAATACATATACCGTTGTAATCGGGCGAGTTTCTACTTTCAGATGCAATAGGAATTTTTGGGTTAGGTCAATCCGTTCGCGAGATATGGGAGTTTGAAGCTGAGAAATGGTTAAGGAGACAACAAATTTTTCGCACTTCTGCTGCTCCAAACGCTTAACCAGAATGGCCTAGGGAAAAAATACGCATATCGTTGTAATCGGGTGAGTTTCTACTTTCAGACGCAGCAGGAACTTCTGGGTTTGGTCAATCCGTTCGCGAGATATGGGAGTTTGAAGCCAAGAAATGGTTGAGAAGGCAAAAAATTTTTCGCAATGCTGCTGCTCCAAACGCTTAATCAGAATGGCCTAGGGAAAAAATACATATACCGTTGTAATCGGGCGAGTTTCTACTTTCAGATGCAATAGGAATTTTTGGGTTAGGTCAATCCGTTCGCGAGATATGGGAGTTTGAAGCTGAGAAATGGTTAAGGAGACAACAAATTTTTCGCACTTCTGCTGCTCCAAACGCTTAACCAGAATGGCCTAGGGAAAAAATACACATACCGTTGTAATCGGGCGAGTTTCTTCTTTCAGATGCAACAAGAATTTTTGGGTTAGGTCAATCCGTTCGCGAGATATGGGAGTTTGAAGCTAAGAAATGGTAAAGAAGACAACAAATTTTTCGCACTTCTGCTGCTCCAAACGCTTAACCAGAATGGCCTAGGGAAAAAATACACATACCGTTGTAATCGGGCGAGTTTCTACTTTCAGACGCAACAGGAATTTTTGGGTTAGGTCAATCCGTTCGCGAGATATAGGAGTTTGAAGCCAAGAAATTGTTGAGAATGCAAACAATTTTTCGCTATTCTGCTGCTCCAAACTCTTAACCAGAATGGGCTAGGGAGAAAATACACATACTGTTGTAATCGGGCGAGTTTCTATTATCAGATGCAATAGGAATTTTTGGATTAGGTCAATCCGTTCGCGAGATATGGGAGTTTGAAGCTAAGAAATGGTTAAGAAGGCAACAAATTTTTCGCACTTCTGCTGCTCCAAACGCTTGACCAGAATGGCCTAGGGAAAAAATACACATACCGTCGTAATCGGGCGTGTTTCTACTTTCAGACGCAACAGGAATTTTTGGGTTAGGTCAATCCGTTCGCGAGATATGGGAGTTTGAAGCCAAGAAATGGTTGAGAAGGCAAAAATTTTTCGCAATTCTGCTGCTCCAAACGCTTGACCAGAATGGCCTAGGGAAAAAATACACATACCGTTGTAATCGGGCGAGTTTCTATTATCAGATGCAATAGGAATTTTTGGGTTTGGTCAGTCCATTCGCGAGATATGGGAGTTTGAAGCCGAGAAATGGTTGAGAAGGCAAAAAATTTTTCGCAATTCTGCTGCTCCAAACGCTTAACCAGAATTGCGCAAGGAAAAAATACACATACCGCTGTAATCGGGCGAGTTTCTACTTTCAGACGCAGCAGGAACTTCTGGGTTTGGTCAATCCGTTCGCGAGATATGGGAGTTTGAAGCCAAGAAATGGTTGAGAAGGCAAAAAATTTTTCGCAATGCTGCTGCTCCAAACGCTTAATCAGAATGGCCTAGGGAAAAAATACATATACCGTTGTAATCGGGCGAGTTTCTACTTTCAGATGCAATAGGAATTTTTGGGTTAGGTCAATCCGTTCGCGAGATATGGGAGTTTGAAGCTGAGAAATGGTTAAGGAGACAACAAATTTTTCGCAATTCTGCTGCTCCAAACGCTTAACCAGAATGGCCTAGGGAAAAAATACACATACCGTTGTAATTGGGCGAGTTTCTTCTTTCAGATGCTACAAGAATTTTTGGGTTAGGTCAATCCGTTCGCGAGATATGGGAGTTTGAAGCTAAGAAATGGTAAAGAAGACAACAAATTTTTCGCACTTCTGCTGCTCCAAACGCTTAACCAGAATGGCCTAGGGAAAAAATACACATACCGTTGTAATCGGGCGAGTTTCTACTTTCAGACGCAACAGGAATTTTTGGGTTAGGTCAATCCGTTCGCGAGATATGGGAGTTTGAAGCCAAGAAATTGTTGAGAATGCAAACAATTTTTCGCTATTCTGCTGCTCCAAACTCTTAACCAGAATGGGCTAGGGAGAAAATACACATACCGTTGTAATCGGGCGAGTTTCTACTTTCACACGCAACAGGAATTTTTGGGTTAGGTCTATCCGTTCGCGAGATATGGGAATTTGAAGCCAAGAAATGGTTGAGAAGGCATACAATTTTTGGTAATTCTGCTGATCCAAACGCTTAACCAGAATGCCCTAGGGAAAAAATATACATACCGCTGTAGTCGGGCGAGTTTATACTTTTAGATGCAATAGGAATTTTTGGGTTACGTCCATCCGTTCGCTAGATATGGCAGTTTGAAGCCAAGAAATGGTTGAGAAGGCAAAAAATTTTTCGCTATTCTGCTGCTTCAAACGCTTGGCCAGAATGGCCTAGGGAAAAAATACACATACCGTTGTAATCGGGCGAGTTTCTATTATCAGATGCAATAGGAATTTTTGGATTAGGTCAATCCGTTCGCGAGATATGGGAGTTTGAAGCTAAGAAATGGTTAAGAAGGCAACAAATTTTTCGCACTTCTGCTGCTCCAAACGCTTGACCAGAATGGGCTAGGGAAAAAATACACATACCGTTGTAATCGGGAGAGTTTCTACTTTCACGCGCAACAGGAATTTTTGGGTTAGGTCTATCCGTTCGCGAGATATGGGAGTTTGAAGCCAAGAAATGGTTGAGAAGGCATACAATTTTTCGCAATTCTGCTGATCCAAACGCTTAACCAGAATGCCCTAGGGAAAAAATACACATACCTTTGTAATCGGGCTAGTTTCTACTTTCAGATGCAATAGGAACTTCTGGGTTTGGTCAATCCGTTCGCGAGATATGGGAGTTTGAAGCCAAGAAATGGTTGAGAAGGCAAAAAATTTTTCGCAATGCTGTTGCTCCAAACGCTTAATCAGAATGGCCTAGGGAAAAAATACATATACCGTTGTAATCGGGCGAGTTTCTACTTTCAGATGCAATAGGAATTTTTGGGTTAGGTCAATCCGTTCGCGAGATATGGGAGTTTGAAGCTGAGAAATGGTTAAGGAGACAACAAATTTTTCGCACTTCTGCTGCTCCAAACGCTTAACCAGAATGGCCTAGGGAAAAAATACACATACCGTTGTAATCGGGCGAGTTTCTTCTTTCAGATGCTACAAGAATTTTTGGGTTAGGTCAATCCGTTCGCGAGATATGGGAGTTTGAAGCTAAGAAATGGTAAAGAAGACAACAAATTTTTCGCACTTCTGCTGCTCCAAACGCTTAACCAGAATGGCCTAGGGAAAAAATACACATACCGTTGTAATCGGGCGAGTTTCTACTTTCAGACGCAACAGGAATTTTTGGGTTAGGTCAATCCGTTCGCGAGATATGGGAGTTTGAAGCCAAGAAATTGTTGAGAATGCAAACAATTTTTCGCTATTCTGCTGCTCCAAACTCTTAACCAGAATGGGCTAGGGAAAAAATACACATACCGTTGTAATCGGGCGAGTTTCTATTATCAGATGCAATAGGAATTTTTGGATTAGGTCAATCCGTTCGCGAGATATGGGAGTTTGAAGCTAAGAAATGGTTCAGAAGGCAACAAATTTTTCGCACTTCTGCTGCTCCAAACGCTTGACCAGAATGGCCTAGGGAAAAAATACACATACCGTCGTAATCGGGCGTGTTTCTACTTTCAGACGCAACAGGAATTTTTGGGTTAGGTCAATCCGTTCGCGAGATATGGGAGTTTGAAGCCAAGAAATGGTTGAGAAGGCAAAAATTTTTCGCAATTCTGCTGCTCCAAACGCTTGACCAGAATGGCCTAGGGAAAAAATACACATGCCGTTGTAATCGGGCGAGTTTCTATTATCAGATGCAATAGGAATTTTTGGGTTTGGTCAGTCCATTCGCGAGATATGTGAGTTTGAAGCCAAGAAATGGTTGAGAAGGCAAAAAATTTTTCGCTATTCTGCTGCTCCAAACGCTTAACCAGAATTGCGCAAGGAAAAAATACACATACCGCTGTAATCGGGCGAGTTTCTACTTTCAGATGCAATAGGAATTTTTGGGTTGGGTCAGTCCGTTCGCGAGATATGGGAGTTTGAAGCCAAGAAATGGTTGAGAAGGCAAAACATTTTTCGCAATTCTGCTGCTCCAAACGCTTAACCAGAATGGCCTAGGGAAAAAATACGCATATCGTTGTAATCGGGCGAGTTTCTACTTTCAGACACAGCAGGAATTTTTGGGTTTGGTCAATCCGTTCGCGAGATATGGGACATTGAAGCTAAGAAATGGTTGAGAAGACCACAAATTTTTCGCAATTCTGCTGCGCCAAACGCTTAACCAGAATGGGGTAGGGAAAAAATACACATACCGTTGTAATCGGGAGAGTTTCTACTTTCACACGCAACAGGAATTTTTGGGTTAGGTCTATCCGTTCGCGAGATATGGGAGTTTGAAGCCAAGAAATGGTTGAGAAGGCATACAATTTTTCGCAATTTTGCTGATCCAAACGCTTAACCAGAATGGCCGAGGGAAAAAATACACATACCGTTGTAATCGGGCGAGTTTCTACTTTCAGACACAGCAGGAATTTTTGGGTTTGGTCAATCCGTTCGCGAGATATGGGACATTGAAGCTAAGAAATGGTTGAGAAGACCACAAATTTTTCGCAATTCTGCTGCGCCAAACGCTTAACCAGAATGGGGTAGGGAAAAAATACACATACCGTTGTAATCGGGAGAGTTTCTACTTTCACACGCAACAGGAATTTTTGGGTTAGGTCTATCCGTTCGCGAGATATGGGAGTTTGAAGCCAAGAAATGGTTGAGAAGGCATACAATTTTTCGCAATTCTGCTGATCCAAACGCTTAACCAGAATGCCCTAGGGAAAAAATACACATACCTTTGTAATCGGGCTAGTTTCTACTTTCAGATGCAATAGGAATTTTTGGGTTTGGTCAATCCGTTCGCGAGATATGGTAGTTTGAAGCCAAGAAATGGTTGAGAAGGCAAAACATTTTTCGCAATTCTGCTGCTCCAAACGCTTAACCAGAATGGCCTAGGGAAAAAATACGCATATCGTTGTAATCGGGCGAGTTTCTACTTTCAGACACAGCAGGAATTTTTGGGTTTGGTCAATCCGTTCGCGAGATATGGGACATTGAAGCTAAGAAATGGTTGAGAAGACCACAAATTTTTCGCAATTCTGCTGCGCCAAACGCTTAACCAGAATGGGGTAGGGAAAAAATACACATACCGTTGTAATCGGGAGAGTTTCTACTTTCACACGCAACAGGAATTTTTGGGTTAGGTCTATCCGTTCGCGAGATATGGGAGTTTGAAGCCAAGAAATGGTTGAGAAGGCAAACAATTTTTCGCAATTCTGCTGCTTCAAACGCTTAACCAGAATTGCCTAGGGAAAAAATACACATACCGTTGTAATCGGGCGAGTTTCTACTTTCAGATGGAACATGAATTTTTGGGTTAGGTCAATCCGTTCGCGAGATATGGGAGTTTGAAGCCAAGAAATGGTTGAGAAGGCAAACAATTTTTCGCAATTCTGCTGCTCCAAACGCTTAACCAGAATGCCCTAGGGAAAAAATACACATACCGTTGTAATCGGGCGAGTTTCTATTATCAGATGCAATATGAATTTTTGGGTTAGGTCAATCCGTTCGCGAGATATGGGAGTTTGAAGCTAAGAAATGGTTAAGAAGGCAACAAATTTTTCGCACTTCTGCTGCTCCAAACGCTTGACCAGAATGGCCTAGGGAAAAAATACACATACCGTCGTAATCGGGCGTGTTTCTACTTTCAGACGCAACAGGAATTTTTGGGTTAGGTCAATCCGTTCGCGAGATATGGGAGTTTGAAGCCAAAAAATGCTTGAGAAGGCAAAAAATTTTTCGCAATTCTGCTGCTTCAAACGCTTAACCAGAATTGCCTAGGGAAAAAATACACATACCGTTGTAATCGGGCGAGTTTCTACTTTCAGATGCAACATGAATTTTTGGGTTAGGTCAATCCGTTCGCGAGATATGGGAGTTTGAAGCCAAGAAATGGTTGAGAAGGCAAACAATTTTTCGCTATTCTGCTGCTCCAAACGCTTAACCAGAATGGCCGAGGGAAAAAATACACATACCGTTGTAATCGGGCGAGTTTCTTCTTTCAGATGCAAGAAGAATTTTTGGGTTAGGTCAGTCCGTTCGCGAGATATGGGAGTTTGAAGCTAAGAAATGGTAAAGAAGACAACAAATTTTTCGCACTTCTGCTGCTCCAAACGCTTAACCAGAATGGCCTAGGGAAAAAATACACATACCGTTGTAATCGGGCGAGTTTCTACTTTCAGACGCAACAGGAATTTGTGGGTTAGGTCAATCCGTTCGCGAGATATGGGAGTTTGAAGCCAAGAAATGGTTGAGAAGGCAAACAATTTTTCGCAATTCTGCTGCTCCAAACGCTTAACCAGAATGCCCTAGGGAAAAAATACACATACCGTTGTAATCGGGCGAGTATCTATTATCAGATGCAATATGAATTTTTGGGTTAGGTCAATCCGTTCGCGAGATATGGGAGTTTGAAGCTAAGAAATGGTTAAGAAGGCAACAAATTTTTCGCACTTCTGCTGCTCCAAACGCTTGACCAGAATGGCCTAGGGAAAAAATACACATACCGTCGTAATCGGGCGTGTTTCTACTTTCAGACGCAACAGGAATTTTTGGGTTAGGTCAATCCGTTCGCGAGATATGGGAGTTTGAAGCCAAAAAATGGTTGAGAAGGCAAAAAATTTTTCGCAATTCTGCTGCTTCAAACGCTTAACCAGAATTGCCTAGGGAAAAAATACACATACCGTTGTAATCGGGCGAGTTTCTACTTTCAGATGCAACATGAATTTTTGGGTTAGGTCAATCCGTTCGCGAGATATGGGAGTTTGAAGCCAAGAAATGGTTGAGAAGGCAAACAATTTTTCGCTATTCTGCTGCTCCAAATGCTTAACCAGAATGGCCTAGGGAAAAAATACACATACCGTTGTAATCGGGCGAGTTTCTTCTTTCAGATGCAAGAAGAGTTTTTGGGTTAGGTCAATCCGTTCGCGAGATATGGGAGTTTGAAGCTAAGAAATGGTAAAGAAGACAACAAATTTTTCGCACTTCTGCTGCTCCAAACGCTTAACCAGAATGGCCTAGGGAAAAAATACACATACCGTTGTAATCGGGCGAGTTTCTACTTTCAGACGCAACAGGAATTTGTGGGTTAGGTCAATCCGTTCGCGAGATATGGAGTTTGAAGCCAAGAAATGGTTGAGAATGCAAACAATTTTTCGCTACTCTGCTGCTCCAAACTCTTAATCAGAATGGGCTAGGGAGAAAATACACATACCGTTGTAATCGGGCGAGTTTCTACTTTCACACGCAACAGGAATTTTTGGGTTAGGTCTATCCGTTCGCGAGATATGGGAGTTTGAAGCCAAGAAATGGTTGAGAAGGCATACAATTTTTGGTAATTCTGCTGATCCAAACGCTTAACCAGAATGCCCTAGGGAAAAAATATACATACCGCTGTAGTCGGGCGAGTTTATACTTTCAGATGCAATAGGAATTTTTGGGTTAGGTCCATCCGTTCGCTAGATATGGGAGTTTGAAGCTAAGAAATGGTTAAGAAGGCAACAAATTTTTCGCACTTCTGCTGCTCCAAACGCTTGACCAGAATGGCCTAGGGAAAAAATACACATACCGTCGTAATCGGGCGTGTTTCTACTTTCAGACGCAACAGGAATTTTTGGGTTAGGTCAATCCGTTCGCGAGACATGGGAGTTTGAAGCCAAGAAATGGTTGAGAAGGCAAAAAATTGTTCGCTATTCTGCTGCTTCAAACGCTTAATCAGAATGGCCTAGGGAAAAAATACATATACCGTTGTAATCGGGCGAGTTTCTACTTTCAGATGCAATAGGAATTTTTGGGTTAGGTCAATCCGTTCGCGAGATATGGGAGTTTGAAGCTGAGAAATGGTTAAGGAGACAACAAATTTTTCGCACTTCTGCTGCTCCAAACGCTTAACCAGAATGGCCTAGGGAAAAAATACACATACCGTTGTAATCGGGCGAGTTTCTTCTTTCAGATGCTACAAGAATTTTTGGGTTAGGTCAATCCGTTCGCGAGATATGGGAGTTTGAAGCTAAGAAATGGTAAAGAAGACAACAAATTTTTCGCACTTCTGCTGCTCCAAACGCTTAACCAGAATGGCCTAGGGAAAAAATACACATACCGTTGTAATCGGGCGAGTTTCTACTTTCAGACGCAACAGGAATTTTTGGGTTAGGTCAATCCGTTCGCGAGATATGGGAGTTTGAAGCCAAGAAATTGTTGAGAATGCAAACAATTTTTCGCTATTCTGCTGCTCCAAACTCTTAACCAGAATGGGCTAGGGAGAAAATACACATACCGTTGTAATCGGGCGAGTTTCTACTTTCACACGCAACAGGAATTTTTGGGTTAGGTCTATCCGTTCGCGAGATATGGGAATTTGAAGCCAAGAAATGGTTGAGAAGGCATACAATTTTTGGTAATTCTGCTGATCCAAACGCTTAACCAGAATGCCCTAGGGAAAAAATATACATACCGCTGTAGTCGGGCGAGTTTATACTTTTAGATGCAATAGGAATTTTTGGGTTAGGTCCATCCGTTCGCTAGATATGGCAGTTTGAAGCCAAGAAATGGTTGAGAAGGCAAAAAATTTTTCGCTATTCTGCTGCTTCAAACGCTTGGCCAGAATGGCCTAGGGAAAAAATACACATACCGTTGTAATCGGGCGAGTTTCTATTATCAGATGCAATAGGAATTTTTGGATTAGGTCAATCCGTTCGCGAGATATGGGAGTTTGAAGCTAAGAAATGGTTAAGAAGGCAACAAATTTTTCGCACTTCTGCTGCTCCAAACGCTTGACCAGAATGGCCTAGGGAAAAAATACACATACCGTCGTAATCGGGCGTGTTTCTACTTTCAGACGCAACAGGAATTTTTGGGTTAGGTCAATCCGTTCGCGAGATATGGGAGTTTGAAGCCAAGAAATGGTTGAGAAGGCAAAAATTTTTCGCAATTCTGCTGCTCCAAACGCTTGACCAGAATGGCCTAGGGAAAAAATACACATACCGTTGTAATCGGGCGAGTTTCTATTATCAGATGCAATAGGAATTTTTGGGTTTGGTCAGTCCATTCGCGAGATATGTGAGTTTGAAGCCAAGAAATGGTTGAGAAGGCAAAAAATTTTTCGCTATTCTGCTGCTCCAAACGCTTAACCAGAATTGCGCAAGGAAAAAATACACATACCGCTGTAATCGGGCGAGTTTCTACTTTCAGATGCAATAGGAATTTTTGGGTTGGGTCAGTCCGTTCGCGAGATATGGGAGTTTGAAGCCAAGAAATGGTTGAGAAGGCAAAACATTTTTCGCAATTCTGCTGCTCCAAACGCTTAACCAGAATGGCCTAGGGATAAAATACGCATATCCTTGTAATCGGGCGAGTTTCTACATTCAGACGCAGCAGGAAATTTTGGGTTTGGTCAATCCGTTCGCGAGATATGGGACTTTGAAGCTAAGAAATGCGTGAGAAGACAACAAATTTTTCGCAATTCTGCTGCGCCAAACGCTTAACCAGAATGGGCTAGGGAAAAAATACACATACCGTTGTAATCGGGAGAGTTTCTACTTTCACGCGCAACAGGAATTTTTGGGTTAGGTCTATCCGTTCGCGAGATATGGGAGTTTGAAGCCAAGATATGGTTGAGAAGGCATACAATTTTTCGCAATTCTGCTGATCCAAACGCTTAACCAGAATGCCCTAGGGAAAAAATACACATACCTTTGTAATCGGGCTAGTTTCTACTTTCAGATGCAATAGGAATTTTTGGGTTTGGTCAATCCGTTCGCGAGATATGGTAGTTTGAAGCCAAGAAATGGTTGAGAAGGCAAAACATTTTTCGCAATTCTGCTGCTCCAAACGCTTAACCAGAATGGCCTAGGGAAAAAATACGCATATCGTTGTAATCGGGCGAGTTTCTACTTTCAGACACAGCAGGAATTTTTGGGTTTGGTCAATCCGTTCGCGAGATATGGGACTTTGAAGCTAAGAAATGGTTGAGAAGACCACAAATTTTTCGCAATTCTGCTGCGCCAAACGCTTAACCAGAATGGGGTAGGGAAAAAATACACATACCGTTGTAATCGGGAGAGTTTCTACTTTCACACGCAACAGGAATTTTTGGGTTAGGTCTATCCGTTCGCGAGATATGGGAGTTTGAAGCCAAGAAATGGTTGAGAAGGCATACAATTTTTCGCAATTTTGCTGATCCAAACGCTTAACCAGAATGCCCTAGGGAAAAAATACACATACCGCTGTAGTCAAGCGAATTTATACTTTCAGATGCAATAGGAATTTTTGGGTTATGTCCATCCGTTCGCGAGATATGGCAGTTTGAAGCCAAGAAATGGTTGAGAAGGCAAAAAATTGTTCGCTATTCTGCTGCTTCAAACGCTTAACCAGAATGGCCTAGGGAAAAAATACACATACCGCTGTAATCGGGAGAGTTTCTACTTTCAGATGCAATAGGAATTTTTGGGTTAGGTCAATCCGTTCGCGAGATATGGGAGTTTGAAGCTAAGAAATGGTTAAGGAGACAACAAATTTTTCGCACTTCTGCTGCTCCAAACGCTTAACCAGAATGGCCTAGGGAAAAAATACACATACCGTTGTAATCGGGCGAGTTTCTACTTTGACACGCAACAGGAATTTTTGGGTTAGGTCTATCCGTTCGTGAGATATGGGAGTTTGAAGCCAAGAAATGGTTGAGAAGGCAAAAAAATGTTCGCTATTCTGCTGCTTCAAACGCTTAACCAGAATGGCCTAGGGAAAAAATACACATACCGCTGTAATCGGGAGAGTTTCTACTTTCAGATGCAATAGGAATTTTTGGGTTAGGTCAATCCGTTCGCGAGATATGGGAGTTTGAAGCTAAGAAATGGTTAAGGAGACAACAAATTTTTCGCACTTCTGCTGCTCCAAACGCTTAACCAGAATGGCCTAGGGAAAAAATACACATACCGTTGTAATCGGGCGAGATTCTACTTTCAGACGCAACAGGAATTTATGGGTTAGGTCAATCCGTTCGCGAGATATGGGAGTTTGAAGCCAAGAAATGGTTGAGAAGGCAAAAAATTTTTCGCAATTCTGCTGCTCCAAACGCTTAACCAGAATTGCCTAGGGAAAAAATACACATACCGATGTAATCGGGCGAGCTTCTACTTTCAGATGCAATAGGAATTTTTGGGTTAGGTCAATCCGTTCGCGAGATATGGGAGTTTGAAGCCAAAAAATGGTTGAGAAGGCAAAAAATTTTTCGCAATTCTGCTGCTTCAAACGCTTAACCAGAATAGCCTAGGGAAAAAATACACATACCGTTGTAATCGGGCGAGTTTCTACTTTCAGATGCAACAGGAATTTTTGGGTTAGGTCAATCCGTTCGCGAGATATGGGAGTTTGAAGCTAAGAAATGGTTAAGGAGACAACAAATTTTTCGCACTTCTGCTGCTCCAAACGCTTAACCAGAATGGCCTAGGGAAAAAATACACATACCGTTGTAATCGGGCGAGATTCTACTTTCAGACGCAACAGGAATTTATGGGTTAGGTCAATCCGTTCGCGAGATATGGGAGTTTGAAGCCAAGAAATGGTTGAGAAGGCAAACAATTTTTCGCAATTCTGCTGCTTCAAACGCTTAACCAGAATTGCCTAGGGAAAAAATACACATACCGTTGTAATCGGGCGAGTTTCTACTTTCAGATGCAACATGAATTTTTGGGTTAGGTCAATCCGTTCGCGAGATATGGGAGTTTGAAGCCAAGAAATGGTTGAGAAGGCAAACAATTTTTCGCAATTCTGCTGCTCCAAACGCTTAACCAGAATGCCCTAGGGAAAAAATACACATACCGTTGTAATCGGGCGAGTTTCTATTATCAGATGCAATATGAATTCTTGGGTTAGGTCAATCCGTTCGCGAGATATGGGAGTTTGAAGCTAAGAAATGGTTAAGAAGGCAACAAATTTTTCGCAATTCTGCTGCTCCAAACGCTTGACCAGAATGGCCTAGGGAAAAAATACACATACCGTTGTAATCGGGCGAGTTTCTACTTTCAGACGCAACAGGAATTTTTGGGTTAGGTCAATCCGTTCGCGAGATATGGGAGTTTGAAGCCAAGAAATGGTTGAGAAGGCAAAACATTTTTCGCAATTCTGCTGCTCCAAACGCTTAACCAGAATGGCCTAGGGAAAAAATACACATACCGTTGTAATCGGGCGAGTTTCTATTATCAGATGCAATATGAATTTTTGGGTTAGGTCAATCCGTTCGCGAGATATGGGAGTTTGAAGCTAAGAAATGGTTAAGAAGGCAACAAATTTTTCGCACTTCTGCGGCTCCAAACGCTTGACCAGAATGGCCTAGGGAAAAAATACACATACCGTTGTAATCGGGCGAGTTTCTACTTTCAGACGCAACAGGAATTTGTGGGTTAGGTCAATCCGTTCGCGAGATATGGGAGTTTGAAGCCAAGAAATGGTTGAGAAGGCAAACAATTTTTCGCTATTCTGCTGCTCCAAACGCTTAACCAGAATGGCCGAGGGAAAAAATACACATACCGTTGTAATCGGGCGAGTTTCTTCTTTCAGATGCAAGAAGAATTTTTGGGTTAGCTCAGTCCGTTCGCGAGATATGGGAGTTTGAAGCTAAGAAATGGTAAAGAAGACAACAAATTTTTCGCACTTCTGCTGCACCAAACGCTTAACCAGAATGGCCTAGGGAAAAAATACACATACCGTTGTAATCGGGCGAGTTTCTACTTTCAGACGCAACAGGAATTTGTGGGTTAGGTCAATCCGTTCGCGAGATATGGGAGTTTGAAGCCAAGAAATGGTTGAGAAGGCAAACAATTTTTCGCAATTCTGCTGCTCCAAACGCTTAACCAGAATGCCCTAGGGAAAAAATACACATACCGTTGTAATCGGGCGAGTTTCTATTATCAGATGCAATATGAATTTTTGGGTTAGGTCAATCCGTTCGCGAGATATGGGAGTTTGAAGCTAAGAAATGGTTAAGAAGGCAACAAATTTTTCGCACTTCTGCTGCTCCAAACGCTTGACCAGAATGGCCTAGGGAAAAAATACACATACCGTCGTAATCGGGCGTGTTTCTACTTTCAGACGCAACAGGAATTTTTGGGTTAGGTCAATCTGTTCGCGAGATATGGGAGTTTGAAGCCAAAAAATGGTTGAGAAGGTAAAAAATTTTTCGCAATTCTGCTGCTTCAAACGCTTAACCAGAATTGCCTAGGGAAAAAATACACATACCGTTGTAATCGGGCGAGTTGCTACTTTCAGATGCAACATGAATTTTTGGGTTAGGTCAATCCGTTCGCGAGATATGGGAGTTTGAAGCCAAGAAATGGTTGAGAAGGCAAACAATTTTTCGCTATTCTGCTGCTCCAAATGCTTAACCAGAATGGCCTAGGGAAAAAATACACATACCGTTGTAATCGGGCGAGTTTCTTCTTTCAGATGCAAGAAGAGTTTTTGGGTTAGGTCAATCCGTTCGCGAGATATGGGAGTTTGAAGCTAAGAAATGGTAAAGAAGACAACAAATTTTTCGCACTTCTGCTGCTCCAAACGCTTAACCAGAATGGCCTAGGGAAAAAATACACATACCGATGTAATCGGGCGAGCTTCTACTTTCAGATGCAATAGGAATTTTTGGGTTAGGTCAATCCGTTCGCGAGATATGGGAGTTTGAAGCCAAAAAATGGTTGAGAAGGCAAAAAATTTTTCGCAATTCTGCTGCTTCAAACGCTTAACCAGAATGGCCTAGGGAAAAAATACACATACCGCTGTAATCGGGAGAGTTTCTACTTTCAGATGCAATAGGAATTTTTGGGTTAGGTCAATCCGTTCGCGAGATATGGGAGTTTGAAGCTAAGAAATGGTTAAGGAGACAACAAATTTTTCGCACTTCTGCTGCTCCAAACGCTTAACCAGAATGGCCTAGGGAAAAAATACACATACCGTTGTAATCGGGCGAGTTTCTACTTTGACACGCAACAGGAATTTTTGGGTTAGGTCTATCCGTTCGCGAGATATGGGAGTTTGAAGCCAAGAAATGGTTGAGAAGGCATACAATTTTTCGCAATTTTGCTGATCCAAACGCTTAACCAGAATGCCCTAGGGAAAAAATACACATACCGCTGTAGTCAAGCGAATTTATACTTTCAGATGCAATAGGAATTTTTGGGTTATGTCCATCCGTTCGCGAGATATGGCAGTTTGAAGCCAAGAAATGGTTGAGAAGGCAAAAAATTGTTCGCTATTCTGCTGCTTCAAACGCTTAACCAGAATGGCCTAGGGAAAAAATACACATACCGCTGTAATCGGGAGAGTTTCTACTTTCAGATGCAATAGGAATTTTTGGGTTAGGTCAATCCGTTCGCGAGATATGGGAGTTTGAAGCTAAGAAATGGTTAAGGAGACAACAAATTTTTCGCACTTCTGCTGCTCCAAACGCTTAACCAGAATGGCCTAGGGAAAAAATACACATACCGTTGTAATCGGGCGAGTTTCTACTTTGACACGCAACAGGAATTTTTGGGTTAGGTCTATCCGTTCGCGAGATATGGGAGTTTGAAGCCAAGAAATGGTTGAGAAGGCATACAATTTTTCGCAATTTTGCTGATCCAAACGCTTAACCAGAATGCCCTAGGGAAAAAATACACATACCGCTGTAGTCAAGCGAATTTATACTTTCAGATGCAATAGGAATTTTTGGGTTATGTCCATCCGTTCGCGAGATATGGCAGTTTGAAGCCAAGAAATGGTTGAGAAGGCAAAAAATTGTTCGCTATTCTGCTGCTTCAAACGCTTAACCAGAATGGCCTAGGGAAAAAATACACATACCGCTGTAATCGGGAGAGTTTCTACTTTCAGATGCAATAGGAATTTTTGGGTTAGGTCAATCCGTTCGCGAGATATGGGAGTTTGAAGCTAAGAAATGGTTAAGGAGACAACAAATTTTTCGCACTTCTGCTGCTCCAAACGCTTAACCAGAATGGCCTAGGGAAAAAATACACATACCGTTGTAATCGGGCGAGTTTCTACTTTGACACGCAACAGGAATTTTTGGGTTAGGTCTATCCGTTCGTGAGATATGGGAGTTTGAAGCCAAGAAATGGTTGAGAAGGCAAAAAAATGTTCGCTATTCTGCTGCTTCAAACGCTTAACCAGAATGGCCTAGGGAAAAAATACACATACCGCTGTAATCGGGAGAGTTTCTACTTTCAGATGCAATAGGAATTTTTGGGTTAGGTCAATCCGTTCGCGAGATATGGGAGTTTGAAGCTAAGAAATGGTTAAGGAGACAACAAATTTTTCGCACTTCTGCTGCTCCAAACGCTTAACCAGAATGGCCTAGGGAAAAAATACACATACCGTTGTAATCGGGCGAGATTCTACTTTCAGACGCAACAGGAATTTATGGGTTAGGTCAATCCGTTCGCGAGATATGGGAGTTTGAAGCCAAGAAATGGTTGAGAAGGCAAAAAATTTTTCGCAATTCTGCTGCTCCAAACGCTTAACCAGAATTGCCTAGGGAAAAAATACACATACCGATGTAATCGGGCGAGCTTCTACTTTCAGATGCAATAGGAATTTTTGGGTTAGGTCAATCCGTTCGCGAGATATGGGAGTTTGAAGCCAAAAAATGGTTGAGAAGGCAAAAAATTTTTCGCAATTCTGCTGCTTCAAACGCTTAACCAGAATAGCCTAGGGAAAAAATACACATACCGTTGTAATCGGGCGAGTTTCTACTTTCAGATGCAACAGGAATTTTTGGGTTAGGTCAATCCGTTCGCGAGATATGGGAGTTTGAAGCTAAGAAATGGTTAAGGAGACAACAAATTTTTCGCACTTCTGCTGCTCCAAACGCTTAACCAGAATGGCCTAGGGAAAAAATACACATACCGTTGTAATCGGGCGAGATTCTACTTTCAGACGCAACAGGAATTTATGGGTTAGGTCAATCCGTTCGCGAGATATGGGAGTTTGAAGCCAAGAAATGGTTGAGAAGGCAAACAATTTTTCGCAATTCTGCTGCTTCAAACGCTTAACCAGAATTGCCTAGGGAAAAAATACACATACCGTTGTAATCGGGCGAGTTTCTACTTTCAGATGCAACATGAATTTTTGGGTTAGGTCAATCCGTTCGCGAGATATGGGAGCTTGAAGCCAAGAAATGGTTGAGAAGGCAAACAATTTTTCGCAATTCTGCTGCTCCAAACGCTTAACCAGAATGCCCTAGGGAAAAAATACACATACCGTTGTAATCGGGCGAGTTTCTATTATCAGATGCAATATGAATTCTTGGGTTAGGTCAATCCGTTCGCGAGATATGGGAGTTTGAAGCTAAGAAATGGTTAAGAAGGCAACAAATTTTTCGCAATTCTGCTGCTCCAAACGCTTGACCAGAATGGCCTAGGGAAAAAATACACATACCGTTGTAATCGGGCGAGTTTCTACTTTCAGACGCAACAGGAATTTTTGGGTTAGGTCAATCCGTTCGCGAGATATGGGAGTTTGAAGCCAAGAAATGGTTGAGAAGGCAAAACATTTTTCGCAATTCTGCTGCTCCAAACGCTTAACCAGAATGGCCTAGGGAAAAAATACACATACCGTTGTAATCGGGCGAGTTTCTATTATCAGATGCAATATGAATTTTTGGGTTAGGTCAATCCGTTCGCGAGATATGGGAGTTTGAAGCTAAGAAATGGTTAAGAAGGCAACAAATTTTTCGCACTTCTGCTGCTCCAAACGCTTGACCAGAATGGCCTAGGGAAAAAATACACATACCGTTGTAATCGGGCGAGTTTCTACTTTCAGACGCAACAGGAATTTGTGGGTTAGGTCAATCCGTTCGCGAGATATGGGAGTTTGAAGCCAAGAAATGGTTGAGAAGGCAAACAATTTTTCGCTATTCTGCTGCTCCAAACGCTTAACCAGAATGGCCGAGGGAAAAAATACACATACCGTTGTAATCGGGCGAGTTTCTTCTTTCAGATGCAAGAAGAATTTTTGGGTTAGCTCAGTCCGTTCGCGAGATATGGGAGTTTGAAGCTAAGAAATGGTAAAGAAGACAACAAATTTTTCGCACTTCTGCTGCACCAAACGCTTAACCAGAATGGCCTAGGGAAAAAATACACATACCGTTGTAATCGGGCGAGTTTCTACTTTCAGACGCAACAGGAATTTGTGGGTTAGGTCAATCCGTTCGCGAGATATGGGAGTTTGAAGCCAAGAAATGGTTGAGAAGGCAAACAATTTTTCGCAATTCTGCTGCTCCAAACGCTTAACCAGAATGCCCTAGGGAAAAAATACACATACCGTTGTAATCGGGCGAGTTTCTATTATCAGATGCAATATGAATTTTTGGGTTAGGTCAATCCGATCGCGAGATATGGGAGTTTGAAGCTAAGAAATGGTTAAGAAGGCAACAAATTTTTCGCACTTCTGCTGCTCCAAACGCTTGACCAGAATGGCCTAGGGAAAAAATACACATACCGTCGTAATCGGGCGTGTTTCTACTTTCAGACGCAACAGGAATTTTTGGGTTAGGTCAATCTGTTCGCGAGATATGGGAGTTTGAAGCCAAAAAATGGTTGAGAAGGTAAAAAATTTTTCGCAATTCTGCTGCTTCAAACGCTTAACCAGAATTGCCTAGGGAAAAAATACACATACCGTTGTAATCGGGCGAGTTGCTACTTTCAGATGCAACATGAATTTTTGGGTTAGGTCAATCCGTTCGCGAGATATGGGAGTTTGAAGCCAAGAAATGGTTGAGAAGGCAAACAATTTTTCGCTATTCTGCTGCTCCAAATGCTTAACCAGAATGGCCTAGGGAAAAAATACACATACCGTTGTAATCGGGCGAGTTTCTTCTTTCAGATGCAAGAAGAGTTTTTGGGTTAGGTCAATCCGTTCGCGAGATATGGGAGTTTGAAGCTAAGAAATGGTAAAGAAGACAACAAATTTTTCGCACTTCTGCTGCTCCAAACGCTTAACCAGAATGGCCTAGGGAAAAAATACACATACCGTTGTAATCGGGCGAGTTTCTACTTTCAGACGCAACAGGAATTTGTGGGTTAGGTCAATCCGTTCGCGAGATATGGGAGTTTGAAGCCAAGAAATGGTTGAGAATGCAAACAATTTTTCGCTACTCTGCTGCTCCAAACTCTTAATCAGAATGGGCTAGGGAGAAAATACACATACCGTTGTAATCGGGCGAGTTTCTACTTTCACACGCAACAGGAATTTTTGGGTTAGGTCTATCCGTTCGCGAGATATGGGAGATTGAAGCCAAGAAATGGTTGAGAAGGCATACCATTTTTGGTAATTCTGCTGATCCAAACGCTTAACCAGAATGCCCTAGGGAAAAAATATACATACCGCTGTAGTCGGGCGAGTTTATACTTTCAGATGCAATAGGAATTTTTGGGTTAGGTCCATCCGTTCGCTAGATATGGGAGTTTGAAGCTAAGAAATGGTTAAGAAGGCAACAAATTTTTCGCACTTCTGCTGCTCCAAACGCTTGACCAGAATGGCCTAGGGAAAAAATACACATACCGTCGTAATCGGGCGTGTTTCTACTTTCAGACGCAACAGGAATTTTTGGGTTAGGTCTATCCGTTCGCGAGACATGGGAGTTTGAAGCCAAGAAATGGTTGAGAAGGCAAAAAATTGTTCGCTATTCTGCTGCTTCAAACGCTTGACCAGAATGGCCTAGGGAAAAAATACACATACCGTTGTAATCGGGCGAGTTTCTTCTTTCAGATGCAACAGGAATTTTTGGGTTAGGTCAATCCGTTCGCGAGATATGGGAGTTTGAAGCCAAGAAATGGTTGAGAAGGCAAAAAATTGTTCGCTATTCTGCTGCTGCAAACGCTTAACCAGAATGGCCTAGAGAAAAAATACACATACCGTTGTAATCGGGCGAGTTTCTTCTTTCAAATGCAACAGGAATTTTTGGGTTAAGTCAATCCGTTCGCGAGATATGGGAGTTTGAAGCTAAGAAATGGTAAAGAAGACAACAAATTGTTCGCTCTACTGCTGCTCCAAACGCTTAACCAGAATGGCCTAGGGAAAAAATACACATACCGTTGTAATCGGGCGAGTTTCTACTTTCAGACGCAACAGGAATTTTTGGGTTAGGTCAATCCGTTCGCGAGACATGGGAGTTTGAAGCCAAGAAATGGTTGAGAAGGCAAAAAATTGTTCACTATTCTGCTTCTTCAAACGCTTGACCAGAATGGCCTAGGGAAAAAATACACATACCGTTGTAATCGGGCGAGTTTCTACTTTCAGACGCAACAGGAATTTGTGGGTTAGGTCAATCCGTTCGCGAGATATGGGAGTTTGAAGCCAAGAAATGGTTGAGAAGGCAAACAATTTTTCGCAATTCTGCTGCTCCAAACGCTTAACCAGAATGCCCTAGGGAAAAAATACACATACCGTTGTAATCGGGCGAGTTTCTATTATCAGATGCAATATGAATTTTTGGGTTAGGTCAATCCGATCGCGAGATATGGGAGTTTGAAGCTAAGAAATGGTTAAGAAGGCAACAAATTTTTCGCACTTCTGCTGCTCCAAACGCTTGACCAGAATGGCCTAGGGAAAAAATACACATACCGTCGTAATCGGGCGTGTTTCTACTTTCAGACGCAACAGGAATTTTTGGGTTAGGTCAATCTGTTCGCGAGATATGGGAGTTTGAAGCCAAAAAATGGTTGAGAAGGTAAAAAATTTTTCGCAATTCTGCTGCTTCAAACGCTTAACCAGAATTGCCTAGGGAAAAAATACACATACCGTTGTAATCGGGCGAGTTGCTACTTTCAGATGCAACATGAATTTTTGGGTTAGGTCAATCCGTTCGCGAGATATGGGAGTTTGAAGCCAAGAAATGGTTGAGAAGGCAAACAATTTTTCGCTATTCTGCTGCTCCAAATGCTTAACCAGAATGGCCTAGGGAAAAAATACACATACCGTTGTAATCGGGCGAGTTTCTTCTTTCAGATGCAAGAAGAGTTTTTGGGTTAGGTCAATCCGTTCGCGAGATATGGGAGTTTGAAGCTAAGAAATGGTAAAGAAGACAACAAATTTTTCGCACTTCTGCTGCTCCAAACGCTTAACCAGAATGGCCTAGGGAAAAAATACACATACCGTTGTAATCGGGCGAGTTTCTACTTTCAGACGCAACAGGAATTTGTGGGTTAGGTCAATCCGTTCGCGAGATATGGGAGTTTGAAGCCAAGAAATGGTTGAGAATGCAAACAATTTTTCGCTACTCTGCTGCTCCAAACTCTTAATCAGAATGGGCTAGGGAGAAAATACACATACCGTTGTAATCGGGCGAGTTTCTACTTTCACACGCAACAGGAATTTTTGGGTTAGGTCTATCCGTTCGCGAGATATGGGAGATTGAAGCCAAGAAATGGTTGAGAAGGCATACCATTTTTGGTAATTCTGCTGATCCAAACGCTTAACCAGAATGCCCTAGGGAAAAAATATACATACCGCTGTAGTCGGGCGAGTTTATACTTTCAGATGCAATAGGAATTTTTGGGTTAGGTCCATCCGTTCGCTAGATATGGGAGTTTGAAGCTAAGAAATGGTTAAGAAGGCAACAAATTTTTCGCACTTCTGCTGCTCCAAACGCTTGACCAGAATGGCCTAGGGAAAAAATACACATACCGTCGTAATCGGGCGTGTTTCTACTTTCAGACGCAACAGGAATTTTTGGGTTAGGTCTATCCGTTCGCGAGACATGGGAGTTTGAAGCCAAGAAATGGTTGAGAAGGCAAAAAATTGTTCGCTATTCTGCTGCTTCAAACGCTTGACCAGAATGGCCTAGGGAAAAAATACACATACCGTTGTAATCGGGCGAGTTTCTTCTTTCAGATGCAACAGGAATTTTTGGGTTAGGTCAATCCGTTCGCGAGATATGGGAGTTTGAAGCCAAGAAATGGTTGAGAAGGCAAAAAATTGTTCGCTATTCTGCTGCTGCAAACGCTTAACCAGAATGGCCTAGAGAAAAAATACACATACCGTTGTAATCGGGCGAGTTTCTTCTTTCAAATGCAACAGGAATTTTTGGGTTAAGTCAATCCGTTCGCGAGATATGGGAGTTTGAAGCTAAGAAATGGTAAAGAAGACAACAAATTGTTCGCTCTACTGCTGCTCCAAACGCTTAACCAGAATGGCCTAGGGAAAAAATACACATACCGTTGTAATCGGGCGAGTTTCTACTTTCAGACGCAACAGGAATTTTTGGGTTAGGTCAATCCGTTCGCGAGACATGGGAGTTTGAAGCCAAGAAATGGTTGAGAAGGCAAAAAATTGTTCACTATTCTGCTTCTTCAAACGCTTGACCAGAATGGCCTAGGGAAAAAATACACATACCGTTGTAATCGGGCGAGTTTCTACTTTCAGACGCAACAGGATCTTTTGGGTTAGGTCAATCCGTTCGCGAGATATGGGAGTTTGAAGCCAAGAAATGGTTGAGAAGGCAAACAATTTCTCGCTATTCTGCTGCTCCAAACGCTTAACCAGAATGGCCTAGGGAAAAAATACACATACCGTTGTAATCGGGCGAGTTTCTTCTTTCAGATGCAACAAGAATTTTTGGGTTAGGTCTATCCGTTCGCGAGATATGGGAGTTTGAAGCTAAGAAATGGTAAAGATGACAACAAATTTTCGCACTTCTGCTGCTCCAAACGCTTAACCAGAATGGCCTAGGGAAAAAATACACATACCGTTGTAATCGGGCGAGTTTCTATTATCAGATGCAATAGGAATTTTTGGGTTAGGTCAATCCGTTCGCGAGATATGGGAGTTTGAAGCTAAGAAATGGTTAAGAAGGCAACAAATTTTTCGCACTTCTGCTGCTCCAAACGCTTAACCAGAATGGCCTAGGGAAAAAATACACATACCGTTGTAATCGGGCGAGTTTCTACTTTCAGACGCAACAGGAATTTGTGGGTTAGGTCAATCCGTTCGCGAGATATGGGAGTTTGAAGCCAAGAAATGGTTGAGAATGCAAGCAATTTTTCGCTACTCTGCTGCTCCAAACTCTTAATCAGAATGGGCTAGGGAGAAAATACACATACCGTTGTAATCGGGCGAGTTTCTACTTTCACACGCAACAGGAATTTTTGGGTTAGGTCTATCCGTTCGCGAGATATGGGAGTTTGAAGCCAAGAAATGGTTGGGAAGGCATACAATTTTTGGTAATTCTGCTGATCCAAACGCTTAACCAGAATGCCCTAGGGAAAAAATATACATACCGCTGTAGTCGGGCGAGTTTATACTTTCAGATGCAATAGGAATTTTTGGGTTAGGTCCATCCGTTCGCTAGATATGGCAGTTTGAAGCCAAGAAATGGTTGAGAAGGCAAAAAATTTTTCGCAATTCTGCTGCTCCAAACGCTTAACCAGAATGGCCTAGGGAAAAAATACACATACCGTTGTAATCGGGCGAGTTTCTATTATCAGATGCAATATGAATTTTTGGGTTAGGTCAATCCGTTCGCGAGATATGGGAGTTTGAAGCTAAGAAATGGTAAAGAAGACAACAAATTTTTCGCACTTCTGCTGCTCCAAACGCTTAACCAGAATGGCCTAGGGAAAAAATACACATACCGTTGTAATCGGGCGAGTTTCTACTTTCAGACGCAACAGGAATTTGTGGGTTAGGTCAATCCGTTCGCGAGATATGGGAGTTTGAAGCCAAGAAATGGTTGAGAAGGCAAACAATTTTTCGCAATTCTGCTGCTCCAAACGCTTAACCAGAATGCCCTAGGGAAAAAATACACATACCGTTGTAATCGGGCGAATTTCTATTATCAGATGCAATATGAATTTTTGGGTTAGGTCAATCCGTTCGCGAGATATGGGAGTTTGAAGCTAAGAAATGGTTAAGAAGGCAACAAATTTTTCGCACTTCTGCTGCTCCAAACGCTTGACCAGAATGGCCTAGGGAAAAAATACACATACCGTCGTAATCGGGCGTGTTTCTACTTTCAGACGCAACAGGAATTTTTGGGTTAGGTCAATCCGTTCGCGAGATATGGGAGTTTGAAGCCAAGAAATGGTTGAGAATGCAAGCAATTTTTCGCTACTCTGCTGCTCCAAACTCTTAATCAGAATGGGCTAGGGAGAAAATACACATACCGTTGTAATCGGGCGAGTTTCTACTTTCACACGCAACAGGAATTTGTGGGTTAGGTCAATCCGTTCGCGAGATATGGGAGTTTGAAGCCAAGAAATGGTTGAGAATGCAAGCAATTTTTCGCTACTCTGCTGCTCCAAACTCTTAATCAGAATGGGCTAGGGAGAAAATACACATACCGTTGTAATCGGGCGAGTTTCTACTTTCACACGCAACAGGAATTTTTGGGTTAGGTCTATCCGTTCGCGAGATATGGGAGTTTGAAGCCAAGAAATGGTTGGGAAGGCATACAATTTTTGGTAATTCTGCTGATCCAAACGCTTAACCAGAATGCCCTAGGGAAAAAATATACATACCGCTGTAGTCGGGCGAGTTTATACTTTCAGATGCAATAGGAATTTTTGGGTTAGGTCCATCCGTTCGCTAGATATGGCAGTTTGAAGCCAAGAAATGGTTGAGAAGGCAAAAAATTTTTCGCAATTCTGCTGCTCCAAACGCTTAACCAGAATGGCCTAGGGAAAAAATACACATACCGTTGTAATCGGGCGAGTTTCTATTATCAGATGCAATATGAATTTTTGGGTTAGGTCAATCCGTTCGCGAGATATGGGAGTTTGAAGCTAAGAAATGGTAAAGAAGACAACAAATTTTTCGCACTTCTGCTGCTCCAAACGCTTAACCAGAATGGCCTAGGGAAAAAATACACATACCGTTGTAATCGGGCGAGTTTCTACTTTCAGACGCAACAGGAATTTGTGGGTTAGGTCAATCCGTTCGCGAGATATGGGAGTTTGAAGCCAAGAAATGGTTGAGAAGGCAAACAATTTTTCGCAATTCTGCTGCTCCAAACGCTTAACCAGAATGCCCTAGGGAAAAAATACACATACCGTTGTAATCGGGCGAATTTCTATTATCAGATGCAATATGAATTTTTGGGTTAGGTCAATCCGTTCGCGAGATATGGGAGTTTGAAGCTAAGAAATGGTTAAGAAGGCAACAAATTTTTCGCACTTCTGCTGCTCCAAACGCTTGACCAGAATGGCCTAGGGAAAAAATACACATACCGTCGTAATCGGGCGTGTTTCTACTTTCAGACGCAACAGGAATTTTTGGGTTAGGTCAATCCGTTCGCGAGATATGGGAGTTTGAAGCCAAAAAATGGTTGAGAAGGCAAAAAATTTTTCGCAATTCTGCTGCTTCAAACGCTTAACCAGAATTGCCTAGGGAAAAAATACACATACCGTTGTAATCGGGCGAGTTTCTACTTTCAGATGCAACATGAATTTTTGGGTTAGGTCAATCCGTTCGCGAGATATGGGAGTTTGAAGCCAAGAAATGGTTGAGAAGGCAAACAATTTTTCGCTATTCTGCTGCTCCAAATGCTTAACCAGAATGGCCTAGGGAAAAAATACACATACCGTTGTAATCGGGCGAGTTTCTTCTTTCAGATGCAAGAAGAATTTTTGGGTTAGGTCAATCCGTTCGCGAGATATGGGAGTTTGAAGCTAAGAAATGGTAAAGAAGACAACAAATTTTTCGCACTTCTGCTGCTCCAAACGCTTAACCAGAATGGCCTAGGGAAAAAATACACATACCGTTGTAATCGGGCGAGTTTCTACTTTCAGACGCAACAGGAATTTGTGGGTTAGGTCAATCCGTTCGCGAGATATGGGAGTTTGAAGCCAAGAAATGGTTGAGAACGCAAACAATTTTTCGCTACTCTGCTGCTCCAAACTCTTAATCAGAATGGGCTAGGGAGAAAATACACATACCGTTGTAATCGGGCGAGTTTCTACTTTCACACGCAACAGGAATTTTTGGGTTAGGTCTATCCGTTCGCGAGATATGGGAGTTTGAAGCCAAGAAATGGTTGAGAAGGCATACAATTTTTGGTAATTCTGCTGATCCAAACGCTTAACCAGAATGCCCTAGGGAAAAAATATACATACCGCTGTAGTCGGGCGAGTTTATACTTTCAGATGCAATAGGAATTTTTGGGTTTGGTCCATCCGTTCGCTAGATATGGCAGTTTGAAGCCAAGAAATGGTTGAGAAGGCAAAAAATTTTTCGCAATTCTGCTGCTCCAAACGCTTAACCAGAATGGCCTAGGGAAAAAGACACATACCGTTGTAATCGGGCGAGTTTCTATTATCAGATGCAATAGGAATTTTTGGGTTAGGTCAATCCGTTCGCGAGATATGGGAGTTTGAAGCTAAGAAATGGTTAAGAAGGCAACAAATTTTTCGCACTTCTGCTGCTCCAAACGCTTGACCAGAATGGCCTAGGGAAAAAATACACATACCGTCGTAATCGGGCGTGTTTCTACTTTCAGACGCAACAGGAATTTTTGGGTTAGGTCAATCCGTTCGCGAGACATGGGAGTTTGAAGCCAAGAAATGGTTGAGAAGGCAAAAAATTGTTCGCTATTCTGCTGCTTCAAACGCTTGACCAGAATGGCCTAGGGAAAAAATACACATACCGTTGTAATCGGGCGAGTTTCTTCTTTCAGATGCAACAGGAATTTTTGGGTTAGGTCAATCCGTTCGCGAGATATGGGAGTTTGAAGCCAAGAAATGGTTGAGAAGGCAAAAAATTGTTCGCTATTCTGCTGCTTCAAACGCTTAACCAGAATGGCCTAGAGAAAAAATACACATACCGTTGTAATCGGGCGAGTTTCTTCTTTCAAATGCAACAGGAATTTTTGGGTTAAGTCAATCCGTTCGCGAGATATGGGAGTTTGAAGCTAAGAAATGGTAAAGAAGACAACAAATTGTTCGCTCTACTGCTGCTCCAAACGCTTAACCAGAATGGCCTAGGGAAAAAATACACATACCGTTGTAATCGGGCGAGTTTCTACTTTCAGACGCAACAGGAATTTTTGGGTTAGGTCAATCCGTTCGCGAGACATGGGAGTTTGAAGCCAAGAAATGGTTGAGAAGGCAAAAAATTGTTCACTATTCTGCTTCTTCAAACGCTTGACCAGAATGGCCTAGGGAAAAAATACACATACCGTTGTAATCGGGCGAGTTTCTACTTTCAGACGCAACAGGATCTTTTGGGTTAGGTCAATCCGTTCGCGAGATATGGGAGTTTGAAGCCAAGAAATGGTTGAGAAGGCAAACAATTTTTCGCTATTCTGCTGCTCCAAACGCTTAACCAGAATGGCCTAGGGAAAAAATACACATACCGTTGTAATCGGGCGAGTTTCTTCTTTCAGATGCAACAAGAATTTTTGGGTTAGGTCTATCCGTTCGCGAGATATGGGAGTTTGAAGCTAAGAAATGGTAAAGATGACAACAAATTTTCGCACTTCTGCTGCTCCAAACGCTTAACCAGAATGGCCTAGGGAAAAAATACACATACCGTTGTAATCGGGCGAGTTTCTATTATCAGATGCAATAGGAATTTTTGGGTTAGGTCAATCCGTTCGCGAGATATGGGAGTTTGAAGCTAAGAAATGGTTAAGAAGGCAACAAATTTTTCGCACTTCTGCTGCTCCAAACGCTTAACCAGAATGGCCTAGGGAAAAAATACACATACCGTTGTAATCGGGCGAGTTTCTACTTTCAGACGCAACAGGAATTTGTGGGTTAGGTCAATCCGTTCGCGAGATATGGGAGTTTGAAGCCAAGAAATGGTTGAGAATGCAAACAATTTTTCGCTACTCTGCTGCTCCAAACTCTTAATCAGAATGGGCTAGGGAGAAAATACACATACCGTTGTAATCGGGCGAGTTTCTACTTTCACACGCAACAGGAATTTTTGGGTTAGGTCTATCCGTTCGCGAGATATGGGAGTTTGAAGCCAAGAAATGGTTGGGAAGGCATACAATTTTTGGTAATTCTGCTGATCCAAACGCTTAACCAGAATGCCCTAGGGAAAAAATATACATACCGCTGTAGTCGGGCGAGTTTATACTTTCAGATGCAATAGGAATTTTTGGGTTAGGTCCATCCGTTCGCTAGATATGGCAGTTTGAAGCCAAGAAATGGTTGAGAAGGCAAAAAATTTTTCGCAATTCTGCTGCTCCAAACGCTTAACCAGAATGGCCTAGGGAAAAAATACACATACCGTTGTAATCGGGCGAGTTTCTATTATCAGATGCAATAGGAATTTTTGGGTTAGGTCAATCCGTTCGCGAGATATGGGAGTTTGAAGGTAAGAAATGGTTAAGAAGGCAACAAATTTTTCGCACTTCTGCTGCTCCAAACGCTTGACCAGAATGGCCTAGGGAAAAAATACACATACCGTCGTAATCGGGCGTGTTTCTACTTTCAGATGCAACAGGAATTTTTGGGTTAGGTCAATCCGTTCGCGAGACATGGGAGTTTGAAGCCAAGAAATGGTTGAGAAGGCAAAAAATTGTTCGCTATTCTGCTGCTTCAAACGCTTGACCAGAATGGCCTAGGGAAAAAATACACATACCGTTGTAATCGGGCGAGTTTCTTCTTTCAGATGCAACAGGAATTTTTGGGTTAGGTCAATCCGTTCGCGAGATATGGGAGTTTGAAGCCAAGAAATGGTTGAGAAGGCAAAAAATTGTTCGCTATTCTGCTGCTTCAAACGCTTACCAGAATGGCCTAGAGAAAAAATACACATACCGTTGTAATCGGGCGAGTTTCTTCTTTCAAATGCAACAGGAATTTTTGGGTTAAGTCAATCCGTTCGCGAGATATGGGAGTTTGAAGCTAAGAAATGGTAAAGAAGACAACAAATTGTTCGCTCTACTGCTGCTCCAAACGCTTAACCAGAATGGCCTAGGGAAAAAATACACATACCGTTGTAATCGGGCGAGTTTCTACTTTCAGACGCAACAGGAATTTTTGGGTTAGGTCAATCCGTTCGCGAGACATGGGAGTTTGAAGCCAAGAAATGGTTGAGAAGGCAAAAAATTGTTCACTATTCTGCTTCTTCAAACGCTTGACCAGAATGGCCTAGGGAAAAAATACACATACCGTTGTAATCGGGCGAGTTTCTACTTTCAGACGCAACAGGATCTTTTGGGTTAGGTCAATCCGTTCGCGAGATATGGGAGTTTGAAGCCAAGAAATGGTTAAGAAGGCAACAAATTTTTCGCACTTCTGCTGCTCCAAACGCTTGACCAGAATGGCCTAGGGAAAAAATACACATACCGTCGTAATCGGGCGTGTTTCTACTTTCAGACGCAACAGGAATTTTTGGGTTAGGTCAATCCGTTCGCGAGATATGGGAGTTTGAAGCCAAAAAATGGTTGAGAAGGCAAAAAATTTTTCGCAATTCTGCTGCTTCAAACGCTTAACCAGAATTGCCTAGGGAAAAAATACACATACCGTTGTAATCGGGCGAGTTTCTACTTTCAGATGCAACAGGAATTTTTGGGTTAGGTCAATCCGTTCGCGAGATATGGGAGTTTGAAGCCAAGAAATGGTTGAGAAGGCAAAAAATTTTTCGCAATTCTGCTGCTCCAAACGCTTAACCAGAATTGCCTAGGGAAAAAATACACATACCGCTGTAATCGGGCGAGTTTCTACTTTCAGATGCAATAGGAATTTTTGGGTTAGGTCAATCCGTTCGCGAGATATGGGAGTTTGAAGCCAAGAAATGGTTGAGAAGGCAAAACATTTTTCGCAATTCTGCTGCTCCAAACGCTTAACCAGAATGGCCTAGGGAAAAAATATGCATATCGTTGTAATCGGGTGAGTTTCTACTTTCAGACGCAGCAGGAACTTCTGGGTTTGGTCAATCCGTTCGCGAGATATGGGAGTTTGAAGCCAAGACATGGTTGAGAAGGCAAAAAATTTTTCGCAATGCTGCTGCTCCAAACGCTTAATCAGAATGTCCTAGGGAAAAAATACATATACCGTTGTAATCGGGCGAGTTTCTACTTTCAGATGCAATAGGAATTTTTGGGTTAGGTCAATCCGTTCGCTAGATATGGCAGTTTGAAGCCAAGAAATGGTTGAGAAAGCAAAAAATTTTTCGCAATTCTGCTGCTCCAAACGCTCAACCAGAATGGCCTAGGGAAAAAATACACATACCGTTGCAATCGGGCGAGTTTCTATTATCAGATGCAATAGGAATTTTTGGGTTAGGTCAATCCGTTCGCGAGATATGGGAGTTTGAAGCTAAGAAATGGTTAAGAAGGCAACAAATTTTTCGCACTTCTGCTGCTCCAAACGCTTGACCAGAATGGCCTAGGGAAAAAATACACATACCGTTGTAATCGGGCGAGTTTCTTCTTTCAGATGCAACAGGAATTTTTGGGTTAGGTCAATCCGTTCGCGAGATATGGGAGTTTGAAGCCAAGAAATGGTTGAGAAGGCAAAAAATTGTTCGCTATTCTGCTGCTTCAAACGCTTAACCAGAATGGCCTAGAGAAAAAATACACATACCGTTGTAATCGGGCGAGTTTCTTCTTTCAGATGCAACAGGAATTTTTGGGTTAGGTCAATCCGTTCGCGAGATATGGGAGTTTGAAGCTAAGAAATGGTAAAGAAGACAACAAATTATTCGCACTACTGCTGCTCCAAACGCTTAACTAGAATGGCCTAGGGAAAAAATACACATACCGTTGTAATCGGGCGAGTTTCTACTTTCAGACGCAACAGGATCTTTTGGGTTAGGTCAATCCGTTCGCGTGATATGGGAGTTTGAAGCCAAGAAATGGTTGAGAAGGCAAAAAATTTTTCGCACTTCTGCTGCTCCAAACGCTTAACCAGAATGGCCCAGGGAAAAAATACACATACCTTTGTAATCGGGCGAGATTCTACTTTCAGACGCAACAGGAATTTATGGGTTAGGTCAATCCGTTCGCGAGATATGGGAGTTTGAAGCCAAGAAATGGTTGAGAATGCAAACAATTTTTCGCTATTCTGCTGCTCCAAACGCTTAACCAGAATGGCCTAGGGAAAAAATACACATACCGTTGTAATCGGGCGACTTTCTTCTTTCACATGCAAGAAGAATTTTTGGGTTAGGTCAATCCGTTCGCGAGATATGGGAGTTTGAAGCTAAGAAATGGTAAAGGAGACAACAAATTTTTCGCACTTCTGCTGTTCCAACCGCTTAACCAGAATGGCCTAGGGAAAAAATACACATACCGTTGTAATCGGGCGAGTTTCTATTATCAGATGCAATAGGAATTTTTGGGTTAGGTTAATCCGTTCGCGAGATATGGGAGTTTGAAGCTAAGAAATGGCTAAGAAGGCAACAAATTTTTCGCACTTCTGCTGCTCCAAACGCTTGACCAGAATGGCCTAGGGAAAAAATACACATACCGTCGTAATCGGGCGTGTTTCTACTTTCAGACGCAACAGGAATTTTTGGGTTAGGTCAATCCGTTCGCGAGATATGGGAGTTTGAAGCCAAGAAATGGTTGAGAAGGCAAAAAATTGTTCACTATTCTGCTGCTTCAAACGCTTGACCAGAATGGCCTAGGGAAAAAATACACATACCGTTGTAATCGGGCGAGTTTCTTCTTTCAGATGCAACAGGAATTTTTGGGTTAGGTCAATCCGTTCGCGAGATATGGGAGTTTGAAGCCAAGAAATGGTTGAGAAGGCAAAACATTTTTCGCAATTCTGCTGCTCCAAACGCTTAACCAGAATGGCCTAGGGAAAAAATACGCATATCGTTGTAATCGGGTGAGTTTCTACTTTCAGACGCAGCAGGAACTTCTGGGTTTGGTCAATCCGTTCGCGAGATATGGGAGTTTGAAGCCAAGAAATGGTTGAGAAGGCAAAAAATTTTTCGCAATGCTGCTGCTCCAAACGCTTAATCAGAATGGCCTAGGGAAAAAATACACATACCGTTGTAATCGGGCGAGTTTCTACTTTCAGACGCAACAGGATCTTTTGGGTTAGGTCAATCCGTTCGCGAGATATTGGAGTTTGAAGCCAAGAAATGGTTGAGAAGGCAAAAAATTTTTCGCAATTCTGCTGCTCCAAACGCTTAATCAGAATGGTCTAGGGAAAAAATACATATACCGTTGTAATCGGGCGAGATTCTACTTTCAGACGCAACAGGAATTTATGGGTTAGGTCAATCCGTTCGCGAGATATGGGAGTTTGAAGCCAAGAAATGGTTGAGAAGGCAAACAATTTTTCGCTATTCTGCTGCTTCAAACGCTTGACCAGAATGGCCTAGGGAAAAAATACACATACCGTTGTAATCGGGCGAGTTTCTACTTTCAGATGCAACAGGAATTTTTGGGTTAGGTCAATCCGTTCGCGAGATATGGGAGTTTGAAGCCAAAAAATGGTTGAGAAGGCAAAAAATTTTTCGCAATTCTGCTGCTTCAAACGCTTAACCAGAATTGCCTAGGGAAAAAATACACATACCGTTGTAATCGGGCGAGTTTCTACTTTCAGATGCAACAGGAATTTTTGGGTTAGGTCAATCCGTTCGCGAGATATGGGAGTTTGAAGCCAAGAAATGGTTGAGAAGGCAAAAAATTTTTCGCAATTCTGCTGCTCCAAACGCTTAACCAGAATTGCCCAGGGAAAAAATACACATTCCGCTGTAATCGGGCGAGTTTCTACTTTCAGATGCAATAGGAATTTTTGGGTTAGGTCAATCCGTTCGCGAGATATGGGAGTTTGAAGCCAAGAAATGGTTGAGAAGGCAAAACATTTTTCGCAATTCTGCTGCTCCAAACGCTTAACCAGAATGGCCTAGGGAAAAAATACACATACCGTTGTAATCGGGCGAGATTCTACTTTCAGACGCAACAGGAATTTATGGGTTAGGTCAATCCGTTCGCGAGATATGGGAGTTTGAAGCCAAGAAATGGTTGAGAAGGCAAACAATTTTTCGCTATTCTGCTGCTCCAAACGCTTAACCAGAATGGCCTAGGGAAAAAATACACATACCGTTGTAATCGGGCGAGTTTCTTCTTTCAGATGCAAGAAGAATTTTTGGGTTAGGTCAATCCGTTCGCGAGGTATGGGAGTTTGAAGCTAAGAAATGGTAAAGAAGACAACAAATTTTTCGCACTTCTGCTGCTCCAAGCGCTTAACCAGAATGGCCTAGGGAAAAAATACACATACCGTTGTAATCGGGCGAGTTTCTACTTTCAGACGCAACAGGAATTTTTGGGTTAGGTCAATCCGTTCGCGAGTTATGGGAGTTTGAAGCCAAGAAATGGTTGAGAATGCAAACAATTTTTCGCTATTCTGCTGCTCCAAACTCTTAACCAGAATGGGCTAGGGAGAAAATACACATACCGTTGTAATCGGGCGAGTTTCTACTTTCACACGCAACAGGAATTTTTGGGTTTGGTCTATCCGTTCGCGAGATATGGGAGTTTGAAGCCAAGAAATGGTTGAGAAGGCATACAATTTTTGGTAATTCTGCTGATCCAAACGCTTAACCAGAATGCCCTAGGGAAAAAATATACATACCGCTGTAGTCGGGCGAGTTTATACTTTCAGATGCAATAGGAATTTTTGGGTTAGGTCCATCCGAGCGCTAGATATGGCAGTTTGAAGCCAAGAAATGGTTGAGAAGGCAAAAAATTTTTCGCAATTCTGCTGCTCCAAACGCTCAACCAGAATGGCCTAGGGAAAAAATACACATACCGTTGTAATCGGGCGAGTTTCTACTTTCAGATGCAACAGGAATTTTTGGGTTAGGTCAATCCGTTCGCGAGATATGGGAGTTTGAAGCCAAGAAATGGTTGAGAAGGCAAAAAATTTTTCGCAATTCTGCTGCTCCAAACGCTTAACCAGAATTGCCCAGGGAAAAAATACACATTCCGCTGTAATCGGGCGAGTTTCTACTTTCAGATGCAATAGGAATTTTTGGGTTAGGTCAATCCGTTCGCGAGATATGGGAGTTTGAAGCCAAGAAATGGTTGAGAAGGCAAAACGTTTTTCGCAATTCTGCTGCTCCAAACGCTTAACCAGAATGGCCTAGGGAAAAAATACACATACCGTTGTAATCGGGCGAGATTCTACTTTCAGACGCAACAGGAATTTATGGGTTAGGTCAATCCGTTCGCGAGATATGGGAGTTTGAAGCCAAGAAATGGTTGAGAAGGCAAACAATTTTTCGCTATTCTGCTGCTCCAAACGCTTAACCAGAATGGCCTAGGGAAAAAATACACATACCGTTGTAATCGGGCGAGTTTCTTCTTTCAGATGCAAGAAGAATTTTTGGGTTAGGTCAATCCGTTCGCGAGGTATGGGAGTTTGAAGCTAAGAAATGGTAAAGAAGACAACAAATTTTTCGCACTTCTGCTGCTCCAAGCGCTTAACCAGAATGGCCTAGGGAAAAAATACACATACCGTTGTAATCGGGCGAGTTTCTACTTTCAGACGCAACAGGAATTTTTGGGTTAGGTCAATCCGTTCGCGAGTTATGGGAGTTTGAAGCCAAGAAATGGTTGAGAATGCAAACAATTTTTCGCTATTCTGCTGCTCCAAACTCTTAACCAGAATGGGCTAGGGAGAAAATACACATACCGTTGTAATCGGGCGAGTTTCTACTTTCACACGCAACAGGAATTTTTGGGTTTGGTCTATCCGTTCGCGAGATATGGGAGTTTGAAGCCAAGAAATGGTTGAGAAGGCATACAATTTTTGGTAATTCTGCTGATCCAAACGCTTAACCAGAATGCCCTAGGGAAAAAATATACATACCGCTGTAGTCGGGCGAGTTTATACTTTCAGATGCAATAGGAATTTTTGGGTTAGGTCCATCCGAGCGCTAGATATGGCAGTTTGAAGCCAAGAAATGGTTGAGAAGGCAAAAAATTTTTCGCAATTCTGCTGCTCCAAACGCTCAACCAGAATGGCCTAGGGAAAAAATACACATACCGTTGTAATCGGGCGAGTTTCTATTATCAGATGCAATAGGAATTTTTGGGTTAGGTCAATCCGTTCGCGAGATATGGGAGTTTGAAGCTAAGAAATGGTTAAGAAGGCAACAAATTTTTCGCACTTCTGCTGCTCCAAACGCTTGACCAGAATGGCCTAGGGAAAAAATACACATACCGTTGTAATCGGGCGGGTTTCTTCTTTCAGATGCAACAGGAATTTTTGGGTTAGGTCAATCCGTTCGCGAGATATGGGAGTTTGAAGCCAAGAAATGGTTGAGAAGGCAAAAAATTGTTCGCTATTCTGCTGCTTCAAACGCTTAACCAGAATGGCCTAGAGAAAAAATACACATACCGTTGTAATCGGGCGAGTTTCTTCTTTCAGATGCAACAGGAATTTTTGGGTTAGGTCAATCCGTTCGCGAGATATGGGAGTTTGAAGCTAAGAAATGGTAAAGAAGACAACAAATTGTTCGCACTACTGCTGCTCCAAACGCTTAACTAGAATGGCCTAGGGAAAAAATACACATACCGTTGTAATCGGGCGAGTTTCTACTTTCAGACGCAACAGGATCTTTTGGGTTAGGTCAATCCGTTCGCGAGATATGGGAGTTTGAAGCCAAGAAATGGTTGAGAAGGCAAAACATTTTTCGCAATTCTGCTGCTCCAAACGCTTAACCAGAATGGCCTAGGGAAAAAATACGCATATCGTTGTAATCGGGTGAGTTTCTACTTTCAGACGCAGCAGGAACTTCTGGGTTTGGTCAATCCGTTCGCGAGATATGGGAGTTTGAAGCCAAGAAATGGTTGAGAAGGTAAAAATTTTTTCGCAATGCTGCTGCTCCAAACGCTTAATCAGAATGGCCTAGGGAAAAAATACATATACCGTTGTAATCGGGCGAGATTCTACTTTCAGACGCAACAGGAATTTATGGGTTAGGTCAATCCGTTCGCGAGATATGGGAGTTTGAAGCCAAGAAATGGTTGAGAAGGCAAACAATTTTTCGCTATTCTGCTGCTTCAAACGCTTGACCAGAATGGCCTAGGGAAAAAATACACATACCGTTGTAATCGGGCGAGTTTCTACTTTCAGACGCAACAGGAATTTTTGGGTTAGGTCAATCCGTTCGCGAGATATGGGAGTTTGAAGCCAAGAAATGGTTGAGAAGGCAAAAAATTTTTCGCAATGCTGCTGCTCCAAACGCTTAATCAGAATGGCCTAGGGAAAAAATACATATACCGTTGTAATCGGGCGAGTTTCTACTTTCAGATGCAATAGGAATTTTTGGGTTAGGTCAATCCGTTCGCGAGATATGGGAGTTTGAAGCTAAGAAATGGTTAAGAAGGCAACAAATTTTTCGCACTTCTGCTGCTCCAAACGCTTGACCAGAATGGCCTAGGGAAAAAATACACATACCCTCGTAATCGGGCGTGTTTCTACTTTCAGACGCAACAGGAATTTTTGGGTTAGGTCAATCCGTTCGCGAGATATGGGAGTTTGAAGCCAAGAAATGGTTGAGAAGGCAAAAAATTGTTCACTATTCTGCTGCTTCAAACGCTTGACCAGAATGGCCTAGGGAAAAAATACACATACCGTTGTAATCGGGCGAGTTTCTTCTTTCAGATGCAACAGGAATTTTTGGGTTAGGTCAATCCGTTCGCGAGATATGGGAGTTTGAAGCCAAGAAATGGTTGAGAAGGCAACAAATTGTTCGCTATTCTGCTGCTTCAAACGCTTAACCAGAATGGCCTAGAGAAAAAATACACATACCGTTGTAATCGGGCGAGTTTCTTCTTTCAAATGCAACAGGAATTTTTGGGTTAGGTCAATCCGTTCGCGAGATATGGGAGTTTGAAGCTAAGAAATGGTAAAGAAGACAACAAATTGTTCGCACTACTGCTGCTCCAAACGCTTAACTAGAATGGCCTAGGGAAAAAATACACATACCGTTGTAATCGGGCGAGTTTCTACTTTCAGACGCAACAGGATCTTTTGGGTTAGGTCAATCCGTTCGCGAGATATGGGAGTTTGAAGCCAAGAAATGGTTGAGAAGGCAAAAAATTTTTCCCAATTCTGCTGCTCCAAACGCTTAACCAGAATGGCCTAGGGAAAAAATACACATACCGTTGTAATCGGGCGAGATTCTACTTTCAGACGCAACAGGAATTTATGGGTTAGGTCAATCCGTTCGCGAGATATGGGAGTTTGAAGCCAAGAAATGGTTGAGAAGGCAACAAATTTTTCGCAATGCTGCTGCTCCAAACGCTTAATCAGAATGGCCTAGGGAAAAAATACACATACCGTTGTAATCGGGCGAGTTTCTACTTTCAGACGCAACAGGATCTTTTGGGTTAGGTCAATCCGTTCGCGAGATATTGGAGTTTGAAGCCAAGAAATGGTTGAGAAGGCAAAAAATTTTTCGCAATTCTGCTGCTCCAAACGCTTAATCAGAATGGCCTAGGGAAAAAATACATATACCGTTGTAATCGGGCGAGATTCTACTTTCAGACGCAACAGGAATTTATGGGTTAGGTCAATCCGTTCGCGAGATATGGGAGTTTGAAGCCAAGAAATGGTTGAGAAGGCAAACAATTTTTCGCTATTCTGCTGCTTCAAACGCTTGACCAGAATGGCCTAGGGAAAAAATACACATACCGTTGTAATCGGGCGAGTTTCTACTTTCAGATGCAACAGGAATTTTTGGGTTAGGTCAATCCGTTCGCGAGATATGGGAGTTTGAAGCCAAAAAATGGTTGAGAAGGCAAAAAATTTTTCGCAATTCTGCTGCTTCAAACGCTTAACCAGAATTGCCTAGGGAAAAAATACACATACCGTTGTAATCGGGCGAGTTTCTACTTTCAGATGCAACAGGAATTTTTGGGTTAGGTCAATCCGTTCGCGAGATATGGGAGTTTGAAGCCAAGAAATGGTTGAGAAGGCAAAAAATTTTTCGCAATTCTGCTGCTCCAAACGCTTAACCAGAATTGCCCAGGGAAAAAATACACATTCCGCTGTAATCGGGCGAGTTTCTACTTTCAGATGCAATAGGAATTTTTGGGTTAGGTCAATCCGTTCGCGAGATATGGGAGTTTGAAGCCAAGAAATGGTTGAGAAGGCAAAACATTTTTCGCAATTCTGCTGCTCCAAACGCTTAACCAGAATGGCCTAGGGAAAAAATACACATACCGTTGTAATCGGGCGAGATTCTACTTTCAGACGCAACAGGAATTTATGGGTTAGGTCAATCCGTTCGCGAGATATGGGAGTTTGAAGCCAAGAAATGGTTGAGAAGGCAAACAATTTTTCGCTATTCTGCTGCTCCAAACGCTTAACCAGAATGGCCTAGGGAAAAAATACACATACCGTTGTAATCGGGCGAGTTTCTTCTTTCAGATGCAAGAAGAATTTTTGGGTTAGGTCAATCCGTTCGCGAGGTATGGGAGTTTGAAGCTAAGAAATGGTAAAGAAGACAACAAATTTTTCGCACTTCTGCTGCTCCAAGCGCTTAACCAGAATGGCCTAGGGAAAAAATACACATACCGTTGTAATCGGGCGAGTTTCTACTTTCAGACGCAACAGGAATTTTTGGGTTAGGTCAATCCGTTCGCGAGTTATGGGTGTTTGAAGCCAAGAAATGGTTGAGAATGCAAACAATTTTTCGCTATTCTGCTGCTCCAAACTCTTAACCAGAATGGGCTAGGGAGAAAATACACATACCGTTGTAATCGGGCGAGTTTCTACTTTCACACGCAACAGGAATTTTTGGGTTTGGTCTATCCGTTCGCGAGATATGGGAGTTTGAAGCCAAGAAATGGTTGAGAAGGCATACAATTTTTGGTAATTCTGCTGATCCAAACGCTTAACCAGAATGCCCTAGGGAAAAAATATACATACCGCTGTAGTCGGGCGAGTTTATACTTTCAGATGCAATAGGAATTTTTGGGTTAGGTCCATCCGAGCGCTAGATATGGCAGTTTGAAGCCAAGAAATGGTTGAGAAGGCAAAACATTTTTCGCAATTCTGCTGCTCCAAACGCTCAACCAGAATGGCCTAGGGAAAAAATACACATACCGTTGTAATCGGGCGAGTTTCTACTTTCAGATGCAACAGGAATTTTTGGGTTAGGTCAATCCGTTCGCGAGATATGGGAGTTTGAAGCCAAGAAATGGTTGAGAAGGCAAAAAATTTTTCGCAATTCTGCTGCTCCAAACGCTTAACCAGAATTGCCCAGGGAAAAAATACACATTCCGCTGTAATCGGGCGAGTTTCTACTTTCAGATGCAATAGGAATTTTTGGGTTAGGTCAATCCGTTCGCGAGATATGGGAGTTTGAAGCCAAGAAATGGTTGAGAAGGCAAAACATTTTTCGCAATTCTGCTGCTCCAAACGCTTAACCAGAATGGCCTAGGGAAAAAATACACATACCGTTGTAATCGGGCGAGATTCTACTTTCAGACGCAACAGGAATTTATGGGTTAGGTCAATCCGTTCGCGAGATATGGGAGTTTGAAGCCAAGAAATGGTTGAGAAGGCAAACAATTTTTCGCTATTCTGCTGCTCCAAACGCTTAACCAGAATGGCCTAGGGAAAAAATACACATACCGTTGTAATCGGGCGAGTTTCTTCTTTCAGATGCAAGAAGAATTTTTGGGTTAGGTCAATCCGTTCGCGAGGTATGGGAGTTTGAAGCTAAGAAATGGTAAAGAAGACAACAAATTTTTCGCACTTCTGCTGCTCCAAGCGCTTAACCAGAATGGCCTAGGGAAAAAATACACATACCGTTGTAATCGGGCGAGTTTCTACTTTCAGACGCAACAGGAATTTTTGGGTTAGGTCAATCCGTTCGCGAGTTATGGGAGTTTGAAGCCAAGAAATGGTTGAGAATGCAAACAATTTTTCGCTATTCTGCTGCTCCAAACTCTTAACCAGAATGGGCTAGGGAGAAAATACACATACCGTTGTAATCGGGCGAGTTTCTACTTTCAGACGCAACAGGAATTTTTGGGTTAGGTCAATCCGTTCGCGAGTTATGGGAGTTTGAAGCCAAGAAATGGTTGAGAATGCAAACAATTTTTCGCTATTCTGCTGCTCCAAACTCTTAACCAGAATGGGCTAGGGAGAAAATACACATACCGTTGTAATCGGGCGAGTTTCTACTTTCACACGCAATAGGAATTTTTGGGTTAGGTCAATCCGTTCGCGAGATATGGGAGTTTGAAGCCAAGAAATGGTTGAGAAGGCAAAACATTTTTCGCAATTCTGCTGCTCCAAACGCTTAACCAGAATGGCCTAGGGAAAAAATACACATACCGTTGTAATCGGGCGAGATTCTACTTTCAGACGCAACAGGAATTTATGGGTTAGGTCAATCCGTTCGCGAGATATGGGAGTTTGAAGCCAAGAAATGGTTGAGAAGGCAAACAATTTTTCGCTATTCTGCTGCTCCAAACGCTTAACCAGAATGGCCTAGGGAAAAAATACACATACCGTTGTAATCGGGCGAGTTTCTTCTTTCAGATGCAAGAAGAATTTTTGGGTTAGGTCAATCCGTTCGCGAGGTATGGGAGTTTGAAGCTAAGAAATGGTAAAGAAGACAACAAATTTTTCGCACTTCTGCTGCTCCAAGCGCTTAACCAGAATGGCCTAGGGAAAAAATACACATACCGTTGTAATCGGGCGAGTTTCTACTTTCAGACGCAACAGGAATTTTTGGGTTAGGTCAATCCGTTCGCGAGTTATGGGTGTTTGAAGCCAAGAAATGGTTGAGAATGCAAACAATTTTTCGCTATTCTGCTGCTCCAAACTCTTAACCAGAATGGGCTAGGGAGAAAATACACATACCGTTGTAATCGGGCGAGTTTCTACTTTCACACGCAACAGGAATTTTTGGGTTTGGTCTATCCGTTCGCGAGATATGGGAGTTTGAAGCCAAGAAATGGTTGAGAAGGCATACAATTTTTGGTAATTCTGCTGATCCAAACGCTTAACCAGAATGCCCTAGGGAAAAAATATACATACCGCTGTAGTCGGGCGAGTTTATACTTTCAGATGCAATAGGAATTTTTGGGTTAGGTCCATCCGAGCGCTAGATATGGCAGTTTGAAGCCAAGAAATGGTTGAGAAGGCAAAACATTTTTCGCAATTCTGCTGCTCCAAACGCTCAACCAGAATGGCCTAGGGAAAAAATACACATACCGTTGTAATCGGGCGAGTTTCTACTTTCAGATGCAACAGGAATTTTTGGGTTAGGTCAATCCGTTCGCGAGATATGGGAGTTTGAAGCCAAGAAATGGTTGAGAAGGCAAAAAATTTTTCGCAATTCTGCTGCTCCAAACGCTTAACCAGAATTGCCCAGGGAAAAAATACACATTCCGCTGTAATCGGGCGAGTTTCTACTTTCAGATGCAATAGGAATTTTTGGGTTAGGTCAATCCGTTCGCGAGATATGGGAGTTTGAAGCCAAGAAATGGTTGAGAAGGCAAAACATTTTTCGCAATTCTGCTGCTCCAAACGCTTAACCAGAATGGCCTAGGGAAAAAATACACATACCGTTGTAATCGGGCGAGATTCTACTTTCAGACGCAACAGGAATTTATGGGTTAGGTCAATCCGTTCGCGAGATATGGGAGTTTGAAGCCAAGAAATGGTTGAGAAGGCAAACAATTTTTCGCTATTCTGCTGCTCCAAACGCTTAACCAGAATGGCCTAGGGAAAAAATACACATACCGTTGTAATCGGGCGAGTTTCTCCTTTCAGATGCAAGAAGAATTTTTGGGTTAGGTCAATCCGTTCGCGAGGTATGGGAGTTTGAAGCTAAGAAATGGTAAAGAAGACAACAAATTTTTCGCACTTCTGCTGCTCCAAGCGCTTAACCAGAATGGCCTAGGGAAAAAATACACATACCGTTGTAATCGGGCGAGTTTCTACTTTCAGACGCAACAGGAATTTTTGGGTTAGGTCAATCCGTTCGCGAGTTATGGGAGTTTGAAGCCAAGAAATGGTTGAGAATGCAAACAATTTTTCGCTATTCTGCTGCTCCAAACTCTTAACCAGAATGGGCTAGGGAGAAAATACACATACCGTTGTAATCGGGCGAGTTTCTACTTTCACACGCAACAGGAATTTTTGGGTTTGGTCTATCCGTTCGCGAGATATGGGAGTTTGAAGCCAAGAAATGGTTGAGAAGGCATACAATTTTTGGTAATTCTGCTGATCCAAACGCTTAACCAGAATGCCCTAGGGAAAAAATATACATACCGCTGTAGTCGGGCGAGTTTATACTTTCAGATGCAATAGGAATTTTTGGGTTAGGTCCATCCGAGCGCTAGATATGGCAGTTTGAAGCCAAGAAATGGTTGAGAAGGCAAAACATTTTTCGCAATTCTGCTGCTCCAAACGCTCAACCAGAATGGCCTAGGGAAAAAATACACATACCGTTGTAATCGGGCGAGTTTCTACTTTCAGATGCAACAGGAATTTTTGGGTTAGGTCAATCCGTTCGCGAGATATGGGAGTTTGAAGCCAAGAAATGGTTGAGAAGGCAAAAAATTTTTCGCAATTCTGCTGCTCCAAACGCTTAACCAGAATTGCCCAGGGAAAAAATACACATTCCGCTGTAATCGGGCGAGTTTCTACTTTCAGATGCAATAGGAATTTTTGGGTTAGGTCAATCCGTTCGCGAGATATGGGAGTTTGAAGCCAAGAAATGGTTGAGAAGGCAAAACATTTTTCGCAATTCTGCTGCTCCAAACGCTTAACCAGAATGGCCTAGGGAAAAAATACACATACCGTTGTAATCGGGCGAGATTCTACTTTCAGACGCAACAGGAATTTATGGGTTAGGTCAATCCGTTCGCGAGATATGGGAGTTTGAAGCCAAGAAATGGTTGAGAAGGCAAACAATTTTTCGCTATTCTGCTGCTCCAAACGCTTAACCAGAATGGCCTAGGGAAAAAATACACATACCGTTGTAATCGGGCGAGTTTCTTCTTTCAGATGCAAGAAGAATTTTTGGGTTAGGTCAATCCGTTCGCGAGGTATGGGAGTTTGAAGCTAAGAAATGGTAAAGAAGACAACAAATTTTTCGCACTTCTGCTGCTCCAAGCGCTTAACCAGAATGGCCTAGGGAAAAAATACACATACCGTTGTAATCGGGCGAGTTTCTACTTTCAGACGCAACAGGAATTTTTGGGTTAGGTCAATCCGTTCGCGAGTTATGGGAGTTTGAAGCCAAGAAATGGTTGAGAATGCAAACAATTTTTCGCTATTCTGCTGCTCCAAACTCTTAACCAGAATGGGCTAGGGAGAAAATACACATACCGTTGTAATCGGGCGAGTTTCTACTTTCACACGCAACAGGAATTTTTGGGTTTGGTCTATCCGTTCGCGAGATATGGGAGTTTGAAGCCAAGAAATGGTTGAGAAGGCATACAATTTTTGGTAATTCTGCTGATCCAAACGCTTAACCAGAATGCCCTAGGGAAAAAATATACATACCGCTGTAGTCGGCCGAGTTTATACTTTCAGATGCAATAGGAATTTTTGGGTTAGGTCCATCCGAGCGCTAGGTATGGCAGTTTGAAGCCAAGAAATGGTTGAGAAGGCAAAAAATTTTTCGCAATTCTGCTGCTCCAAACGCTCAACCAGAATGGCCTAGGGAAAAAATACACATACCGTTGTAATCGGGCGAGTTTCTACTTTCAGATGCAACAGGAATTTTTGGGTTAGGTCAATCCGTTCGCGAGATATGGGAGTTTGAAGCCAAGAAATGGTTGAGAAGGCAAAAAATTTTTCGCAATTCTGCTGCTCCAAACGCTTAACCAGAATGGGCTAGGGAGAAAATACACATACCGTTGTAATCGGGCGAGTTTCTACTTTCACACGCAACAGGAATTTTTGGGTTTGGTCTATCCGTTCGCGAGATATGGGAGTTTGAAGCCAAGAAATGGTTGAGAAGGCATACAATTTTTGGTAATTCTGCTGATCCAAACGCTTAACCAGAATGCCCTAGGGAAAAAATATACATACCGCTGTAGTCGGGCGAGTTTATACTTTCAGATGCAATAGGAATTTTTGGGTTAGGTCCATCCGAGCGCTAGATATGGCAGTTTGAAGCCAAGAAATGGTTGAGAAGGCAAAAAATTTTTCGCAATTCTGCTGCTCCAAACGCTCAACCAGAATGGCCTAGGGAAAAAATACACATACCGTTGTAATCGGGCGAGTTTCTATTATCAGATGCAATAGGAATTTTTGGGTTAGGTCAATCCGTTCGCGAGATATGGGAGTTTGAAGCTAAGAAATGGTTAAGAAGGCAACAAATTTTTCGCACTTCTGCTGCTCCAAACGCTTGACCAGAATGGCCTAGGGAAAAAATACACATACCGTTGTAATCGGGCGGGTTTCTTCTTTCAGATGCAACAGGAATTTTTGGGTTAGGTCAATCCGTTCGCGAGATATGGGAGTTTGAAGCCAAGAAATGGTTGAGAAGGCAAAAAATTGTTCGCTATTCTGCTGCTTCAAACGCTTAACCAGAATGGCCTAGAGAAAAAATACACATACCGTTGTAATCGGGCGAGTTTCTTCTTTCAGATGCAACAGGAATTTTTGGGTTAGGTCAATCCGTTCGCGAGATATGGGAGTTTGAAGCTAAGAAATGGTAAAGAAGACAACAAATTGTTCGCACTACTGCTGCTCCAAACGCTTAACTAGAATGGCCTAGGGAAAAAATACACATACCGTTGTAATCGGGCGAGTTTCTACTTTCAGACGCAACAGGATCTTTTGGGTTAGGTCAATCCGTTCGCGAGATATGGGAGTTTGAAGCCAAGAAATGGTTGAGAAGGCAAAACATTTTTCGCAATTCTGCTGCTCCAAACGCTTAACCAGAATGGCCTAGGGAAAAAATACGCATATCGTTGTAATCGGGTGAGTTTCTACTTTCAGACGCAGCAGGAACTTCTGGGTTTGGTCAATCCGTTCGCGAGATATGGGAGTTTGAAGCCAAGAAATGGTTGAGAAGGTAAAAATTTTTTCGCAATGCTGCTGCTCCAAACGCTTAATCAGAATGGCCTAGGGAAAAAATACATATACCGTTGTAATCGGGCGAGATTCTACTTTCAGACGCAACAGGAATTTATGGGTTAGGTCAATCCGTTCGCGAGATATGGGAGTTTGAAGCCAAGAAATGGTTGAGAAGGCAAACAATTTTTCGCTATTCTGCTGCTTCAAACGCTTGACCAGAATGGCCTAGGGAAAAAATACACATACCGTTGTAATCGGGCGAGTTTCTACTTTCAGACGCAACAGGAATTTTTGGGTTAGGTCAATCCGTTCGCGAGATATGGGAGTTTGAAGCCAAGAAATGGTTGAGAAGGCAAAAAATTTTTCGCAATGCTGCTGCTCCAAACGCTTAATCAGAATGGCCTAGGGAAAAAATACATATACCGTTGTAATCGGGCGAGTTTCTACTTTCAGATGCAATAGGAATTTTTGGGTTAGGTCAATCCGTTCGCGAGATATGGGAGTTTGAAGCTAAGAAATGGTTAAGAAGGCAACAAATTTTTCGCACTTCTGCTGCTCCAAACGCTTGACCAGAATGGCCTAGGGAAAAAATACACATACCCTCGTAATCGGGCGTGTTTCTACTTTCAGACGCAACAGGAATTTTTGGGTTAGGTCAATCCGTTCGCGAGATATGGGAGTTTGAAGCCAAGAAATGGTTGAGAAGGCAAAAAATTGTTCACTATTCTGCTGCTTCAAACGCTTGACCAGAATGGCCTAGGGAAAAAATACACATACCGTTGTAATCGGGCGAGTTTCTTCTTTCAGATGCAACAGGAATTTTTGGGTTAGGTCAATCCGTTCGCGAGATATGGGAGTTTGAAGCCAAGAAATGGTTGAGAAGGCAACAAATTGTTCGCTATTCTGCTGCTTCAAACGCTTAACCAGAATGGCCTAGAGAAAAAATACACATACCGTTGTAATCGGGCGAGTTTCTTCTTTCAAATGCAACAGGAATTTTTGGGTTAGGTCAATCCGTTCGCGAGATATGGGAGTTTGAAGCTAAGAAATGGTAAAGAAGACAACAAATTGTTCGCACTACTGCTGCTCCAAACGCTTAACTAGAATGGCCTAGGGAAAAAATACACATACCGTTGTAATCGGGCGAGTTTCTACTTTCAGACGCAACAGGATCTTTTGGGTTAGGTCAATCCGTTCGCGAGATATGGGAGTTTGAAGCCAAGAAATGGTTGAGAAGGCAAAAAATTTTTCCCAATTCTGCTGCTCCAAACGCTTAACCAGAATGGCCTAGGGAAAAAATACACATACCGTTGTAATCGGGCGAGATTCTACTTTCAGACGCAACAGGAATTTATGGGTTAGGTCAATCCGTTCGCGAGATATGGGAGTTTGAAGCCAAGAAATGGTTGAGAAGGCAAACAATTTTTCGCTATTCTGCTGCTCCAAACGCTTAACCAGAATGGCCTAGGGAAAAAATACACATACCGTTGTAATCGGGCGAGTTTCTTCTTTCAGATGCAAGAAGAATTTTTGGGTTAGGTCAATCCGTTCGCGAGGTATGGGAGTTTGAAGCTAAGAAATGGTAAAGAAGACAACAAATTTTTCGCACTTCTGCTGCTCCAAGCGCTTAACCAGAATGGCCTAGGGAAAAAATACACATACCGTTGTAATCGGGCGAGTTTCTACTTTCAGACGCAACAGGAATTTTTGGGTTAGGTCAATCCGTTCGCGAGTTATGGGAGTTTGAAGCCAAGAAATGGTTGAGAATGCAAACAATTTTTCGCTATTCTGCTGCTCCAAACTCTTAACCAGAATGGGCTAGGGAGAAAATACACATACCGTTGTAATCGGGCGAGTTTCTACTTTCACACGCAACAGGAATTTTTGGGTTTGGTCTATCCGTTCGCGAGATATGGGAGTTTGAAGCCAAGAAATGGTTGAGAAGGCATACAATTTTTGGTAATTCTGCTGATCCAAACGCTTAACCAGAATGCCCTAGGGAAAAAATATACATACCGCTGTAGTCGGGCGAGTTTATACTTTCAGATGCAATAGGAATTTTTGGGTTAGGTCCATCCGAGCGCTAGATATGGCAGTTTGAAGCCAAGAAATGGTTGAGAAGGCAAAAAATTTTTCGCAATTCTGCTGCTCCAAACGCTCAACCAGAATGGCCTAGGGAAAAAATACACATACCGTTGTAATCGGGCGAGTTTCTATTATCAGATGCAATAGGAATTTTTGGGTTAGGTCAATCCGTTCGCGAGATATGGGAGTTTGAAGCTAAGAAATGGTTAAGAAGGCAACAAATTTTTCGCACTTCTGCTGCTCCAAACGCTTGACCAGAATGGCCTAGGGAAAAAATACACATACCGTTGTAATCGGGCGGGTTTCTTCTTTCAGATGCAACAGGAATTTTTGGGTTAGGTCAATCCGTTCGCGAGATATGGGAGTTTGAAGCCAAGAAATGGTTGAGAAGGCAAAAAATTGTTCGCTATTCTGCTGCTTCAAACGCTTAACCAGAATGGCCTAGAGAAAAAATACACATACCGTTGTAATCGGGCGAGTTTCTTCTTTCAGATGCAACAGGAATTTTTGGGTTAGGTCAATCCGTTCGCGAGATATGGGAGTTTGAAGCTAAGAAATGGTAAAGAAGACAACAAATTGTTCGCACTACTGCTGCTCCAAACGCTTAACTAGAATGGCCTAGGGAAAAAATACACATACCGTTGTAATCGGGCGAGTTTCTACTTTCAGACGCAACAGGATCTTTTGGGTTAGGTCAATCCGTTCGCGAGATATGGGAGTTTGAAGCCAAGAAATGGTTGAGAAGGCAAAACATTTTTCGCAATTCTGCTGCTCCAAACGCTTAACCAGAATGGCCTAGGGAAAAAATACGCATATCGTTGTAATCGGGTGAGTTTCTACTTTCAGACGCAGCAGGAACTTCTGGGTTTGGTCAATCCGTTCGCGAGATATGGGAGTTTGAAGCCAAGAAATGGTTGAGAAGGCAAAAATTTTTTCGCAATGCTGCTGCTCCAAACGCTTAATCAGAATGGCCTAGGGAAAAAATACATATACCGTTGTAATCGGGCGAGATTCTACTTTCAGACGCAACAGGAATTTATGGGTTAGGTCAATCCGTTCGCGAGATATGGGAGTTTGAAGCCAAGAAATGGTTGAGAAGGCAAACAATTTTTCGCTATTCTGCTGCTTCAAACGCTTGACCAGAATGGCCTAGGGAAAAAATACACATACCGTTGTAATCGGGCGAGTTTCTACTTTCAGACGCAACAGGAATTTTTGGGTTAGGTCAATCCGTTCGCGAGATATGGGAGTTTGAAGCCAAGAAATGGTTGAGAAGGCAAAAAATTTTTCGCAATGCTGCTGCTCCAAACGCTTAATCAGAATGGCCTAGGGAAAAAATACATATACCGTTGTTATCGGGCGAGTTTCTACTTTCAGATGCAATAGGAATTTTTGGGTTAGGTCAATCCGTTCGCGAGATATGGGAGTTTGAAGCTAAGAAATGGTTAAGAAGGCAACAAATTTTTCGCACTTCTGCTGCTCCAAACGCTTGACCAGAATGGCCTAGGGAAAAAATACACATACCCTCGTAATCGGGCGTGTTTCTACTTTCAGACGCAACAGGATCTTTTGGGTTAGGTCAATCCGTTCGCGAGATATGGGAGTTTGAAGCCAAGAAATGGTTGAGAAGGCAAAAAATTTTTCCCAATTCTGCTGCGCCAAACGCTTAACCAGAATTGCCTAGGGAAAAAATACACATACCGCTGTAATCGGGCGAGTTTCTACTTTCAGATGCAATAGGAATTATTGGGTTAGGTCAATCCGTTCGCGAGATATGGGAGTTTGAAGCCAAGAAATGGTTGAGAAGGCAAAACATTTTTCGCAATTCTGCTGCTCCAAACGCTTAACCAGAATGGCCTAGGGAAAAAATACGCATATCGTTGTAATCGGGTGAGTTTCTACTTTCAGACGCAGCAGGAACTTCTGGGTTTGGTCAATCCGTTCGCAAGATATGGGAGTTTGAAGCCAAGAAATGGTTGAGAAGGCAAAAAATTTTTCGCAATGCTGCTGCTCCAAACGCTTAATCAGAATGGCCTAGGGAAAAAATACATATACCGTTGTAGTCGGGCGAGTTTCTACTTTCAGATGCAATAGGAATTTTTGGGTAAGGTCAATCCGTTCGCGAGATATGGGAGTTTGAAGCTGAGAAATGGTTAAGGAGACAACAAATTTTTCGCACTTCTGCTGCTCCAAACGCTTAACCAGAATGGCCTAGGGAAAAAATACACATACCGTTGTAATCGGGCGAGATTCTACTTTCAGACTTAACAGGAGTTTATGGGTTAGGTCAATCCGTTCGCGAGATATGGGAGTTTGAAGCCAAGAAATGGTTGAGAAGGCAAACAATTTTTCGCTATTCTGCTGCTCCAAACGCTTAACCAGAATGGCCTAGGGAAAAAATACACATACCGCTGTAATCGGGCGAGTTTCTTCTTTCAGATGCAAGAAGAATGTTTGGGTTAGGTCAATCCGTTCGCGAGATATGGGAGTTTGAAGCTAAGAAATGGTAAAGAAGACAACAAATTTTTCGCAATTCTGCTGCTCCAAACGCTTAACCAGAATGGCCTAGGGAAAAAATACGCATATCGTTGTAATCGGGTGAGTTTCTACTTTCAGACGCAGCAGGAACTTCTGGGTTTGGTCAATCCGTTCGCAAGATATGGGAGTTTGAAGCCAAGAAATGGTTGAGAAGGCAAAAAATTTTTCGCAATGCTGCTGCTCCAAACGCTTAATCAGAATGGCCTAGGGAAAAAATACATATACCGTTGTAGTCGGGCGAGTTTCTACTTTCAGATGCAATAGGAATTTTTGGGTAAGGTCAATCCGTTCGCGAGATATGGGAGTTTGAAGCTGAGAAATGGTTAAGGAGACAACAAATTTTTCGCACTTCTGCTGCTCCAAACGCTTAACCAGAATGGCCTAGGGAAAAAATACACATACCGTTGTAATCGGGCGAGATTCTACTTTCAGACTTAACAGGAGTTTATGGGTTAGGTCAATCCGTTCGCGAGATATGGGAGTTTGAAGCCAAGAAATGGTTGAGAAGGCAAACAATTTTTCGCTATTCTGCTGCTCCAAACGCTTAACCAGAATGGCCTAGGGAAAAAATACACATACCGCTGTAATCGGGCGAGTTTCTTCTTTCAGATGCAAGAAGAATGTTTGGGTTAGGTCAATCCGTTCGCGAGATATGGGAGTTTGAAGCTAAGAAATGGTAAAGAAGACAACAAATTTTTCGCACTTCTGCTGCTCCGAACGCTTAACCAGAATGGCCTAGGGAAAAAATACACATACCGTTGTAATCGGGCGAGTTTCTACTTTCAGACGCAACAGGAATTTTTGGGTTAGGTCAATCCGTTCGCGAGATATGGGAGTTTGAAGCCAAGAAATGGTTGAGAAGGCAAACAATTTTTCGCTATTCTGCTGCTCCAAACGCTTAACCAGAATGGCCTAGGGAAAAAATACACATACCGTTGTAATCGGGCGAGTTTCTTCTTTCAGATGCAAGAAGAATTTTTGGGTTAGGTCAATCCGTTCGCGAGGTATGGGAGTTTGAAGCTAAGAAATGGTAAAGAAGACAACAAATTTTTCGCACTTCTGCTGCTCCAAACGCTTAACCAGAATGGCCTAGGGAAAAAATACACGTACCGTTGTAATCGGGCGAGTTTCTACTTTCAGACGCAACAGGAATTTTTGGGTTAGGTCAATCCGTTCGCGAGTTATGGGAGTTTGAAGCCAAGAAATGGTTGAGAAGGCATACAATTTTTGGTAATTCTGCTGATCCAAACGCTTAACCAGAATGCCCTAGGGAAAAAATATACATACCGCTGTAGTCGGGCGAGTTTATACTTTCAGATGCAATAGGAATTTTTGGGTTAGGTCCATCCGTGCGCTAGATATGGCAGTTTGAAGCCAAGAAATGGTTGAGAAGGCAAGAAATTTTTCGCAATTCTGCTGCTCCAAACGCTCAACCAGAATGGCCTAGGGAAAAAAAACACATACCGTTGTAATCGGGCGAGTTTCTATTATCAGATGCAATAGGAATTTTTGTGTTAGGTCAATCCGTTCGCGAGATATGGGAGTTTGAAGCTAAGAAATGGTTAAGAAGACAACAAATTTTTCGCACTTCTGCTGCTCCGAACGCTTAACCAGAATGGCCTAGGGAAAAAATACACATACCGTTGTAATCGGGCGAGTTTCTACTTTCAGACGCAACAGGAATTTTTGGGTTAGGTCAATCCGTTCGCGAGATATGGGAGTTTGAAGCCAAGAAATGGTTGAGAAGGCAAACAATTTTTCGCTATTCTGCTGCTCCAAACGCTTAACCAGAATGGCCTAGGGAAAAAATACACATACCGTTGTAATCGGGCGAGTTTCTTCTTTCAGATGCAAGAAGAATTTTTGGGTTAGGTCAATCCGTTCGCGAGGTATGGGAGTTTGAAGCTAAGAAATGGTAAAGAAGACAACAAATTTTTCGCACTTCTGCTGCTCCAAACGCTTAACCAGAATGGCCTAGGGAAAAAATACACATACCGTTGTAATCGGGCGAGTTTCTACTTTCAGACGCAACAGGAATTTTTGGGTTAGGTCAATCCGTTCGCGAGTTATGGGAGTTTGAAGCCAAGAAATGGTTGAGAATGCAAACAATTTTTCGCTATTCTGCTGCTCCAAACTCTTAACCAGAATGGGCTAGGGAGAAAATACACATACCGTTGTAATCGGGCGAGTTTCTACTTTCACACGCAACAGGAATTTTTGGGTTTGGTCTATCCGTTCGCGAGATATGGGAGTTTGAAGCCAAGAAATGGTTGAGAAGGCATACAATTTTTGGTAATTCTGCTGATCCAAACGCTTAACCAGAATGCCCTAGGGAAAAAATATACATACCGCTGTAGTCGGGCGAGTTTATACTTTCAGATGCAATAGGAATTTTTGGGTTAGGTCCATCCGTGCGCTAGATATGGCAGTTTGAAGCCAAGAAATGGTTGAGAAGGCAAAAAATTTTTCGCAATTCTGCTGCTCCAAACGCTCAACCAGAATGGCCTAGGGAAAAAATACACATACCGTTGTAATCGGGCGAGTTTCTATTATCAGATGCAATAGGAATTTTTGGGTTAGGTCAATCCGTTCGCGAGATATGGGAGTTTGAAGCTAAGAAATGGTTAAGAAGGCAACAAATTTTTCGCACTTCTGCTGCTCCAAACGCTTGACCAGAATGGCCTAGGGAAAAAATACACATACCGTTGTAATCGGGCGGGTTTCTTCTTTCAGATGCAACAGGAATTTTTGGGTTAGGTCAATCCGTTCGCGAGATATGGGAGTTTGAAGCCAAGAAATGGTTGAGAAGGCAAAAAATTGTTCGCTATTCTGCTGCTTCAAACGCTTAACCAGAATGGCCTAGAGAAAAAATACACATACCGTTGTAATCGGGCGAGTTTCTTCTTTCAGATGCAACAGGAATTTTTGGGTTAGGTCAATCCGTTCGCGAGATATGGGAGTTTGAAGCTAAGAAATGGTAAAGAAGACAACAAATTGTTCGCACTACTGCTGCTCCAAACGCTTAACTAGAATGGCCTAGGGAAAAAATACACATACCGTTGTAATCGGGCGAGTTTCTACTTTCAGACGCAACAGGATCTTTTGGGTTAGGTCAATCCGTTCGCGAGATATGGGAGTTTGAAGCCAAGAAATGGTTGAGAAGGCAAAACATTTTTCGCAATTCTGCTGCTCCAAACGCTTAACCAGAATGGCCTAGGGAAAAAATACGCATATCGTTGTAATCGGGTGAGTTTCTACTTTCAGACGCAGCAGGAACTTCTGGGTTTGGTCAATCCGTTCGCGAGATATGGGAGTTTGAAGCCAAGAAATGGTTGAGAAGGCAAAAAATTTTTCGCAATGCTGCTGCTCCAAACGCTTAATCAGAATGGCCTAGGGAAAAAATACATATACCGTTGTAATCGGGCGAGATTCTACTTTCAGACGCAACAGGAATTTATGGGTTAGGTCAATCCGTTCGCGAGATATGGGAGTTTGAAGCCAAGAAATGGTTGAGAAGGCAAACAATTTTTCGCTATTCTGCTGCTTCAAACGCTTGACCAGAATGGCCTAGGGAAAAAATACACATACCGTTGTAATCGGGCGAGTTTCTACTTTCAGATGCAACAGGAATTTTTGGGTTAGGTCAATCCGTTCGCGAGATATGGGAGTTTGAAGCCAAGAAATGGTTGAGAAGGCAAAAAATTTTTCGCAATGCTGCTGCTCCAAACGCTTAATCAGAATGGCCTAGGGAAAAAATACATATACCGTTGTAATCGGGCGAGTTTCTACTTTCAGACGCAACAGGAATTTTTGGGTTAGGTCAATCCGTTCGCGAGTTATGGGAGTTTGAAGCTGAGAAATGGTTAAGGAGACAACAAATTTTTCGCACTTCTGCTGCTCCAAACGCTTAACCAGAATGGCCTAGGGAAAAAATACACATACCGTTGTAATCGGGCGAGATTCTACTTTCAGACTTAACAGGAGTTTATGGGTTAGGTCAATCCGTTCGCGAGATATGGGAGTTTGAAGCCAAGAAATGGTTGAGAAGGCAAACAATTTTTCGCTATTCTGCTGCTCCAAACGCTTAACCAGAATGGCCTAGGGAAAAAATACACATACCGCTGTAATCGGGCGAGTTTCTTCTTTCAGATGCAAGAAGAATGTTTGGGTTAGGTCAATCCGTTCGCGAGATATGGGAGTTTGAAGCTAAGAAATGGTAAAGAAGACAACAAATTTTTCGCACTTCTGCTGCTCCGAACGCTTAACCAGAATGGCCTAGGGAAAAAATACACATACCGTTGTAATCGGGCGAGTTTCTACTTTCAGACGCAACGGGAATTTTTGGGTTAGGTCAATCCGTTCGCGAGATATGGGAGTTTGAAGCCAAGAAATGGTTGAGAAGGCAAACAATTTTTCGCTATTCTGCTGCTCCAAACGCTTAACCAGAATGGCCTAGGGAAAAAATACACATACCGTTGTAATCGGGCGAGTTTCTTCTTTCAGATGCAAGAAGAATTTTTGGGTTAGGTCAATCCGTTCGCGAGGTATGGGAGTTTGAAGCTAAGAAATGGTAAAGAAGACAACAAATTTTTCGCACTTCTGCTGCTCCAAACGCTTAACCAGAATGGCCTAGGGAAAAAATACACATACCGTTGTAATCGGGCGAGTTTCTTCTTTCAGATGCAAGAAGAATTTTTGGGTTAGGTCAATCCGTTCGCGAGATATGGGAGTTTGAAGCCAAGAAATGGTTGAGAAGGCAAACAATTTTTCGCTATTCTGCTGCTCCAAACGCTTAACCAGAATGGCCTAGGGAAAAAATACACATACCGTTGTAATCGGGCGAGTTTCTACTTTCAGACGCAACAGGAATTTTTGGGTTAGGTCAATCCGTTCGCGAGTTATGGGAGTTTGAAGCCAAGAAATGGTTGAGAAGGCATACAATTTTTGGTAATTCTGCTGATCCAAACGCTTAACCAGAATGCCCTAGGGAAAAAATATACATACCGCTGTAGTCGGGCGAGTTTATACTTTCAGATGCAATAGGAATTTTTGGGTTAGGTCCATCCGTGCGCTAGATATGGCAGTTTGAAGCCAAGAAATGGTTGAGAAGGCAAAAAATTTTTCGCAATTCTGCTGCTCCAAACGCTCAACCAGAATGGCCTAGGGAAAAAAAACACATACCGTTGTAATCGGGCGAGTTTCTATTATCAGATGCAATAGGAATTTTTGTGTTAGGTCAATCCGTTCGCGAGATATGGGAGTTTGAAGCTAAGAAATGGTTAAGAAGACAACAAATTTTTCGCACTTCTGCTGCTCCGAACGCTTAACCAGAATGGCCTAGGGAAAAAATACACATACCGTTGTAATCGGGCGAGTTTCTACTTTCGGACGCAACAGGAATTTTTGGGTTAGGTCAATCCGTTCGCGAGATATGGGAGTTTGAAGCCAAGAAATGGTTGAGAAGGCAAACAATTTTTCGCTATTCTGCTGCTCCAAACGCTTAACCAGAATGGCCTAGGGAAAAAATACACATACCGTTGTAATCGGGCGAGTTTCTTCTTTCAGATGCAAGAAGAATTTTTGGGTTAGGTCAATCCGTTCGCGAGGTATGGGAGTTTGAAGCTAAGAAATGGTAAAGAAGACAACAAATTTTTCGCACTTCTGCTGCTCCAAACGCTTAACCAGAATGGCCTAGGGAAAAAATACACATACCGTTGTAATCGGGCGAGTTTCTACTTTCAGACGCAACAGGAATTTTTGGGTTAGGTCAATCCGTTCGCGAGTTATGGGAGTTTGAAGCCAAGAAATGGTTGAGAATGCAAACAATTTTTCGCTATTCTGCTGCTCCAAACTCTTAACCAGAATGGGCTAGGGAGAAAATACACATACCGTTGTAATCGGGCGAGTTTCTACTTTCACACGCAACAGGAATTTTTGGGTTTGGTCTATCCGTTCGCGAGATATGGGAGTTTGAAGCCAAGAAATGGTTGAGAAGGCATACAATTTTTGGTAATTCTGCTGATCCAAACGCTTAACCAGAATGCCCTAGGGAAAAAATATACATACCGCTGTAGTCGGGCGAGTTTATACTTTCAGATGCAATAGGAATTTTTGGGTTAGGTCCATCCGTGCGCTAGATATGGCAGTTTGAAGCCAAGAAATGGTTGAGAAGGCAAAAAATTTTTCGCAATTCTGCTGCTCCAAACGCTCAACCAGAATGGCCTAGGGAAAAAATACACATACCGTTGTAATCGGGCGAGTTTCTATTATCAGATGCAATAGGAATTTTTGGGTTAGGTCAATCCGTTCGCGAGATATGGGAGTTTGAAGCTAAGAAATGGTTAAGAAGGCAACAAATTTTTCGCACTTCTGCTGCTCCAAACGCTTGACCAGAATGGCCTAGGGAAAAAATACACATACCGTTGTAATCGGGCGGGTTTCTTCTTTCAGATGCAACAGGAATTTTTGGGTTAGGTCAATCCGTTCGCGAGATATGGGAGTTTGAAGCCAAGAAATGGTTGAGAAGGCAAAAAATTGTTCGCTATTCTGCTGCTTCAAACGCTTAACCAGAATGGCCTAGAGAAAAAATACACATACCGTTGTAATCGGGCGAGTTTCTTCTTTCAGATGCAACAGGAATTTTTGGGTTAGGTCAATCCGTTCGCGAGATATGGGAGTTTGAAGCTAAGAAATGGTAAAGAAGACAACAAATTGTTCGCACTACTGCTGCTCCAAACGCTTAACTAGAATGGCCTAGGGAAAAAATACACATACCGTTGTAATCGGGCGAGTTTCTACTTTCAGACGCAACAGGATCTTTTGGGTTAGGTCAATCCGTTCGCGAGATATGGGAGTTTGAAGCCAAGAAATGGTTGAGAAGGCAAAACATTTTTCGCAATTCTGCTGCTCCAAACGCTTAACCAGAATGGCCTAGGGAAAAAATACGCATATCGTTGTAATCGGGTGAGTTTCTACTTTCAGACGCAGCAGGAACTTCTGGGTTTGGTCAATCCGTTCGCGAGATATGGGAGTTTGAAGCCAAGAAATGGTTGAGAAGGCAAAAAATTTTTCGCAATGCTGCTGCTCCAAACGCTTAATCAGAATGGCCTAGGGAAAAAATACATATACCGTTGTAATCGGGCGAGATTCTACTTTCAGACGCAACAGGAATTTATGGGTTATGTCAATCCGTTCGCGAGATATGGGAGTTTGAAGCCAAGAAATGGTTGAGAAGGCAAACAATTTTTCGCTATTCTGCTGCTTCAAACGCTTGACCAGAATGGCCTAGGGAAAAAATACACATACCGTTGTAATCGGGCGAGTTTCTACTTTCAGATGCAACAGGAATTTTTGGGTTAGGTCAATCCGTTCGCGAGATATGGGAGTTTGAAGCCAAGAAATGGTTGAGAAGGCAAAAAATTTTTCGCAATGCTGCTGCTCCAAACGCTTAATCAGAATGGCCTAGGGAAAAAATACATATACCGTTGTAATCGGGCGAGTTTCTACTTTCAGATGCAATAGGAATTTTTGGGTTAGGTCAATCCGTTCGCGAGATATGGGAGTTTGAAGCTAAGAAATGGTTAAGAAGGCAACAAATTTTTCGCACTTCTGCTGCTCCAAACGCTTGACCAGAATGGCCTAGGGAAAAAATACACATACCCTCGTAATCGGGCGTGCTTCTACTTTCAGACGCAACAGGAATTTTTGGGTTAGGTCAATCCGTTCGCGAGATATGGGAGTTTGAAGCCAAGAAATGGTTGAGAAGGCAAAAAATTGTTCACTATTCTGCTGCTTCAAACGCTTGACCAGAATGGCCTAGGGAAAAAATACACATACCGTTGTAATCGGGCGAGTTTCTTCTTTCAGATGCAACAGGAATTTTTGGGTTAGGTCAATCCGTTCGCGAGATATGGGAGTTTGAAGCCAAGAAATGGTTGAGAAGGCAACAAATTGTTCGCTATTCTGCTGCTTCAAACGCTTAACCAGAATGGCCTAGAGAAAAAATACACATACCGTTGTAATCGGGCGAGTTTCTTCTTTCAAATGCAACAGGAATTTTTGGGTTAGGTCAATCCGTTCGCGAGATATGGGAGTTTGAAGCTAAGAAATGGTAAAGAAGACAACAAATTGTTCGCACTACTGCTGCTCCAAACGCTTAACTAGAATGGCCTAGGGAAAAAATACACATACCGTTGTAATCGGGCGAGTTTCTACTTTCAGACGCAACAGGATCTTTTGGGTTAGGTCAATCCGTTCGCGAGATATGGGAGTTTGAAGCCAAGAAATGGTTGAGAAGGCAAAAAATTTTTCCCAATTCTGCTGCTCCAAACGCTTAACCAGAATTGCCTAGGGAAAAAATACGCATATCGTTGTAATCGGGTGAGTTTCACTTACAGACGCAGCAGGAACTTCTGGGTTTGGTCAATCCGTTCGCGAGATATGGGAGTTTGAAGCCAAGAAATGGTTGAGAAGGCAAAAAATTTTTCGCAATGCTGCTGCTCCAAACGCTTAATCAGAATGGCCTAGGGAAAAAATACATATACCGTTGTAGTCGGGCGAGTTTCTACTTTCAGATGCAATAGGAATTTTTGGGTAAGGTCAATCCGTTCGCGAGATATGGGAGTTTGAAGCTAAGAAATGGTTAAGGAGACAACAAATTTTTCGCACTTCTGCTGCTCCAAACGCTTAACCAGAATGGCCTAGGGAAAAAATACACATACCGTTGTAATCGGGCGAGATTCTACTTTCAGACTTAACAGGAATTTATGGGTTAGGTCAATCCGTTCGCGAGATATGGGAGTTTGAAGCCAAGAAATGGTTGAGAAGGCAAACAATTTTTCGCTATTCTGCTGCTCCAAACGCTTAACCAGAATGGCCTAGGGAAAAAATACACACACCGCTGTAATCGGGCGAGTTTCTTCTTTCAGATGCAAGAAGAATGTTTGGGTTAGGTCAATCCGTTCGCGAGATATGGGAGTTTGAAGCTAAGAAATGGTAAAGAAGACAACAAATTTTTCGCACTTCTGCTGCTCCGAACGCTTAACCAGAATGGCCTAGGGAAAAAATACACATACCGTTGTAATCGGGCGCGATTCTACTTTCAGACGCAACAGGAATTTATGGGTTAGGTCAATCCGTTCGCGAGATATGGGAGTTTGAAGCCAAGAAATGGTGGAGAATGCAAACAATTTTTCGCTACTCTGCTGCTCCAAACTCTTAACCAGAATGGGCTAGGGAGAAAATACACATACCGTTGTAATCGGGCGAGTTTCTACTTTCACACGCAACAGGAATTTTTGGGTTAGGTCTATCCGTTCGCGAGATATGGGAGTTTGAAGCCAAGAAATGGTTGAGAAGGCATACAATTTTTGGTAATTCTGCTGATCCAAACGCTTAACCAGAATGCCCTAGGGAAAAAATATACATACCGCTGTAGTCGGGCGAGTTTATACTTTCAGATGCAATAGGAATTTTTGGGTTAGGTCCATCCGTTCGCTAGATATGGCAGTTGAAGCCAAGAAATGGTTGAGAAGGCAAAAAATTTTTCGCAATTCTGCTGCTCCAAACGCTCAACCAGAATGGCCTAGGGAAAAAATACACATACCGTTGTAATCGGGCGAGTTTCTATTATCAGATGCCATAGGAATTTTTGGGTTAGGTCAATCCGTTCGCGAGATATGGGAGATTGAAGCTAAGAAATGGTTAAGAAGGCAACAAATTTTTCGCACTTCTGCTGCTCCAAACGCTTGACCAGAATGGCCTAGGGAAAAAATACACATACCGTTGTAATCGGGCGAGTTTCTTCTTTCAGATGCAACAGGAATTTTTGGGTTAGGTCAATCCGTTCGCGAGATATGGGAGTTTGAAGCTAAGAAATGGTAAAGAAGACAACAAATTGTTCGCAATACGGCTGCTCCAAACGCTTAACTAAAATGGCCTAGGGAAAAAATACACATACCGTTGTAATCGGGCGAGTTTCTACTTTCAGACGCAACAGGAATTTTTGAGTGAGGTCAATCCGTTCGCGAGATATGGGAGTTCGAAGCCAAGAAATGGTTGAGAAGGCAAAAAATTGTTCGCTATTCTGCTGCTTCAAACGCTTGACCAGAATGGCCTAGGGAAAAAATACACATACCGTTGTAATCGGGCGAGTTTCTTCTTTCAGATGCAACAGGAATTTTTGGGTTAGGTCAATCCGTTCGCGAGATATGGGAGTTTGAAGCCAAGAAATGGTTGAGAAGGCAAAAAATTGTTCGCTATTCTGCTGCTTCAAACGCTTAACCAGAATGGCCTAGAGAAAAAATACACATACCGTTGTAATCGGGCGAGTTTCTTCTTTCAGATGCAACAGGAATTTTTGGGTTAGGTCAATCCGTTCGCGAGATATGGGAGTTTGAAGCTAAGAAATGGTAAAGAAGACAACAAATTGTTCGCACTACGGCTGCTCCAAACGCTTAACTAAAATGGCCTAGGGAAAAAATACACATACCGTTGTAATCGGGCGAGTTTCTACTTTCAGACGCAACAGGATCTTTTGGGTTAGGTCAACCCGTTCGCGTGATATGGGAGTTTGAAGCCAAGAAATGGTTGAGAAGGCAAAAAATTTTTCGCACTTCTGCTGCTCCAAACGCTTAACCAGAATGGCCTAGGGAAAAAATACACATACCGTTGTAATCGGGCGCGATTCTACTTTCAGACGCAACAGGAATTTATGGGTTAGGTCAATCCGTACGCGAGATATGGGAGTTTGAAGCCAAGAAATGGTTGAGAAGGCAAACAATTTTTCGCTATTCTGCTGCTCCAAACGCTTAACCAGAATGGCCTAGGGAAAAAATACACATACCGTTGTAATCGGGCGAGTTTCTTCTTTCAGATGCAAGAAGAATTTTTGGGTTAGGTCAATCCGTTCGCGAGATATGGGAGTTTGAAGCTAAGAAATGGAAAAGAAGACAACAAATTCTTCGCACTTCTGCTGCTCCAAACGCTTAACCAGAATGGCCTAGGGAAAAAATACACATACCGTTGTAATCGGGCGAGTTTCTACTTTCAGACGCAACAGGAATTTTTGGGTTAGGTCAATCCGTTCGCGAGATATGGGAGTTTGAAACCAAGAAATGGTTGAGAAGGCAAAACATTTTTCGCAATTCTGCTGCTCCAAACGCTTAACCAGAATGGCCTAGGGAAAAAATACGCATATCGTTGTAATCGGGCGAGCTTCTACTTTCAGACGCAGCAGGAATTTTTGGGTTTGGTCAATCCGTTCGCGAGATATGGGACTTTGAAGCTAAGAAATGGTTGAGAAGACAACAAATTTTTCGCAATTCTGCTGCGCCAAACGCTTAACCAGAATGGGCTAGGGAAAAAATACACATACCGTTGTAATCGGGAGAGTTTCTACTTTCACACGCAACAGGAATTTTTGGGTTAGGTCTATCCGTTCGCGAGATATGGGAGTTTTAAGCCAAGAAATGGTTGAGAAGGCATACAATTTTTCGCAATTCTGCTGATCCAAACGCTTAACCAGAATGCCCTAGGGAAAAAATACACATACCGCTGTAGTCAAGCGAGTTTATACTTTCAGATGCAATAGGAATTTTTGGGTTAGGTGTATTCGTTCGCGAGATATGGGAGTTTGAAGCCAAGAAATGGTTGAGAAAGCAAAACATTTTTCGCAATTCTGTTGCTCCAAACGCTTAACCAGAATGGCCTAGGGAAAAAATACGCATATCGTTGTAATCGGGTGAGTTTCTACTTTCAGACGCAGCAGGAACTTCTGGGTTTGGTCAATCCGTTCGCGAGATATGGGAGTTTGAAGCCAAGAAATGGTTGAGAAGGCAAAAAATTTTTCGCAATGCTGCTGCTCCAAACGCTTAATCAGAATGGCCTAGGGAAAAAATACATATACCGCTGTAGTCGGGCGAGTTTATACTTTCAGATGCAATAGGAATTTTTGGGTTAGGTCCATCCGTTCGCTAGATATGGCAGTTTGAAGCCAAGAAATGGTTGAGAAGGCAAAAAATTTTTCGCAATTCTGCTGCTCCAAACGCTCAACCAGAATGGCCTAGGGAAAAAATACACATACCGTTGTAATCGGGCGAGTTTCTATTATCAGATGCCATAGGAATTTTTGGGTTAGGTCAATCCGTTCGCGAGATATGGGAGTTTGAAGCTAAGAAATGGTTAAGAAGGCAACAAATTTTTCGCACTTCTGCTGCTCCAAACGCTTGACCAGAATGGCCTAGGGAAAAAATACACATACCGTCGTAATCGGGCGTGTTTCTACTTTCAGACGCAACAGGAATTTTTGGGTTAGGTCAATCCGTTCGCGAGATATGGGAGTTTGAAGCCAAGAAATGGTTGGGAAGGCAAAAAATTGTTCGCTATTCTGCTGCTTCAAACGCTTGACCAGAATGGCCTAGGGAAAAAATACACATACCGTTGTAATCGGGCGAGTTTCTTCTTTCAGATGCAACAGGAATTTTTGGGTTAGGTCAATCCGATCGCGAGATATGGGAGATTGAAGCCAAGAAATGGTTGAGAAGGCAAAAAATTGTTCGCTATTCTGCTGCTTCAAACGCTTAACCAGAATGGCCTAGAGAAAAAATACACATACCGTTGTAATCGGGCGAGTTTCTTCTTTCAGATGCAACAGGAATTTTTGGGTTAGGTCAATCCGTTCGCGAGATATGGGAGTTTGAAGCTAAGAAATGGTAAAGAAGACAACAAATTGTTCGCACTACGGCTGCTCCAAACGCTTAACTAAAATGGCCTAGGGAAAAAATACACATACCGTTGTAATCGGGCGAGTTTCTACTTTCAGACGCAACAGGATCTTTTGGGTTAGGTCAATCCGTTCGCGTGATATGGGAGTTTGAAGCCAAGAAATGGTTGAGAAGGCATACAATTTTTGGTAATTCTGCTGATCCAAACGCTTAATCAGAATGGCCTAAGGAAAAAATACATATACCGTTGTAATCGGGCGAGTTTCTACTTTCAGATGCAATAGGAATTTTTGGGTTAGGTCAGTCCGTTCGCGAGATATGGGAGTTTGAAGCTAAGAAATGGTTAAGGAGACAACAAATTTTTCGCAGTTCTGCTGCTCCAAACGCTTAACCAGAATGGCCTAGGGAAAAAATACACATACCGTTGTAATCGGGCGAGATTCTACTTTCAGACGGAACAGGAATTTTTGGGTTAGGTCAATCCGTTCGCGAGATATGGGAGTTTGAAGCCAAGAAATGGTTGAGAAGGCAAACAATTTTTCGCTATTCTGCTGCTCCAAACGCTTAACCAGAATGGCCTAGGGAAAAAATACACATACCGTTGTAATCGGGCGAGTTTCTTCTTTCAGATGCAAACAGAATTTTTGGGTTAGGTCAATCCGTTCGCGAGATATGGGAGTTTGAAGCTAAGAAATGGTAAAGAAGACAACAAATTTTTCGCACTTCTGCTGCTCCAAACGCTTAACCAGAATGGCCTAGGGAAAAAATACACATAGCGTTGTAATCGGGCGAGTTTCTACTTTCAGACGCAACAGGAATTTTTGGGTTAGGTCAATCCGTTCGCGAGATATGGGAGTTTGAAGCCAAGAAATGGTTGAGAATGCAAACAATTTTTCGCTATTCTGCTGCTCCAAACTCTTAACCAGAATGGGCTAGGGAGAAAATACACATACCGTTGTAATCGGGCGAGTTTCTGCTTTCACACGCAACAGGAATTTTTGGGTTAGGTCTATCCGTTCGCGAGATATGGGAGTTTGAAGCCAAGAAATGGTTGAGAAGGCATACAATTTTTGGTAATTCTGCTGATCCAAACGCTTAACCAGAATGCCCTAGGGAAAAAATACACATACCGCTGTAGTCGGGCGAGTTTATACTTTCTGATGCAATAGGAATTTTTGGGTTAGGTCCATCCGTTCGCTAGATATGGCAGTTTGAAGCCAAGAAATGGTTGAGAAGGCAAAAAATTTTTCGCAATTCTGCTGCTCCAAACGCTTAACCAGAATGGCCTAGGGAAAAAATACACATACCGTTGTAATCGGGCGAGTTTCTAATATCAGATGCAATAGGAATTTTTGGGTTAGGTCAATTTGTTCGCGAGATATGGGAGTTTGAAGCTAAGAAATGGTTAAGAAGGCAACACATTTTTCGCACTTCTGCTGCTCCAAACGCTTGACCAGAATGGCCTAGGGAAAAAATACACATACCGTTGTAATCGGGCGAGTTTCTTCTTTCAGATGCAACAGGAATTTTTGGGTTAGGTCAATCCGTTCGCGAGATATGGGAGTTTGAAGCCAAGAAATGGTTGAGAAGGCAAAAAATTGTTCGCTATTCTGCTGCTTCAAACGCTTAACCAGAATGGCCTAGAGAAAAAATACGCATACCGTTGTAATCGTGCGAGTTTCTTCTTTCAGATGCAACAGGAATTTTTGGGTTAGGTCAATCCGTTCGCGATATATGGGAGTTTGAAGCCAAGAAATGGTTGAGAAGGCAAAAAATTTTTCGCAATTCTGCTGCTCCAAACGCTTAACCAGAATTGCCTAGGGAAAAAATACGCATATCGTTGTAATCGGGCGAGTTTCTACTTTCAGATGCAATAGGAATTTTTGGGTTACGTCAATCCGTTCGCGAGATTTGGGAGTTTGAAGCTAAGAAATGGTTGAGAAGGCAAAAAATTTTTCGCAATTCTGCTGCTCCAAACGCTTAACCAGAATGGCCTAGGGAAAAAATACACATACCGTTGTAATCGGGCGAGTTTCTATTTTCAGATGCAATAGAAATTTTTGGGTTAGGTCAACCCGTTCGCGAGATTTGGGAGTTTGAGGACAAGAAATGGTTGAGAAGGCAAAAATTTTTTCGCATTTCTGCTGCTCCAAACGCATAACCAGAATGGCCTAGGGAAAAAATACACATACCGTTGTAATGGGGCGAGTTTCTACTTTCAGATGCAATAGGAATTTTTGGGTTAGGTCAATCCGTTCGCGAGATATGGGAGTTTGAAGCGAAGAAATGGTTGAGAAGACAATAAATTTTTCGCACTTCTGCTGCTCCAATCGCTTAACCAGAATGGCCTAAGGAAAAATACACGTACCGTTGTAATCGGGCGAGTTTCTACTTTCAGATGCAATAGGAATTTTTGGGTTACGTCAATCCGTTCGCGAGATTTGGGAGTTTGAATCTAAGAAATGGTTGAGAAGACAACAAATTTTTTCGCAATTCTGCTGCTCCAAACGCTTAACCAGAATGGCCTAGGGATAAAATACACATACCGCTGTAATCGGGCGAGTTTCTACTTTCAGACGCAATAGGAATTTTTGGGTTTGCCCAGTCCGTTCGCGAGATATGGGAGTTTGAAGCCAAGAAATGGTTGAGAAGGCAAAAAATTTTTCGCAATTCTGCTGCTCCAAACGCTTAACCAGAATTGGCGCAGGGATAAAATACACATACCGCTGTAATCGGGCGAGTTTCTACTTTCAGACGCAGCAGGAATTTTTGGGTTTGGTCAATCCGTTCGCGAGATATGGGACTTTGAAGCTAAGAAATGTTGAGAAGACAACAAATTTTTCGCAATTCTGCTGCGCCAAACGCTTAACCAGAATGGGCTAGGGAAAAAATACACATACCGTTGTAATCGGGAGAGTTTCTACTTTCACACGCAACAGGAACTTTTGGGTTAGGTCTATCCGTTCGCGAGATATGGGAGTTTGAAGCAAAGAAATGGTTGAGAAGGCAAAAAATTTTTCGCAATTCTGCTGCTCCAAACGCTTAACCAGAAGTGCCTAGGGAAAAAATACACATACCGATGTAATCGGGCGAGATTCTACTTTCAGATGCAATAGGAATTTTTGGGTTAGGTCAATCCGTTCGCGAGATATGGGAGTTTGAAGCCAAAAAATGGTTGAGAAGGCAAAAAATTTTTGGCAATTCTGCTGCTTCAAACGCTTAACCAGAATTGCCTAGGGAAAAAATACACATACCGTTGTAATCGGGCGAGTTTCTACTTTCAGATGCAACAGGAATTTTTGGTTTAGGTCAATCCGTTCGCGAGATATGGGAGTTTGAAGCGAAGAAATGGTTGAGAAGGCAAAAAATTTTCCGCAATTCTGCTGCTCCAAACGCTTAACCAGAATGGCCTAGGGGAAAAATACACATACCGTTGTAATCGGGCGAGTTTCTACTTTCAGATGCAGTAGGACTTTTTGGGTTAGGTCAATCCGTTCGCGAGATATGGGATTTTGAAGCCAAGAAATGGTTGGGAAGGCAAAACATTTTTCGCCATTCTGCTGCTTCAAACGCTTGACCTGAATTGCGCAAGGAAAAAATACACATACCGCTGTAATCGGGCGAGTTTCTACTTTCAGATGCAATAGGAATTTTTGGGTTGGGTCAGTCCGTTCGCGAGATATGGAGTTTGAAGCCAAGAAATGGTTGAGAAGGCAAAACATTTTTCGCCAGTCTGCTGCTTCAAACGCTTGACCAGAATGGCCTAGGGAAAAAATACACATACCGTTGTAATCGGGCGAGTTTCTTCTTTCAGATGCAACAGGAATTTTTGGGTTAGGTCAATCCGTTCGCGAGATATGGGAGTTTGAAGCCAAGAAATGGTTGAGAAGGCAAAAAATTGTTCGCTATTCTGCTGCTTCAAACGCTTAACCAGAATGCCATAGAGAAAAAATACGCATACCGTTGTAATCGGGCGAGTTTCTACTTTCAGATGCAATAGGAATTTTTGGGTTAGTTCAATCCGTTCGCGAGATATGGGAGTTTGAAGCCATGAAATGGTTGAGAAGGCAAAACATTTTTCGCAATTCTGCTGCTCCAAACGCTTAACCAGAATGGCCTAGGGAAAAAATACGCATATCGTTGTAATCGGGTGAGTTTCTACTTTCAGACGCAGCAGGAACTTCTGGGTTTGGTCAATCCGTTCGCGAGATATGGGAGTTTGAAGCCAAGAAATGGTTGAGAAGGCAAACAATTGTTTCGCAATGCTGCTGCTCCCAAACGCTTAATCAGAATGGCCTAGGAAAAAATACATATACCGTTGTAATCGGGCGAGTTTCTACTTTCAGATGCAACAGGAATTTTTGGGTTAGGTCAATCCGTTCGCGAGATATGGGAGTTTGAAGCTAAGAAATGGTTAAGGAGACAACAAATTTTTCGGACTTCTGCTGCTCCAAACGCTTAACCGGAATGGCCTAGGGAAAAAAAACACATACCGTTGTAATCAGGCGAGTTTCTACTTTCAGATGCAGTAGGAATTTTTGGGTTAGGTCAATCCGTTCGCGAGATATGGGAGTTTGAAGCTATGAAATGGTTAAGAAGACAACAAATTTTTGGCAATTCTGCTGCTTCAAACGCTTAACCAGAATTGCCTAGGGAAAAAATACACATACCGTTGTAATCGGGCGAGTTTCTACTTTCAGATGCAGTAGGAATTTTTGGGTTAGGTCAATCCGTTCGCGAGATATGGGAGTTTGAAGCCAAGAAATGGTTGGGAAGGCAAAAAATTGTTCGCCATTCTGCTGCTTCAAACGCTTGACCAGAATGGCCTAGGGAAAAAATACACATACCGTTGTAAAAGGGCGAGTTTCTTCTTTCAGATGCAATAGGAGTTTTTGGGTTAGGTCAATCCGTTCGCGAGATATGGGAGTTTGAAGCCAAAAAATGGTTCAGAAGGCAAAAAATTTTTGGCAATTCTGCTGCTTCAAACGCTTAACCAGAATTGCCTAGGGAAAAAATACACATACCGTTGTAATCGGGCGAGTTTCTACTTTCAGATGCAACAGGAATTTTTGGGTTAGGTCAATCCGTTCGCGAGATATGGGAGTTTGAAGCGAAGAAATGGTTGAGAAGGCAAAAAATTTCCGCAATTCTGCTGCTCCAAACGCTTAACCAGAATGGCCTAGGGAAAAAATACACATACCGTTGTAATCGGGCGAGTTTCTACTTTCAGATGCAGTAGGAATTTTTGGGTTAGGTCAATCCGTTCGCGAGATATGGGAGTTTGAAGCTAAGAAATGGTTAAGGAGACAACAAATTTTTCGCACTTCTGCTGCTCCAAACGCTTAACCAGAATGGCCTAGGGAAAAAAAACACATACCGTTGTAATCGGGCGAGTTTCTACTTTCAGATGCAGTAGGAATTTTTGGGTTAGGTCAATCCGTTCGCGAGATATGGGAGTTTGAAGCCAAAAAATGGTTGAGAAGGCAAAAAATTTTTGGCAATTCTGATGCTTCAAACGCTTAACCAGAATTGCCTAGGGAAAATATACACATACCGTTGTAATCGGGCGAGTTTCTATTTTCAGATGCAGTAGGAATTTTTGGGTTAGGTCAATCCGTTCGCGAGATATGGGAGTTTGAAGCCAAGAAATGGTTGGGAAGGCAAAAAATTGTTCGCCATTCTGCTGCTTCAAACGCTTGACCAGAATGGCCTAGGGAAAAAATACACATACCGTTGTAATCGGGCGAGTTTCTTCTTTCAGATGCAATAGGAGTTTTTGGGTTAGGTCAATCCGTTCGCGAGATATGGGAGTTTGAAGCCAAAAAATGGTTGAGAAGGCAAAAAATTTTTGGCAATTCTGCTGCTTCAAACGCTTAACCAGAATTGCCTAGGGAAAAAAATACACATACCGTTGTAATCGGCAGCGAGTTTCTACTTTCAGATGCAACAGGAATTTTTGGGTTAGGTCAATCCGTTCGCGAGATATGGGAGTTTGAAGCGAAGAAATGGTTGAGAAGGCAAAAAATTTTTCCGCAATTCTGCTGCTCCAAACGCTTAACCAGAATGGCCTAGGGAAAAAATACACATACCGTTGTAATCGGGCGAGTTTCTACTTTCAGATGCAGTAGGAATTTTTGGGTTAGGTCAATCCGTTCGCGAGATATGGGAGTTTGAAGCCATGAAATGGTTGAGAAGGCAAAACATTTTTCGCAATCTGCTGCTCCAAACGCTTAACCAGAATGGCCTAGGGAAAAAATACGCATATCGTTGTAATCGGGTGAGTTTCTACTTTCAGACGTAGCAGGAACTTCTGGGTTTGGTCAATCCGTTCGCGAGATATGGGAGTTTGAAGCCAAGAAATGGTTGGGAAGGCAAAAAATTGTTCGCCATTCTGCTGCTTCAAACGCTTGACCAGAATGGCCTAGGGAAAAAATACACATACCGTTGTAATCGGGCGAGTTTCTTCTTTCAGATGCAATAGGAATTTTTGGGTTAGGTCAATCCGTTCGCGAGATATGGGAGTTTGAAGCCAAAAAATGGTTGAGAAGGCAAAAAATTTTTGGCAATTCTGCTGCTTCAAACGCTTAACCAGAATTGCCTAGGGAAAAAATACACATACCGTTGTAATCGGCCGAGTTTCTACTTTCAGATGCAACAGGAATTTTTGGGTTAGGTCAATCCGTTCGCGAGATATGGGAGTTTGAAGCGAAGAAATGGTTGAGAAGGCAACAAATTTTCCGCAATTCTGCTGCCTCCAAACGCTTAACCAGAATGGCCTAGGGAAAAAAATACACATACCGTTGTAATCGGGCGAGTTTCTACTTTCAGATGCAGTAGGAATTTTTGGGTTAGGTCAATCCGTTCGCGAGATATGGGAGTTTGAAGCCAAGAAATGGTTGGGAAGGCAAAACATTTTTCGCCATTCTGCTGCTTCAAACGCTTGACCAGAATTGCGCAAGGAAAAAATACACATACCGCTGTAATCGGGCGAGTTTCTACTTTCAGATGCAATAGGAATTTTTGGGTTGGGTCAGTCCGTTCGCGAGATATGGAGTTTGAAGCCAAGAAATGGTTGAGAAGGCAAAACATTTTTCGCCATTCTGCTGCTTCAAACGCTTGACCAGAATGGCCTAGGGAAAAAATACACATACCGTTGTAATCGGGCGAGTTTCTTCTTTCAGATGCAACAGGAATTTTTGGGTTAGGTCAATCCGTTCGAGAGATATGGGAGTTTGAAGCCAAGAAATGGTTGAGAAGGCAAAAAATTGTTCGCTATTCTGCTGCTTCAAACGCTTAACCGAATGGCCTAGAGAAAAAATACGCATACCGTTGTAATCGGGCGAGTTTCTACTTTCAGATGCAATAGGAATTTTTGGGTTAGTTCAATCCGTTCGCGAGATATGGGAGTTTGAAGCCATGAAATGGTTGAGAAGGCAAAACATTTTTTCGCAATTCTGCTGCTCCAAACGCTTAACCAGAATGGCCTAGGGAAAAAATACGCACATCGTTGTAATCGGGTGAGTTTCTACTTTCAGACGCAGCAGGAACTTCGTGGTTTGGTCAATCCGTTCGCGAGATATGGGAGTTTGAAGCCAAGAAATTGGTTGAGAAGGCAAACAATTTTTTCGCAATGCTGCTGCTCCAAACGCTTAATCAGAATGGCCTAGGGGAAAAAATACATATACCGTTGTAATCGGGCGAGTTTCTACTTTCAGATGCAACAGGAATTTTTGGGTTGTGGTCAATCCGTTCGCGAGATATGGGAGTTTGAAGCTAAGAAATGGTTAAGGAGACAACAAATTTTTCGCACTTCTGCTGCTCCAAACGCTTAACCATGGGCTAGGGAAAAAATACACATACCGCTGTAGTCAAGCGAGTTTATACTTTCAGATGCAATAAGAATTTTTGGGTTAGGTCCATCCGTTCGCGAGATATGGCAGTTTGAAGCCAAGAAATGGTTGAGAAGGCAAAAAATTTTTCGCAATTCTGCTGCTCCAAACGCTTAACCAGAATGGCCTAGGGAAAAAATACACGTACCGTTGTAATCGGGCGAGTTTCTACTTTCACACGCAACAGGAATTTTTGGGTTAGGTGTATCCGTTCGCGAGATATGGGAGTTTGAAGCGAAGAAATGGTTGAGAAGGCAAAAAATTTTTCGCAATTCTGCTGCTCCACACGCTTAACCAGAATGGCCTAGGGAAAAAATACATATACCGTTGTAATCGGGCGAGTTTCTACTTTCAGATGCAACAGGAATTTTTGGGTTAGGTCAATCTGTTCGCGAGATATGGGAGTTTGAAGCCAAGAAATGGTTGAGAAGGCAAAAAATTTTTCGCAATTCTGCTGCTCCAAACGCTTAACCAGAATTGCCTAGGGAAAAAATACACATACCGATGTAATCGGGCGAGCTTCTACTTTCAGATGCAATAGGAATTTTTGGGTTAGGTCAATCCGTTCGCGAGATATGGGAGTTTGAAGCCAAAAAATGGTTGAGAAGGCAAAAAATTTTAGGCAATTCTGATGCTTCAAACGCTTAACCAGAATTGCCTAGGGAAAAAATACACATACCGTTGTAATCGGGCGAGTTTCTACTTTCAGATGCAGTAGGAATTTTTGGGTTAGGTCAATCCGTTCGCGAGATATGGGAGTTTGAAGCCAAGAAATGGTTGGGAAGGCAAAAAATTGTTCGCCATTCTGCTGCTTCAAACGCTTGACCAGAATGGCCTAGGGAAAAAATACACATACCGTTGTAATCGGGCGAGTTTCTTCTTTCAGATGCAATAGGAGTTTTTGGGTTAGGTCAATCCGTTCGCGAGATATGGGAGTTTGAAGCCAAAAAATGGTTGAGAAGGCAAAAAATTTTTGGCAATTCTGCTGCTTCAAACGCTTAACCAGAATTGCCTAGGGAAAAAATACACATACCGTTGTAATCGGGCGAGTTTCTACTTTCAGATGCAACAGGAATTTTTGGGTTAGGTCAATCCGTTCGCGAGATATGGGAGTTTGAAGCGAAGAAATGGTTGAGAAGGCAAAAAATTTTCCGCAATTCTGCTGCTCCAAACGCTTAACCAGAATGGCCTAGGGAAAAAATACACATACCGTTGTAATCGGGCGAGTTTCTACTTTCAGATGCAGTAGGAATTTTTGGGTTAGGTCAATCCGTTCGCGAGATATGGGAGTTTGAAGCCATGAAATGGTTGAGAAGGCAAAACATTTTTCGCAATTCTGCTGCTCCAAACGCTTAACCAGAATGGCCTAGGGAAAAAATACGCATATCGTTGTAATCGGGAGAGTTTCTACTTTCAGACGTAGCAGGAACTTCTGGGTTTGGTCAATCCGTTCGCGAGATATGGGAGTTTGAAGCCAAGAAATGGTTGGGAAGGGAAAAAATTGTTCGCCATTCTGCTGCTTCAAACGCTTGACCAGAATGGCCTACGGAAAAAATACACATACCGTTGTAATCGGGCGAGTTTCTTCTTTCAGATGCAATAGGAATTTTTGGGTTAGGTCAATCCGTTCGCGAGATATGGGAGTTTGAAGCCAAAAAATGGTTGAGAAGGCAAAAAATTTTTGGCAATTCTGCTGCTTCAAACGCTTAACCAGAATTGCCTAGGGAAAAAATACACATACCGTTGTAATCGGCCGAGTTTCTACTTTCAGATGCAACAGGAATTTTTGGGTTAGGTCAATCCGTTCGCGAGATATGGGAGTTTGAAGCGAAGAAATGGTTGAGAAGGCAACAAATTTTCCGCAATTCTGCTGCTCCAAACGCTTAACCAGAATGGCCTAGGGAAAAAATACACATACCGTTGTAATCGGGCGAGTTTCTACTTTCAGATGCAGTAGGAATTTTTGGGTTAGGTCAATCCGTTCGCGAGATATGGGAGTTTGATGCCAAGAAATGGTTGGGAAGGCAAAAAATTGTTCGCCATTCTGCTGCTTCAAACGCTTGACCAGAATGGCCTAGGGAAAAAATACACATACCGTTGTAATCGGGCGAGTTTCTTCTTTCAGATGCAACAGGAATTTTTGGGTTAGGTCAATCCGTTCGCGAGATATGGGAGTTTGAAGCCAAGAAATGGTTGAGAAGGCAAAAAATTGTTCGCTATTCTGCTGCTTCAAACGCTTAACCAGAATGGCCGAGAGAAAAAATACGCATACCGTTGTAATCGGGCGAGTTTCTACTTTCAGATGCAATAGGAATTTTTGGGTTAGTTCAATCCGTTCGCGAGATATGTGAGTTTGAAGCCATGAAATGGTTGAGAAGGCAAAACATTTTTCGCAATTCTGCTGCTCCAAACGCTTAACCAGAATGCCCTAGGGAAAAAATACGCATATCGTTGTAATCGGGTGAGTTTCTACTTTCAGACGCAGCAGGAACTTCTGGGTTTGGTCAATCCGTTCGCGAGATATGGGAGTTTGAAGCCAAGAAATGGTTGAGAAGGCAAACAATTTTTTCGCAATGCTGCTGCTCCAAACGCTTAATCAGAATGGCCTAGGGAAAAAATACATATACCGTTGTAATCGGGCGAGTTTCTACTTTCAGATGCAACAGGAATTTTTGGGTTAGGTCAATCCGTTCGCGAGATATGGGAGTTTGAAGCTAAGAAATGGTTAAGGAGACAACAAATTTTTCGCACTTCTGCTGCTCCAAACGCTTAACCAGAATGGCCTAGGGGAAAAAAACACATACCGTTGTAATCGGGCGAGTTTCTACTTTCAGATGCAGTAGGAATTTTTGGGTTAGGTCAATCCGTTCGCGAGATATGGGAGTTTGAAGCTAAGAAATGGTTAAGAAGACAACAAATTTTTCGCACTTCTGCTGCTCCAAACGCTTAACCAGAATGGGCTAGGGAAAAAATACACATACCGTTGTAATCGGGCGAGTTTCTACTTTCACACGCAACAGGAATTTTTGGGTTAGGTCTATCCGTTCGCGAGATATGGGAGTTTGAAGCCAAGAAATGGTTGAGAAGGCATACAATTTTTCGCAATTCTGCTGATCCAAACGCTTAACCAGAATGCCCTAGGGAAATAATACACATACCGCTGTAGTCAAGCGAGTTTATACTTTCAGATGCAATGAGAATTTTTGGGTTAGGTCCATCCGTTCGCGAGATATGGCAGTTTGAAGCCAAGAAATGGTTGGGAAGGCAAAAAATTGTTCGCCATTCTGCTGCTTCAAACGCTTGACCAGAATGGCCTAGGGAAAAAATACACATACCGTTGTAATCGGGCGAGTTTCTTCTTTCAGATGCAATAGGAATTTTTGGGTTAGGTCAATCCGTTCGCGAGATATGGGAGTTTGAAGCCAAAAAATGGTTGAGAAGGCAAAAAATTTTTGGCAATTCTGCTGCTCCAAACGCTTAACCAGAATGGCCTAGGGAAAAAATACACATACCGTTGTAATCGGGCGAGTTTCTACTTTCAGATGCAGTAGGAATTTTTGGGTTAGGTCAATCCGTTCGCGAGATATGGGAGTTTGATGCCAAGAAATGGTTGGGAAGGCAAAAAATTGTTCGCCATTCTGCTGCTTCAAACGCTTGACCAGAATGGCCTAGGGAAAAAATACACATACCGTTGTAATCGGGCGAGTTTCTTCTTTCAGATGCAACAGGAATTTTTGGGTTAGGTCAATCCGTTCGCGAGATATGGGAGTTTGAAGCCAAGAAATGGTTGAGAAGGCAAAAAATTGTTCGCTATTCTGCTGCTTCAAACGCTTAACCAGAATGGCCTAGATAAAAAATACGCATACCGTTGTAATCGGGCGAGTTTCTACTTTCAGATGCAATAGGAATTTTTGGGTTAGTTCAATCCGTTCGCGAGATATGTGAGTTTGAAGCCATGAAATGGTTGAGAAGGCAAAACATTTTTCGCAATTCTGCTGCTCCAAACGCTTAACCAGAATGCCCTAGGGAAAAAATACACATACCGTTGTAATCGGGCGAGTTTCTACTTTCAGATGCAGTAGGAATTTTTGGGTTAGGTCAATCCGTTCGCGAGATATGGGAGTTTGAAGCCATGAAATGGTTGAGAAGGCAAAACATTTTTCGCAATTCTGCTGCTCCAAACGCTTAACCAGAATGGCCTAGGGAAAAAATACATATACCGTTGTAATCGGGCGAGTTTCTACTTTCAGATGCAACAGGAATTTTTGGGTTAGGTCAATCCGTTCGCGAGATATGGGAGTTTGAAGCTAAGAAATGGTTAAGGAGACAACAAATTTTTCGCACTTCTGCTGCTCCAAACGCTTAACCAGAATGGCCTAGGGAAAAAAAACACATACCGTTGTAATCGGGCGAGTTTCTACTTTCAGATGCAGTAGGAATTTTTGGGTTAGGTCAATCCGTTCGCGAGATATGGGAGTTTGAAGCTAAGAAATGGTTAAGAAGACAACAAATTTTTCGCACTTCTGCTGCTCCAAACGCTTAACCAGAATGGGCTAGGGAAAAAATACACATACCGTTGTAATCGGGCGAGTTTCTACTTTCACACGCAACAGGAATTTTTGGGTTAGGTCTACCCGTTCGCGAGATATGGGAGTTTGAAGCCAAGAAATGGTTGAGAAGGCATACAATTTTTCGCAATTCTGCTGATCCAAACGCTTAACCAGAATGCCCTAGGGAAAAAATACACATACCGCTGTAGTCAAGCGAGTTTATACTTTCAGATGCAATAAGAATTTTTGGGTTATGTCCATCCGTTCGCGAGATATGGCAGTTTGAAGCCAAGAAATGGTTGAGAAGGCAAAAAATTTTTCGCAATTCTGCTGCTCCACACGCTTAACCAGAATTGCCTAGGGAAAAAATACACATACCGTTGTAATCGGGCGAGTTTCTACTTTCACACGCAACAGGAATTTTTGGGTTAGGTGTATCCGTTCGCGAGATATGGGAGTTTGAAGCGAAGAAATGGTTGAGAAGGCAAAAAATTTTTCGCAATTCTGCTGCTTCAAACGCTTAACCAGAATTGCCTAGGGAAAAAATACACATACCGTTGTAATCGGGCGAGTTTCTACTTTCAGATGCAACAGGAATTTTTGGGTTATGTCAATCCGTTCGCGAGATATGGGAGTTTGATGCTAAGAAATGGTTAAGGAGACAACAAATTTTTCGCACTTCTGCTGCTCCAAACGCTTAACCAGAATGGCCTAGGGAAAAAAAACACATACCGTTGTAATCGGGCGAGTTTCTACTTTCAGATGCAGTAGGAATTTTTGGGTTAGGTCAATCCGTTCGCGAGATATGGGAGTTTGAAGCTAAGAAATGGTTAAGAAGACAACAAATTTTTCGCACTTCTGCTGCTCCAAACGCTTAACCAGAATGGGCTAGGGAAAAAATACACATACCGTTGTAATCGGGCGAGTTTCTACTTTCACACGCAACAGGAATTTTTGGGTTAGGTCTACCCGTTCGCGAGATATGGGAGTTTGAAGCCAAGAAATGGTTGAGAAGGCATACAATTTTTCGCAATTCTGCTGATCCAAACGCTTAACCAGAATGCCCTAGGGAAAAAATACACATACCGCTGTAGTCAAGCGAGTTTATACTTTCAGATGCAATAAGAATTTTTGGGTTATGTCCATCCGTTCGCGAGATATGGCAGTTTGAAGCCAAGAAATGGTTGAGAAGGCAAAAAATTTTTCGCAATTCTGCTGCTCCACACGCTTAACCAGAATTGCCTAGGGAAAAAATACACATACCGTTGTAATCGGGCGAGTTTCTACTTTCACACGCAACAGGAATTTTTGGGTTAGGTGTATCCGTTCGCGAGATATGGGAGTTTGAAGCGAAGAAATGGTTGAGAAGGCAAAAAATTTTTCGCAATTCTGCTGCTTCAAACGCTTAACCAGAATTGCCTAGGGAAAAAATACACATACCGTTGTAATCGGGCGAGTTTCTACTTTCAGATGCAACAGGAATTTTTGGGTTATGTCAATCCGTTCGCGAGATATGGGAGTTTGAAGCCAAGAAATGGTTGGGAAGGCAAAAAATTGTTCGCCATTCTGCTGCTTCAAACGCTTGACCAGAATGGCCTAGGGAAAAAATACACATACCGTTGTAATCGGGCGAGTTTCTTCTTTCAGATGCAACAGGAATTTTTGGGTTAGGTCAATCCGTTCGCGAGATATGGGAGTTTGAAGCCAAGAAATGGTTGAGAAGGCAAAAAATTGTTCGCTATTCTGCTGCTTCAAACGCTTAACCAGAATGGCCTAGAGAAAAAATACGCATACCGTTGTAATCGGGCGAGTTTCTACTTTCAGATGCAATAGGAATTTTTGGGTTAGTTCAATCCGTTCGCGAGATATGGGAGTTTGAAGCCATGAAATGGTTGAGAAGGCAAAACATTTTTCGCAATTCTGCTGCTCCAAACGCTTAACCAGAATGGCCTAGGGAAAAAATACGCATATCGTTGTAATCGGGTGAGTTTCTACTTTCAGACGCAGCAGGAACTTCTGGGTTTGGTCAATCCGTTCGCGAGATATGGGAGTTTGAAGCCAAGAAATGGTTGAGAAGGCAAAAAATTTTTCGCAATTCTGCTGCTCCAAAAGCTTAACCAGAATTGCCTAGGGAAAAAATACACATACCGATGTAATCGGGCGAGCTTCTACTTTCAGATGCAATAGGAATTTTTGGGTTAGGTCAATCCGTTCGCGAGATATGGGAGTTTGAAGCCAAAAAATGGTTGAGAAGGCAAAAAATTTTTGGCAATTCTGCTGCTTCAAACGCTTAACCAGAATTGCCTAGGGAAAAAATACACATACCGTTGTAATCGGCCGAGTTTCTACTTTCAGATGCAGTAGGAATTTTTGGGTTAGGTCAATCCGTTCGCGAGATATGGGAGTTTGAAGCCAAGAAATGGTTGGGGAGGCAAAAAATTGTTCGCCATTCTGCTGCTTCAAACGCTTGACCAGAATGGCCTAGGGAAAAAATACACATACCGTTGTAATCGGGCGAGTTTCTTCTTTCAGATGCAATAGGAATTTTTGGGTTAGGTCAATCCGTTCGCGAGATATGGGAGTTTGAAGCCAAAAAATGGTTGAGAAGGCAAAAAATTTTTGGCAATTCTGCTGCTTCAAACGCTTAACCAGAATTGCCTAGGGAAAAAATACACATACCGTTGTAATCGGCCGAGTTTCTACTTTCAGATGCAACAGGAATTTTTGGGTTAGGTCAATCCGTTCGCGAGATATGGGAGTTTGAAGCGAAGAAATGGTTGAGAAGGCAAAAAATTTTCCGCAATTCTGCTGCTCCAAACGCTTAACCAGAATGGCCTAGGGAAAAAATACACATACCGTTGTAATCGGGCGAGTTTCTACTTTCAGATGCAGTAGGAATTTTTGGGTTAGGTCAATCCGTTCGCGAGATATGGGAGTTTGATGCCAAGAAATGGTTGGGAAGGCAAAAAATTGTTCGCCATTCTGCTGCTTCAAACGCTTGACCAGAATGGCCTAGGGAAAAAATACACATACCGTTGTAATCGGGCGAGTTTCTTCTTTCAGATGCAACAGGAATTTTTGGGTTAGGTCAATCCGTTCGCGAGATATGGGAGTTTGAAGCCAAGAAATGGTTGAGAAGGCAAAAAATTGTTCGCTATTCTGCTGCTTCAAACGCTTAACCAGAATGGCCTAGAGAAAAAATACGCATACCGTTGTAATCGGGCGAGTTTCTACTTTCAGATGCAATAGGAATTTTTGGGTTAGTTCAATCCGTTCGCGAGATATGTGAGTTTGAAGCCATGAAATGGTTGAGAAGGCAAAACATTTTTCGCAATTCTGCTGCTCCAAACGCTTAACCAGAATGCCCTAGGGAAAAAATACGCATATCGTTGTAATCGGGTGAGTTTCTACTTTCAGACGCAGCAGGAACTTCTGGGTTTGGTCAATCCGTTCGCAAGATATGGGAGTTTGAAGCCAAAAAATGGTTGAGAAGGCAAAAAATTTTTGGCAATTCTGCTGCTCCAAACGCTTAACCAGAATGGCCTAGGGAAAAAATACACATACCGTTGTAATCGGGCGAGTTTCTACTTTCAGATGCAGTAGGAATTTTTGGGTTAGGTCAATCCGTTCGCGAGATATGGGAGTTTGATGCCAAGAAATGGTTGGGAAGGCAAAAAATTGTTCGCCATTCTGCTGCTTCAAACGCTTGACCAGAATGGCCTAGGGAAAAAATACACATACCGTTGTAATCGGGCGAGTTTCTTCTTTCAGATGCAACAGGAATTTTTGGGTTAGGTCAATCCGTTCGCGAGATATGGGAGTTTGAAGCCAAGAAATGGTTGAGAAGGCAAAAAATTGTTCGCTATTCTGCTGCTTCAAACGCTTAACCAGAATGGCCTAGAGAAAAAATACGCATACCGTTGTAATCGGGCGAGTTTCTACTTTCAGATGCAATAGGAATTTTTGGGTTAGTTCAATCCGTTCGCGAGATATGTGAGTTTGAAGCCATGAAATGGTTGAGAAGGCAAAACATTTTTCGCAATTCTGCTGCTCCAAACGCTTAACCAGAATGCCCTAGGGAAAAAATACACATACCGTTGTAATCGGGCGAGTTTCTACTTTCAGATGCAGTAGGAATTTTTGGGTTAAGTCAATCCGTTCGCGAGATATGGGAGTTTGAAGCCATGAAATGGTTGAGAAGGCAAAACATTTTTCGCAATTCTGCTGCTCCAAACGCTTAACCAGAATGGCCTAGGGAAAAAATACATATACCGTTGTAATCGGGCGAGTTTCTACTTTCAGATGCAACAGGAATTTTTGGGTTAGGTCAATCCGTTCGCGAGATATGGGAGTTTGAAGCTAAGAAATGGTTAAGGAGACAACAAATTTTTCGCACTTCTGCTGCTCCAAACGCTTAACCAGAATGGCCTAGGGAAAAAAAACACATACCGTTGTAATCGGGCGAGTTTCTACTTTCAGATGCAGTAGGAATTTTTGGGTTAGGTCAATCCGTTCGCGAGATATGGGAGTTTGAAGCTAAGAAATGGTTAAGAAGACAACAAATTTTTCGCACTTCTGCTGCTCCAAACGCTTAACCAGAATGGGCTAGGGAAAAAATACACATACCGTTGTAATCGGGCGAGTTTCTACTTTCACACGCAACAGGAATTTTTGGGTTAGGTCTACCCGTTCGCGAGATATGGGAGTTTGAAGCCAAGAAATGGTTGAGAAGGCATACAATTTTTCGCAATTCTGCTGATCCAAACGCTTAACCAGAATGCCCTAGGGAAAAAATACACATACCGCTGTAGTCAAGCGAGTTTATACTTTCAGATGCAATAAGAATTTTTGGGTTATGTCCATCCGTTCGCGAGATATGGCAGTTTGAAGCCAAGAAATGGTTGAGAAGGCAAAAAATTTTTCGCAATTCTGCTGCTCCACACGCTTAACCAGAATTGCCTAGGGAAAAAATACACATACCGTTGTAATCGGGCGAGTTTCTACTTTCACACGCAACAGGAATTTTTGGGTTAGGTGTATCCGTTCGCGAGATATGGGAGTTTGAAGCGAAGAAATGTTTGAGAAGGCAAAAAATTTTTCGCAATTCTGCTGCTTCAAACGCTTAACCAGAATTGCCTAGGGAAAAAATACACATACCGTTGTAATCGGGCGAGTTTCTACTTTCAGATGCAACAGGAATTTTTGGGTTATGTCAATCCGTTCGCGAGATATGGGAGTTTGATGCTAAGAAATGGTTAAGGAGACAACAAATTTTTCGCACTTCTGCTGCTCCAAACGCTTAACCAGAATGGCCTAGGGAAAAAAAACACATACCGTTGTAATCGGGCGAGTTTCTACTTTCAGATGCAGTAGGAATTTTTGGGTTAGGTCAATCCGTTCGCGAGATATGGGAGTTTGAAGCTAAGAAATGGTTAAGAAGACAACAAATTTTTCGCACTTCTGCTGCTCCAAACGCTTAACCAGAATGGGCTAGGGAAAAAATACACATACCGTTGTAATCGGGCGAGTTTCTACTTTCACACGCAACAGGAATTTTTGGGTTAGGTCTACCCGTTCGCGAGATATGGGAGTTTGAAGCCAAGAAATGGTTGAGAAGGCATACAATTTTTCGCAATTCTGCTGATCCAAACGCTTAACCAGAATGCCCTAGGGAAAAAATACACATACCGCTGTAGTCAAGCGAGTTTATACTTTCAGATGCAATAAGAATTTTTGGGTTATGTCCATCCGTTCGCGAGATATGGCAGTTTGAAGCCAAGAAATGGTTGAGAAGGCAAAAAATTTTTCGCAATTCTGCTGCTCCACACGCTTAACCAGAATTGCCTAGGGAAAAAATACACATACCGTTGTAATCGGGCGAGTTTCTACTTTCACACGCAACAGGAATTTTTGGGTTAGGTGTATCCGTTCGCGAGATATGGGAGTTTGAAGCGAAGAAATGGTTGAGAAGGCAAAAAATTTTTCGCAATTCTGCTGCTTCAAACGCTTAACCAGAATTGCCTAGGGAAAAAATACACATACCGTTGTAATCGGGCGAGTTTCTACTTTCAGATGCAACAGGAATTTTTGGGTTATGTCAATCCGTTCGCGAGATATGGGAGTTTGATGCTAAGAAATGGTTAAGGAGACAACAAATTTTTCGCACTTCTGCTGCTCCAAACGCTTAACCAGAATGGCCTAGGGAAAAAAAACACATACCGTTGTAATCGGGCGAGTTTCTACTTTCAGATGCAGTAGGAATTTTTGGGTTAGGTCAATCCGTTCGCGAGATATGGGAGTTTGAAGCTAAGAAATGGTTAAGAAGACAACAAATTTTTCGCACTTCTGCTGCTCCAAACGCTTAACCAGAATGGGCTAGGGAAAAAATACACATACCGTTGTAATCGGGCGAGTTTCTACTTTCACACGCAACAGGAATTTTTGGGTTAGGTCTATCCGTTCGCGAGATATGGGAGTTTGAAGCCAAGAAATGGTTGAGAAGGCATACAATTTTTCGCAATTCTGCTGATCCAAACGCTTAACCAGAATGCCCTAGGGAAAAAATACACATACCGCTGTAGTCAAGCGAGTTTATACTTTCAGATGCAATAAGAATTTTTGGGTTAGGTCCATCCGTTCGCGAGATATGGCAGTTTGAAGCCAAGAAATGGTTGAGAAGGCAAAAAATTTTTCGCAATTCTGCTGCTCCACACGCTTAACCAGAATTGCCTAGGGAAAAAATACACATACCGTTGTAATCGGGCGAGTTTCTACTTTCACACGCAACAGGAATTTTTGGGTTAGGTGTATCCGTTCGCGAGATATGGGAGTTTGAAGCGAAGAAATGGTTGAGAAGGCAAAAAATTTTTCGCAATTCTGCTGCTCAACACGCTTAACCAGAATTGCCTAGGGAAAAAATACACATACCGTTGTAATCGGGCGAGTTTCTACTTTCAGATGCAGTAGGAATTTTTGGGTTAGGTCAATCCGTTCGCGAGATATGGGAGTTTGAAGCCAAGAAATGGTTGGGAAGGCAAAAAATTGTTCGCCATTCTGCTGCTTCAAACGCTTGACCAGAATGGCCTAGGGAAAAAATACACATACCGTTGTAATCGGGCGAGTTTCTTCTTTCAGATGCAACAGGAATTTTTGGGTTAGGTCAATCCGTTCGCGAGATATGGGAGTTTGAAGCCAAGAAATGGTTGAGAAGGCAAAAAATTGTTCGCTATTCTGCTGCTTCAAACGCTTAACCAGAATGGCCTAGAGAAAAAATACGCATACCGTTGTAATCGGGCGAGTTTCTACTTTCAGATGCAATAGGAATTTTTGGGTTAGTTCAATCCGTTCGCGAGATATGGGAGTTTGAAGCCATGAAATGGTTGAGAAGGCAAAACATTTTTCGCAATTCTGCTGCTCCAAACGCTTAACCAGAATGGCCTAGGGAAAAAATACGCATATCGTTGTAATCGGGTGAGTTTCTACTTTCAGACGCAGCAGGAACTTCTGGGTTTGGTCAATCCGTTCGCGAGATATGGGAGTTTGAAGCCAAGAAATGGTTGAGAAGGCAAAAAATTTTTCGCAATTCTGCTGCTCCAAAAGCTTAACCAGAATTGCCTAGGGAAAAAATACACATACCGATGTAATCGGGCGAGCTTCTACTTTCAGATGCAATAGGAATTTTTGGGTTAGGTCAATCCGTTCGCGAGATATGGGAGTTTGAAGCCAAAAAATGGTTGAGAAGGCAAAAAATTTTTGGCAATTCTGCTGCTTCAAACGCTTAACCAGAATTGCCTAGGGAAAAAATACACATACCGTTGTAATCGGCCGAGTTTCTACTTTCAGATGCAGTAGGAATTTTTGGGTTAGGTCAATCCGTTCGCGAGATATGGGAGTTTGAAGCCAAGAAATGGTTGGGGAGGCAAAAAATTGTTCGCCATTCTGCTGCTTCAAACGCTTGACCAGAATGGCCTAGGGAAAAAATACACATACCGTTGTAATCGGGCGAGTTTCTTCTTTCAGATGCAATAGGAATTTTTGGGTTAGGTCAATCCGTTCGCGAGATATGGGAGTTTGAAGCCAAAAAATGGTTGAGAAGGCAAAAAATTTTTGGCAATTCTGCTGCTTCAAACGCTTAACCAGAATTGCCTAGGGAAAAAATACACATACCGTTGTAATCGGCCGAGTTTCTACTTTCAGATGCAACAGGAATTTTTGGGTTAGGTCAATCCGTTCGCGAGATATGGGAGTTTGAAGCGAAGAAATGGTTGAGAAGGCAAAAAATTTTCCGCAATTCTGCTGCTCCAAACGCTTAACCAGAATGGCCTAGGGAAAAAATACACATACCGTTGTAATCGGGCGAGTTTCTACTTTCAGATGCAGTAGGAATTTTTGGGTTAGGTCAATCCGTTCGCGAGATATGGGAGTTTGATGCCAAGAAATGGTTGGGAAGGCAAAAAATTGTTCGCCATTCTGCTGCTTCAAACGCTTGACCAGAATGGCCTAGGGAAAAAATACACATACCGTTGTAATCGGGCGAGTTTCTTCTTTCAGATGCAACAGGAATTTTTGGGTTAGGTCAATCCGTTCGCGAGATATGGGAGTTTGAAGCCAAGAAATGGTTGAGAAGGCAAAAAATTGTTCGCTATTCTGCTGCTTCAAACGCTTAACCAGAATGGCCTAGAGAAAAAATACGCATACCGTTGTAATCGGGCGAGTTTCTACTTTCAGATGCAATAGGAATTTTTGGGTTAGTTCAATCCGTTCGCGAGATATGTGAGTTTGAAGCCATGAAATGGTTGAGAAGGCAAAACATTTTTCGCAATTCTGCTGCTCCAAACGCTTAACCAGAATGCCCTAGGGAAAAAATACGCATATCGTTGTAATCGGGTGAGTTTCTACTTTCAGACGCAGCAGGAACTTCTGGGTTTGGTCAATCCGTTCGCAAGATATGGGAGTTTGAAGCCAAGAAATGGTTGAGAAGGCAAACAATTTTTTCGCAATGCTGCTGCTCCAAACGCTTAATCAGAATGGCCTAGGGAAAAAATACATATACCGTTGTAATCGGGCGAGTTTCTACTTTCAGATGCAACAGGAATTTTTGGGTTAGGTCAATCCGTTCGCGAGATATGGGAGTTTGAAGCTAAGAAATGGTTAAGGAGACAACAAATTTTTCGCACTTCTGCTGCTCCAAACGCTTAACCAGAATGGCCTAGGGAAAAAATACACATACCGTTGTAATCGGGCGAGTTTCTACTTTCACACGCAACAGGAATTTTTGGGTTAGGTCTATCCGTTCGCGAGATATGGGAGTTTGAAGCCAAGAAATGGTTGAGAAGGCAAAAAATTGTTCGCTATTCTGCTGCTTCAAACGCTTAACCAGAATGGCCTAGAGAAAAAATACGCATACCGTTGTAATCGGGCGAGTTTCTACTTTCAGATGCAATAGGAATTTTTGGGTTAGTTCAATCCGTTCGCGAGATATGTGAGTTTGAAGCCATGAAATGGTTGAGAAGGCAAAACATTTTTCGCAATTCTGCTGCTCCAAACGCTTAACCAGAATGCCCTAGGGAAAAAATACGCATATCGTTGTAATCGGGTGAGTTTCTACTTTCAGACGCAGCAGGAACTTCTGGGTTTGGTCAATCCGTTCGCGAGATATGGGAGTTTGAAGCCAAGAAATGGTTGAGAAGGCAAACAATTTTTTCGCAATGCTGCTGCTCCAAACGCTTAATCAGAATGGCCTAGGGAAAAAATACATATACCGTTGTAATCGGGCGAGTTTCTACTTTCAGATGCAACAGGAATTTTTGGGTTAGGTCAATCCGTTCGCGAGATATGGGAGTTTGAAGCTAAGAAATGGTTAAGGAGACAACAAATTTTTCGCACTTCTGCTGCTCCAAACGCTTAACCAGAATGGCCTAGGGAAAAAATACACATACCGTTGTAATCGGGCGAGTTTCTACTTTCACACGCAACAGGAATTTTTGGGTTAGGTCTATCCGTTCGCGAGATATGGGAGTTTGAAGCCAAGAAATGGTTGAGAAGGCAAAAAATTGTTCGCTATTCTGCTGCTTCAAACGCTTAACCAGAATGGCCTAGAGAAAAAATACGCATACCGTTGTAATCGGGCGAGTTTCTACTTTCAGATGCAATAGGAATTTTTGGGTTAGTTCAATCCGTTCGCGAGATATGTGAGTTTGAAGCCATGAAATGGTTGAGAAGGCAAAACATTTTTCGCAATTCTGCTGCTCCAAACGCTTAACCAGAATGCCCTAGGGAAAAAATACGCATATCGTTGTAATCGGGTGAGTTTCTACTTTCAGACGCAGCAGGAACTTCTGGGTTTGGTCAATCCGTTCGCGAGATATGGGAGTTTGAAGCCAAGAAATGGTTGAGAAGGCAAACAATTTTTTCGCAATGCTGCTGCTCCAAACGCTTAATCAGAATGGCCTAGGGAAAAAATACATATACCGTTGTAATCGGGCGAGTTTCTACTTTCAGATGCAACAGGAATTTTTGGGTTAGGTCAATCCGTTCGCGAGATATGGGAGTTTGAAGCTAAGAAATGGTTAAGGAGACAACAAATTTTTCGCACTTCTGCTGCTCCAAACGCTTAACCAGAATGGCCTAGGGAAAAAATACACATACCGTTGTAATCGGGCGAGTTTCTACTTTCACACGCAACAGGAATTTTTGGGTTAGGTCTATCCGTTCGCGAGATATGGGAGTTTGAAGCCAAGAAATGGTTGAGAAGGCATACAATTTTTCGCAATTCTGCTGATCCAAACGCTTAACCAGAATGCCCTATGGAAAAAATACACATACCGCTGCAGTCAAGCGAGCTTATACTTTCAGATGCAATAAGAATTTTTGGGTTAGGTCCATCCGTTCGCGAGATATGGCAGTTTGAAGCCAAGAAATGGTTGAGAAGGCAAAAAATTTTTCGCAATTCTGCTGCTCCAAACGCTTAACCAGAATGGCCTAGGGAAAAAATACACGTACCGTTGTAATCGAGCGAGTTTCTACTTTCGCACGCAACAGGAATTTTTGGGTTAGGTGTATCCGTTCGCGAGATATGGGAGTTTGAAGCGAAGAAATGGTTGAGAAGGCAAAAAATTTTTCGCAATTCTGCTGCTCCACACGCTTAACCAGAATGGCCTAGGGAAAAAATACATATACCGTTGTAATCGGGCGAGTTTCTACTTTCAGATGCAACAGGAATTTTTGGGTTAGGTCAATCTGTTCGCGAGATATGGGAGTTTGAAGCCAAGAAATGGTTGAGAAGGCAAAAAATTTTTCGCAATTCTGCTGCTCCAAACGCTTAACCAGAATTGCCTAGGGAAAAAATACACATACCGATGTAATCGGGCGAGCTTCTACTTTCAGATGCAATAGGAATTTTTGGGTTAGGTCAATCCGTTCGCGAGATATGGGAGTTTGAAGCCAAAAAATGGTTGAGAAGGCAAAAAATTTTTGGCAATGCTGCTGCTTCAAACGCTTAACCAGAATTGCCTAGGGAAAAAATACACATACCTTTGTAATCGGGCGAGTTTCTACTTTCAGATGCAACAGGAATTTTTGGGTTAGGCCAATCCGTTCGCGAGATATGGGAGTTTGAAGCGAAGAAATGGTTGAGAAGGCAAAAAATTTTTCGCAATTCTGCTGCTCCAAACGCTTAACCAGAATGGTCTAGGGAAAAAATACACATACCGTTGTAATCGGGCGAGTTTCTACTTTCAGATGCAGTAGGAATTTTTGGGTTGGGTCAATCTGTTCGCGAGATATGGGAGTTTGAAGCCAAGAAATGGTTGAGAAGGCAAAAAATTTTTCGCAATTCTGCTGCTCCAAACGCTTAGCCAGAATTGCCTAGGGAAAAAATACACATACCGATGTAATCGGGCGAGCTTCTACTTTCAGATGCAATAGGAATTTTTGGGTCAGGTCAATCCGTTCGCAAGATATGGGAGTTTGAAGCCAAGAAATGGTTGGGAAGGCAAAAAATTGTTCGCTATTCTGCTGCTTCAAACGCTTGACCAGAATGGCCTAGGGAAAAAATACACATACCGTTGTAATCGGGCGAGTTTCTTCTTTCAGATGCAACAGGAATTTTTGGGTTAGGTCAATCCGTTCGCGAGATATGGGAGTTTGAAGCCAAGAAATGGTTGAGAAGGCAAAAAATTGTTCGCTATTCTGCTGCTTCAAACGCTTAACCAGAATGGCCTAGAGAAAAAATACGCATACCGTTGTAATCGGGCGAGTTTCTACTTTCAGATGCAATAGGAATTTTTGGGTTAGTTCAATCCGTTCGCGAGATATGTGAGTTTGAAGCCATGAAATGGTTGAGAAGGCAAAACATTTTTCGCAATTCTGCTGCTCCAAACGCTTAACCAGAATGCCCTAGGGAAAAAATACGCATATCGTTGTAATCGGGTGAGTTTCTACTTTCAGACGCAGCAGGAACTTCTGGGTTTGGTCAATCCGTTCGCGAGATATGGGAGTTTGAAGCCAAGAAATGGTTGAGAAGGCAAACAATTTTTTCGCAATGCTGCTGCTCCAAACGCTTAATCAGAATGGCCTAGGGAAAAAATACATATACCGTTGTAATCGGGCGAGTTTCTACTTTCAGATGCAACAGGAATTTTTGGGTTAGGTCAATCCGTTCGCGAGATATGGGAGTTTGAAGCTAAGAAATGGTTAAGGAGACAACAAATTTTTCGCACTTCTGCTGCTCCAAACGCTTAACCAGAATGGCCTAGGGAAAAAATACACATACCGTTGTAATCGGGCGAGTTTCTACTTTCACACGCAACAGGAATTTTTGGGTTAGGTCTATCCGTTCGCGAGATATGGGAGTTTGAAGCCAAGAAATGGTTGAGAAGGCATACAATTTTTCGCAATTCTGCTGATCCAAACGCTTAACCAGAATGCCCTAGGGAAAAAATACACATACCGCTGCAGTCAAGCGAGCTTATACTTTCAGATGCAATAAGAATTTTTGGGTTAGGTCCATCCGTTCGCGAGATATGGCAGTTTGAAGCCAAGAAATGGTTGAGAAGGCAAAAAATTTTTCGCAATTCTGCTGCTCCAAACGCTTAACCAGAATGGCCTAGGGAAAAAATACACGTACCGTTGTAATCGAGCGAGTTTCTACTTTCGCACGCAACAGGAATTTTTGGGTTAGGTGTATCCGTTCGCGAGATATGGGAGTTTGAAGCGAAGAAATGGTTAAGGAGACAACAAATTTTTCGCACTTCTGCTGCTCCAAACGCTTAACCAGAATGGCCTAGGGAAAAAATACACATACCGTTGTAATCGGGCGAGTTTCTACTTTCACACGCAACAGGAATTTTTGGGTTAGGTCTATCCGTTCGCGAGATATGGGAGTTTGAAGCCAAGAAATGGTTGAGAAGGCATACAATTTTTCGCAATTCTGCTGATCCAAACGCTTAACCAGAATGCCCTAGGGAAAAAATACACATACCGCTGCAGTCAAGCGAGCTTATACTTTCAGATGCAATAAGAATTTTTGGGTTAGGTCCATCCGTTCGCGAGATATGGCAGTTTGAAGCCAAGAAATGGTTGAGAAGGCAAAAAATTTTTCGCAATTCTGCTGCTCCAAACGCTTAACCAGAATGGCCTAGGGAAAAAATACACGTACCGTTGTAATCGAGCGAGTTTCTACTTTCGCACGCAACAGGAATTTTTGGGTTAGGTGTATCCGTTCGCGAGATATGGGAGTTTGAAGCGAAGAAATGGTTGAGAAGGCAAAAAATTTTTCGCAATTCTGCTGCTCCACACGCTTAACCAGAATGGCCTAGGGAAAAAATACATATACCGTTGTAATCGGGCGAGCTTCTACTTTCAGATGCAACAGGAATTTTTGGGTTAGGTCAATCTGTTCGCGAGATATGGGAGTTTGAAGCCAAGAAATGGTTGAGAAGGCAAAAAATTTTTCGCAATTCTGCTGCTCCAAACGCTTAACCAGAATTGCCTAGGGAAAAAATACACATACCGATGTAATCGGGCGAGCTTCTACTTTCAGATGCAATAGGAATTTTTGGGTTAGGTCAATCCGTTCGCGAGATATGGGAGTTTGAAGCCAAAAAATGGTTGAGAAGGCAAAAAATTTTTGGCAATGCTGCTGCTTCAAACGCTTAACCAGAATTGCCTAGGGAAAAAATACACATACCTTTGTAATCGGGCGAGTTTCTACTTTCAGATGCAACAGGAATTTTTGGGTTAGGCCAATCCGTTCGCGAGATATGGGAGTTTGAAGCGAAGAAATGGTTGAGAAGGCAAAAAATTTTTCGCAATTCTGCTGCTCCAAACGCTTAACCAGAATGGTCTAGGGAAATAATACAGATACCGTTGTAATCGGGCGAGTTTCTACTTTCAGATGCAGTAGGAATTTTTGGGTTGGGTCAATCTGTTCGCGAGATATGGGAGTTTGAAGCCAAGAAATGGTTGAGAAGGCAAAAAATTTTTCGCAATTCTGCTGCTCCAAACGCTTAGCCAGAATTGCCTAGGGAAAAAATACACATACCGATGTAATCGGGCGAGCTTCTACTTTCAGATGCAATAGGAATTTTTGGGTCAGGTCAATCCGTTCGCAAGATATGGGAGTTTGAAGCCAAGAAATGGTTGGGAAGGCAAAAAATTGTTCGCTATTCTGCTGCTTCAAACGCTTGACCAGAATGGCCTAGGGAAAAAATACACATACCGTTGTAATCGGGCGAGTTTCTTCTTTCAGATGCAACAGGAATTTTTGGGTTAGGTCAATCCGTTCGCGAGATATGGGAGTTTGAAGCCAAGAAATGGTTGAGAAGGCAAAAAATTGTTCGCTATTCTGCTGCTTCAAACGCGTAACCAGAATGGCCTAGAGAAAAAATACGCATACCGTTGTAATCGGGCGAGTTTCTACTTTCAGATGCAATAGGAATTTTTGGGTTAGTTCAATCCGTTCGCGAGATATGGGAGTTTGAAGCCATGAAATGGTTGAGAAGGCAAAACATTTTTCGCAATTCTGCTGCTCCAAACGCTTAACCAGAATGGCCTAGGGAAAAAATACGCATATCGTTGTAATCGGGTGAGTTTCTACTTTCAGACGCAGCAGGAATTTTTGGGTTAGGTCAATCCGTTCGCGAGATATGGGAGTTTGAAGCTAAGAAATGGTTAAGGAGACAACAAATTTTTCGCACTTCTGCTGCTCCAAACGCTTAACCAGAATGGCCTAGGGAAAAAATACACATACCGTTGTAATCGGGCGAGTTTCTACTTTCAGATGCAGTAGGAATTTTTGGGTTAGGTCAATCCGTTCGCGAGATATGGGAGTTTGAAGCTAAGAAATGGTTAAGAAGACAACAAATTTTTCGCACTTCTGCTGCTCCAAACGCTTAACCAGAATGGGCTAGGGAAAAAATACACATACCGTAGTAATCGGGCGAGTTTCTACTTTCACACGCAACAGCAATTTTTGGGTTAGGTCAATCCGTTCGCGAGATATGGGAGTTTGAAGCCAAGAAATGGTTGAGAATGCAAACAATTTTTCGCTATTCTGCTGCTCCAAACTCTTAACCAGAATGGCCTAGGGAAAAAATACACATACCGTTGTAATCGGGCGAGATTCTACTTCCAGACGCAACAGGAATTTTTGGGTTAGGTCAATCCGTTCGCGAGATATGGCAGTTTGAAGCCAAGAAATGGTTGAGAAGGCAAAAAATTGTTCGCTATTCTGCTGCTTCAAACGCTTGACCAGAATGGCCTAGGGAAAAAATACACATACCGTCGTAATCGGGCGTGTTTCTACTTTCAGACGCAACAGGAATTTTTGGGTTAGGTCAATCCGTTCGCGAGATATGAGAGTTTGAAGCCAAGAAATGGTTGAGAAGGCAAAAAATTGTTCGCTATTCTGCTGCTTCAAACGCTTGACCAGAATGGCCTAGGGAAAAAATACATATACCGTTGTAATCGGGCGAGTTTCTACTTTCAGATGCAACAGGAATTTTTGGGATAGGTCAATCTGTTCGCGAGATATGGGAGTTTGAAGCCAAGAAATGGTTGAGAAGGCAAAAAATTTTTCGCAATTCTGCTGCTCCAAACGCTTAACCTGAATTGCCTAGGGAAAAAATACACATACCGATGTAATCGGGCGAGCTTCTACTTTCAGATGCAATAGGAATTTTTGGGTCAGGTCAATCCGTTCGCGAGATATGGGAGTTTGAAGCCAAAAAATGGTTGAGAAGGCAACAAATTTTTGGCAATTCTGCTGCTTCAAACGCTTAACCAGAATTGCCTAGGGAAAAAATACACATACCGTTGAAATCGGGCGAGTTTCTACTTTCAGATGCAACAGGAATTTTTGGGTTAGGTCAATCCGTTCGCCAGATATGGGAGTTTGAAGCGAAGAAATGGTTGAGAAGGCAAAAAATTTTTCGCAATTCTGCTGCTCCAAACGCTTAACCAGAATGGCTTAGGGAAAAAATACACATACCGTTGTAATCGGGCGAGTTTCTTCTTTCAGATGCAACAGGAATTTTTGGGTTAGGTCAATCCGTTCGCGAGATATGGGAGTTTGAAGCCATGAAATGGTTGAGAAGGCAAAACATTTTTCGCAATTCTGCTGCTCCAAACGCTTAACCAGAATGGCCTAGGGAAAAAATACGCATATCGTTGTAATCGGGTGAGTTTCTACTTTCAGACGCAGCAGGAACTTCTGGGTTTGGTCAATCCGTTCGCGAGATATGGGAGTTTGAAGCCAAGAAATGGTTGAGAAGGCAAAAAATTTTTCGCAATGCTGCTGCTCCAAACGCTTAATCAGAATGGCCTAGGGAAAAAATACAGATACCGTTGTAATCGGGCGAGTTTCTACTTTCAGATGCAACAGGAATTTTTGGGTTATGTCAATCCGTTCGCGAGATATGGGAGTTTGAAGCTAAGAAATGGTTAAGGAGACAACAAATTTTTCGCACTTCTGCTGCTCCAACGCTTAACCAGAGTGGCCTAGGGAAAAAATACACATACCGTTGTAATCGGGCGAGTTTCTACTTTCAGATGCAGTAGGAATTTTTGGGTTAGGTAAATCCGTTCGCGAGATATGGGAGTTTGAAGCTAAGAAATGGTTGAGAAGGCAAAAAATTGTTCGCTATTCTGCTGCTTCAAACGCTTGACCAGAATGGCCTAGGGAAAAAATACACATACCGTCGTAATCGGGCGTGTTTCTACTTTCAGACGCAACAGGAATTTTTGGGTTAGGTCAATCCGTTCGCGAGATATGGGAGTTTGAAGCCAAGAAATGGTTGAGAATGCAAACAATTTTTCGCTATTCTGCTGCTCCAAACTCTTAACCAGAATGGCCTAGGGAAAAAATACACATACCGTCGTAATCGGGCGAGATTCTACTTTCAGACGCAACAGGAATTTTTGGGTTAGGTCAATCCGTTCGCGAGATATGGCAGTTTGAAGCCAAGAAATGGTTGAGAAGGCAAAAAATTTTTCGCTATTCTGCTGCTTCAAACGCTTGACCAGAATGGCCTAGGGAAAAAATACACATACCGTCGTAATCGGGCGTGTTTCTACTTTCAGACGAAACAGGAATTTTTGGGTTAGGTCAATCCGTTCGCGAGATATGAGAGTTTGAAGCCAAGAAATGGTTGAGAAGGCAAAAAATTGTTCGCTATTCTGCTGCTTCAAACGCTTGACCAGAATGGCATAGGGAAAAAATACATATACCGTTGTAATCGGGCGAGTTTCTACTTTCAGATGCAACAGGAATTTTTGGGTTAGGTCAATCTGTTCGCGAGATATGGGAGTTTGAAGCCAAGAAATGGTTGAGAAGGCAAAAAATTTTTCGCAATTCTGCTGCTCCAAACGCTTAACCAGAATTGCCTAGGGAAAAAATACACATACCGATGTAATCGGGCGAGCTTCTACTTTCAGATGCAATAGGAACTTTTGGGATAGGGCAATCCGTTCGCGAGATATGGGAGTTTGAAGCCAAAAAATGGTTGAGAAGGCAAAAAATTTTTGGCAATTCTGCTGCTTCAAACGCTTAACCAGAATTGCCTAGGGAAAAAATACACATACCGTTGTAATCGGGCGAGTTTCTACTTTCAGATGCAACAGGAATTTTTGGGTTAGGTCAATCCGTTCGCGAGATATGGGAGTTTGAAGCGAAGAAATGGTTGAGATGGCAAAAAATTTTTCGCAATTCTGCTGCTCCAAACGCTTAACCAGAATGGCCTAGGGAAAAAATACACATACCGATGTAATCGGGCGAGTTTCTACTTTCAGATGCAGTAGGAATTTTTGGGTTAGGTCAATCCGTTCGCGAGATATGGGAGTTTGAAGCCAAGAAATGGTTGGGAAGGCAAAAAATTGTTCGCTATTCTGCTGCTTCAAACGCTTGACCAGAATGGCCTAGGGAAAAAATACACATACCGTTGTAATCGGGCGAGTTTCTTCTTTCAGATGCAACAGGAATTTTTGGGTTAGGTCGATCCGTTCGCGAGATATGGGAGTTTGAAGCCAAGAAATGGTTGAGAAGGCAAAAAATTGTTCGCTATTCTGCTGCTTCAAACGCTTAACCAGAATGGCCTAGAGAAAAAATACGCATACCGTTGTAATCGGGCGAGTTTCTACTTTCAGATGCAATAGGAATTTTTGGGTTAGTTCAATCCGTTCGCGAGATATGGGAGTTTGAAGCCATGAAATGGTTGAGAAGGCAAAACATTTTTCGCAATTCTGCTGCTCCAAACGCTTAACCAGAATGGCCTAGGGAAAAAATACGCATATCGTTGTAATCGGGTGAGTTTCTACTTTCAGACGCAGCAGGAACTTCTGAGTTTGTTCAATCCGTTCGCGAGATATGGGAGTTTGAAGCCAAGAAATGGTTGAGAAGGCAAAAAATTTTTCGCAATGCTGCTGCTCCAAACGCTTAATCAGAATGGCCTAGGGAAAAAATACATATACCGTTGTAATCGGGCGAGTTTCTACTTTCAGATGCAACAGGCATTTTTGGGTTAGGTCAATCCGTTCGCGAGATATGGGAGTTTGAAGCTAAGAAATGCTTAAGGAGACAATAAATTTTTCGCACTTCTGCTGCTCCAAACGCTTAACCAGAATGGCCTAGGGAAAAAATGCACATACCGTTGTAATCGGGCGAGTTTCTACTTTCAGATGCAGTAGGAGTTTTTGGGTTAGGTCAATCCGTTCGCGAGATATGGAAGTTTGAAGCTAAGAAATGGTTAAGAAGACAACAAATTTTTCGCAATTCTGCTGCTCCAAACGCTTAACCAGAATGGGCTAGGGAAAAAATACACATACCGTTGTAATCGGGCGAGTTTCTACTTTCACACGCAACAGGAATTTTTGGGTTAGGTCTATCCGTTCGCGCGATATGGGAGTTTGAAGCCAAGAAATGGTTGAGAAGGCATACAATTTTTCGCAATTCTGCTGCTCCAAACGCTTAACCAGAATGGCCTAGGGAAAAAATACACATACCGTTGTAATCGGGCGAGTTTCTACTTTCACACGCAACAGGAATTTTTGGGTTAGGTGTATCCGTTCGCGAGATATAGGAGTTTGAAGCGAAGAAATGGTTGAGAAGGCAAAAAATTTTTCGCAATTCTGCTGCTCCACACGCTTAACCAGAATGGCCTAGGGAAAAAATACATATACCGTTGTAATCGGGCGAGTTTCTACTTTCAGATGCAACAGGAATTTTTGGGTTAGGTCAATCTGTTCGCGAGATATGGGAGTTTGAAGCCAAGAAATGGTTGAGAAGGCAAAAAATTTTTCGCAATTCTGCTGCTCCAAACGCTTAACCAGAATTGCCTAGGGAAAAAATACACATACCGATGTAATCGGGCGAGCTTCTACTTTCAGATGCAATAGGAATTTTTGGGTTAGGTCAATCCGTTCGCGAGATATGGGAGTTTGAAGCCAAAAAATGGTTGAGAAGGCAAAAAATTTTTGGCAATTCTGCTGCTTCAAACGCTTAACCAGAATTGCCTAGGGAAAAAATACACATACCTTTGTAATCGGGCGAGTTTCTACTTTCAGATGCAACAGGAATTTTTGGGTTAGGTCAATCCGTTCGCGAGATATGGGAGTTTGAAGCGAAGAAATGTTTGAGAAGGCAAAAAATTTTTCGCAATTCTGCTGCTCCAAACGCTTAACCAGAATGGCCTAGGGAAAAAATACACATACCGTTGTAATCGGGCGAGTTTCTACTTTCAGATGCAGTAGGAATTTTTGGGTTAGGTCAATCCGTTCGCGAGATATGGGAGTTTGAAGCCAAGAAATGGTTGAGAAGGCAAAAAATTGTTCGCTATTCTGCTGCTTCAAACGCTTGACCAGAATGGCCTAGAGAAAAAATACGCATACCGTTGTAATCGGGCGAGTTTCTACTTTCAGATGCAATAGGAATTTTTGGGTTAGTTCAATCCGTTCGCGAGATATGGGAGTTTGAAGCCATGAAATGGTTGAGAAGGCAAAACATTTTTCGCAATTCTGCTGCTCCAAACGCTTAACCAGAATGGCCTAGGGAAAAAATACGCATATCGTTGTAATCGGGTGAGTTTCTACTTTCAGACGCAGCAGGAACTTCTGGGTTTGGTCAATCCGTTCGCGAGATATGGGAGTTTGAAGCCAAGAAATGGTTGAGAAGGCAAAAAATTTCTCGCAATGCTGTTGCTCCAAACGCTTAATCAGAATGGCCTAGGGAAAAAATACATATACCGCTGTAATCGGGCGAGTTTCTACTTTCAGATGCAACAGGAATTTTTGGGTTAGGTCAATCCGTTCGCGAGATATGGGAGTTTGAAGCTAAGAAATGGTTAAGGAGACAATAAATTTTTCGCACTTCTGCTGCTCCAATCGCTTAACCAGAATGGCCTAAGGGAAAAATACACGTACCGTTGTAATCGGGCGAGTTTCTACTTTCAGATGCAATAGGAATTTTTGGGTTAGGTCAATCAGTTCGCGAGATATGGGACTTTGGAGCCAAGAAATGTTTGAGAAGGCAAAAAATTTTTGCAATTCCGCTGCTCCGAACGCTTAACCAGAATGGCCTAGGGGAAAATACGCATATCGTTATAATCGGGCGAGTTTCTACTTTCAGACGCTGCAGGAATTTTTGGGTTTGGTCAATCCGTTCGCGAGATATAGGACTTTGAAGCCAAGAAATGGTTGAGAAGACAACAAATTTTTCGCAATTCTGCTGCTCCAAACGCTTAACCAGAATGGGCTAGGGAAAAAATACACATACCGCTGTAATCGGGCGAGTTTCTACTTTCAGATGCAATAGGAATTTTTGGGTTAGGTCAATCAGTTCGCGAGATATGGGACTTTGGAGCCAAGAAATGTTTGAGAAGGCAAAAAATTTTTGCAATTCCGCTGCTCCGAACGCTTAACCAGAATGGCCTAGGGGAAAATACGCATATCGTTATAATCGGGCGAGTTTCTACTTTCAGACGCTGCAGGAATTTTTGGGTTTGTTCAATCCGTTCGCGAGATATGGGACTTTGAAGCCAAGAAATGGTTGAGAAGACAACAAATTTTTCGCAATTCTGCTGCTCCAAACGCTTAACCAGAATGGGCTAGGGAAAAAATACACGTACCGTTGTAATCGGGCGAGTTTCTACTTTCACACGCAACTGGAATTTTTGGGTTAGGTCAATCCGTCCGCGAGATATGGGAGTTTGAAGCCAAGAAATGGTTGAGAAGGCAAAAAATTGTTCGCTATTCTGCTGCTTCAAACGCTTAACCAGAATTGCCTAGGGAAAAAATACACATACCGCTGTAATCGGGCGAGTTTCTACTTTCAGATGCAATAGGAATTTTTGGGTTAGGTCAATCCGTTCGCGAGATATGGGAGTTTGAAGCTAAGAAATGGTTAAGAAGACAACACATTTTTCGCACTTCTGCTGCTCCAAACGCTTAACCAGAATGGGCTAGGGAAAAAATACACATACCGTTGTAATCGGGCGAGTTTCTACTTTCACACGAAACAGGAATTTTTGGGTTAGGTCAATCCGTTCGCGAGATATGGGAGTTTGAAGCCAAGAAATGGTTGAGAATGCAAACAATTTTTCGCTATTCTGCTGCTCCAAACTCTTATCCAGAATGGCCTAGGGAAAAAATACACATACCGTTGTAATCGGGCGAGATTCTACTTTCAGACGCAACAGGAATTTTTGGGTTAGGTCAATCCGTTCGCGAGATATGGCAGTTTGAAGCCAAGAAATGGTTGAGAAGGCAAAAAATTGTTCGCTATTCTGCTGCTTCAAACGCTTGACCAGAATGGCCTAGGGAAAAAATACACATACCGTCGTAATCGGGCGTGTTTCTACTTTCAGACGCAACAGGAATTTTTGGGTTAGGTCAATCCGTTCGCGAGATATGAGAGTTTGAAGCCAAGAAATGGTTGAGAAGGCAAAAAATTGTTCGCTATTCTGCTGCTTCAAACGCTTAACCAGAATTGCCTAGGGAAAAAATACACATACCGTTGTAATCGGGCGAGATTCTACTTTCAGACGCAACAGGAATTTTTGGGTTAGGTCAATCCGTTCGCGAGATATGGCAGTTTGAAGCCAAGAAATGGTTGAGAAGGCAAAAAATTGTTCGCTATTCTGCTGCTTCAAACGCTTGACCAGAATGGCCTAGGGAAAAAATACACATACCGTCGTAATCGGGCGTGTTTCTACTTTCAGACGCAACAGGAATTTTTGGGTTAGGTCAATCCGTTCGCGAGATATGAGAGTTTGAAGCCAAGAAATGGTTGAGAAGGCAAAAAATTGTTCGCTATTCTGCTGCTTCAAACGCTTAACCAGAATTGCCTAGGGAAAAAATACACATACCGCTGTAATCGGGCGAGTTTCTACTTTCAGATGCAATAGGAATTTTTGGGTTAGGTCAATCAGTTCGCGAGATATGGGACTTTGGAGCCAAGAAATGTTTGAGAAGGCAAAAAATTTTTGCAATTCCGCTGCCCCGAACGCTTAACCAGAATGGCCTAGGGAAAAAATACGCATATCGTTATAATCGGGCGAGTTTCTACTTTCAGACGCTGCAGGAATTTTTGGGTTTGGTCAATCCGTTCGGGAGATATGGGAGTTTGAAGCCAAGAAATGGTTGAGAATGCAAACAATTTTTCGCTATTCTGCTGCTCCAAACTCTTAACCAGAATGGCCTAGGGAAAAAATACACATACCGTTGTAATCGGGCGAGTTTCTACTTTCAGATACAATAGGAATTTTTGGGTTAGTTCAATCCGTTCGCGAGATATGGGAGTTTGAAGCCATGAAATGGTTGAGAAGGCAAAACATTTTTCGCAATTCTGCTGCTCCAAACGCTTAACCAGAATGGCCTAGGGAAAAAATACGCATATCGTTGTAATCGGGAGAGTTTCTACTTTCAGACGCAGCAGGAACTTCTGGGTTTGGTCAATCCGTTCGCGAGATATGGGAGTTTGAAGCCAAGAAATTGTTGAGAAGGCAAAAAATTTTTCGCAATGCTGCTGCTCCAAACGCTTAATCAGAATGGCCTAGGGAAAAAATACAGATACCGTTGTAATCGGGCGAGTTTCTACTTTCAGATGCAACAGGAATTTTTGGGTTAGGTCAATCCGTTCGCGAGATATGGGAGTTTGAAGCTAAGAAATGGTTAAGGAGACAACAAATTTTTCGCACTTCTGCTGCTTCAAACGCTTGACCAGAATGGCCTAGGGAAAAAATACACATACCGTCGTAATCGGGCGTGTTTCTACTTTCAGACGCAACAGGAATTTTTGGGTTAGGTCAATCCGTTCGCGAGATATGGGAGTTTGAAGCCAAGAAATGGTTGAGAATGCAAACAATTTTTCGCTATTCTGCTGCTCCAAACTCTTAACCAGAATGGCCTAGGGAAAAAATACACATACCGTTGTAATCGGGCGAGATTCTACTTTCAGACGCAACAGGAATTTTTGGGTTAGGTCAATCCGTTCGCGAGATATGGCAGTTTGAAGCCAAGAAATGGTTGAGAAGGCAAAAAATTGTTCGCTATTCTGCTGCTTCAAACGCTTGACCAGAATGGCCTAGGGAAAAAATACACATACCGTCGTAATCGGGCGTGTTTCTACTTTCAGACGCAACAGGAATTTTTGGGTTAGGTCAATCCGTTCGCGAGATATGAGAGTTTGAAGCCAAGAAATGGCTGAGAAGGCAAAAAATTGTTCGCTATTCTGCTGCTTCAAACGCTTGACCAGAATGGCATAGGGAAAAAATACATATACCGTTGTAATCGGGCGAGTTTCTACTTTCAGATGCAACAGGAATTTTTGGGTTAGGTCAATCTGTTCGCGAGATATGGGAGTTTGAAGCCAAGAAATGGTTGAGAAGGCAAAAAATTTTTCGCAATTCTGCTGCTCCAAACGCTTAACCAGAATTGCCTAGGGAAAAAATACACATACCGATGTAATCGGGCGAGCTTCTACTTTCAGATGCAATAGGAACTTTTGGGTTAGGTCAATCCGTTCGCGAGATATGGGAGTTTGAAGCCAAAAAATGGTTGAGAAGGCAAAAAATTTTTGGCAATTCTGCTGCTTCAAACGCTTAACCAGAATTGCCTAGGGAAAAAATACACATACCGTTGTAATCGGGCGAGTTTCTACTTTCAGATGCAACAGGAATTTTTGGGTTAGGTCAATCCGTTCGCGAGATATGGGAGTTTGAAGCGAAGAAATGGTTGAGAAGGCAAAAAATTTTTCGCAATTCTGCTGCTCCAAACGCTTAACCAGAATGGCCTAGGGAAAAAATACACATACCGTTGTAATCGGGCGAGTTTCAACTTTCAGATGCAGTAGGAATTTTTGGGTTAGGTCAATCCGTTCGCGAGATATGGGAGTTTGAAGCCAAGAAATGGTTGGGAAGGCAAAAAATTGTTCGCTATTCTGCTGCTTCAAACGCTTGACCAGAATGGCCTAGGGAAAAAATACACATACCGTTGTAATCGGGCGAGTTTCTTCTTTCAGATGCAACAGGAATTTTTGGGTTAGGTCGATCCGTTCGCGAGATATGGGAGTTTGAAGCCATGAAATGGTTGAGAAGGCAAAACATTTTTCGCAATTCTGCTGCTCCAAACGCTTAACCAGAATGGCCTAGGGAAAAAATACGCATATCGTTGTAATCGGGTGAGTTTCTACATTCAGACGCAGCAGGAACTTCTGAGTTTGTTCAATCCGTTCGCGAGATATGGGAGTTTGAAGCCAAGAAATGGTTGAGAAGGCAAAAAATTTTTCGCAATGCTGCTGCTCCAAACGCTTAATCAGAATGGCCTAGGGAAAAAATACATATACCGTTGTAATCGGGCGAGTTTCTACTTTCAGATGCAACAGGCATTTTTGGGTTAGGTCAATCCGTTCGCGAGATATGGGAGTTTGAAGCTAAGAAATGCTTAAGGAGACAATAAATTTTTCGCACTTCTGCTGCTCCAAACGCTTAACCAGAATGGCCTAGGGAAAAAATGCACATACCGTTGTAATCGGGCGAGTTTCTACTTTCAGATGCAACAGGAATTTTTGGGTTAGGTGTATCCGTTCGCGAGATATAGGAGTTTGAAGCGAAGAAATGGTTGAGAAGGCAAAAAATTTTTCGCAATTCTGCTGCTCCACACGCTTAACCAGAATGGCCTAGGGAAAAAATACATATACCGTTGTAATCGGGCGAGTTTCTACTTTCAGATGCAACAGGAATTTTTGGGTTAGGTCAGTCTGTTCGCGAGATATGGGAGTTTGAAGCCAAGAAATGGTTGAGAAGGCAAAAAATTTTTCGCAATTCTGCTGCTCCAAACGCTTAACCAGAATTGCCTAGGGAAAAAATACACATACCGATGTAATCGGGCGAGCTTCTACTTTCAGATGCAATAGGAATTTTTGGGTTAGGTCAATCCGTTCGCGAGATATGGGAGTTTGAAGCCAAAAAATGGTTGAGAAGGCAAAAAATTTTTGGCAATTCTGCTGCTTCAAACGCTTAACCAGAATTGCCTAGGGAAAAAATACACATACCGTTGTAATCGGGCGAGTTTCTACTTTCAGATGCAACAGGAATTTTTGGGTTAGGTCAATCCGTTCGCGAGATATGGGAGTTTGAAGCGAAGAAATGTTTGAGAAGGCAAAAAATTTTTCGCAATTCTGCTGCTCCAAACGCTTAACCAGAATGGCCTAGGGAAAAAATACACATACCGTTGTAATCGGGCGAGTTTCTACTTTCAGATGCAGTAGGAATTTTTGGGTTAGGTCAATCCGTTCGCGAGATATGGGAGTTTGAAGCCAAGAAATGGTTGAGAAGGCAAAAAATTGTTCGCTATTCTGCTGCTTCAAACGCTTGACCAGAATGGCCTAGGGAAAAAATACACATACTGTTGTAATCGGGCGAGTTTCTTCTTTCAGATGCAACAGGAATTTTTGGGTTAGGTCAATCCTTTCGCGTGATATGGGAGTTTGAAGCCAAGAAATGGTTGAGAAGGCAAAAAATTTTTCGCAATTCTGCTGCTCCAAACGCTTAACCAGAATTGCCTAGGGAAAAAATACACATACCGATGTAATCGGGCGAGCTTCTACTTTCAGATGCAATAGGAACTTTTGGGTTAGGTCAATCCGTTCGCGAGATATGGGAGTTTGAAGCCAAAAAATGGTTGAGAAGGCAAAAAATTTTTGGCAATTCTGCTGCTTCAAACGCTTAACCAGAATTGCCTAGGGAAAAAATACACATACCGTTGTAATCGGGCGAGTTTCTACTTTCAGATGCAACAGGAATTTTTGGGTTAGGTCAATCCGTTCGCGAGATATGGGAGTTTGAAGCGAAGAAATGGTTGAGAAGGCAAAAAATTTTTCGCAATTCTGCTGCTCCAAACGCTTAACCAGAATGGCCTAGGGAAAAAATACACATACCGTTGTAATCGGGCGAGTTTCAACTTTCAGATGCAGTAGGAATTTTTGGGTTAGGTCAATCCGTTCGCGAGATATGGGAGTTTGAAGCCAAGAAATGGTTGGGAAGGCAAAAAATTGTTCGCTATTCTGCTGCTTCAAACGCTTGACCAGAATGGCCTAGGGAAAAAATACACATACCGTTGTAATCGGGCGAGTTTCTTCTTTCAGATGCAACAGGAATTTTTGGGTTAGGTCGATCCGTTCGCGAGATATGGGAGTTTGAAGCCATGAAATGGTTGAGAAGGCAAAACATTTTTCGCAATTCTGCTGCTCCAAACGCTTAACCAGAATGGCCTAGGGAAAAAATACGCATATCGTTGTAATCGGGTGAGTTTCTACATTCAGACGCAGCAGGAACTTCTGAGTTTGTTCAATCCGTTCGCGAGATATGGGAGTTTGAAGCCAAGAAATGGTTGAGAAGGCAAAAAATTTTTCGCAATGCTGCTGCTCCAAACGCTTAATCAGAATGGCCTAGGGAAAAAATACATATACCGTTGTAATCGGGCGAGTTTCTACTTTCAGATGCAACAGGCATTTTTGGGTTAGGTCAATCCGTTCGCGAGATATGGGAGTTTGAAGCTAAGAAATGCTTAAGGAGACAATAAATTTTTCGCACTTCTGCTGCTCCAAACGCTTAACCAGAATGGCCTAGGGAAAAAATGCACATACCGTTGTAATCGGGCGAGTTTCTACTTTCAGATGCAACAGGAATTTTTGGGTTAGGTGTATCCGTTCGCGAGATATAGGAGTTTGAAGCGAAGAAATGGTTGAGAAGGCAAAAAATTTTTCGCAATTCTGCTGCTCCACACGCTTAACCAGAATGGCCTAGGGAAAAAATACATATACCGTTGTAATCGGGCGAGTTTCTACTTTCAGATGCAACAGGAATTTTTGGGTTAGGTCAGTCTGTTCGCGAGATATGGGAGTTTGAAGCCAAGAAATGGTTGAGAAGGCAAAAAATTTTTCGCAATTCTGCTGCTCCAAACGCTTAACCAGAATTGCCTAGGGAAAAAATACACATACCGATGTAATCGGGCGAGCTTCTACTTTCAGATGCAATAGGAATTTTTGGGTTAGGTCAATCCGTTCGCGAGATATGGGAGTTTGAAGCCAAAAAATGGTTGAGAAGGCAAAAAATTTTTGGCAATTCTGCTGCTTCAAACGCTTAACCAGAATTGCCTAGGGAAAAAATACACATACCGTTGTAATCGGGCGAGTTTCTACTTTCAGATGCAACAGGAATTTTTGGGTTAGGTCAATCCGTTCGCGAGATATGGGAGTTTGAAGCGAAGAAATGTTTGAGAAGGCAAAAAATTTTTCGCAATTCTGCTGCTCCAAACGCTTAACCAGAATGGCCTAGGGAAAAAATACACATACCGTTGTAATCGGGCGAGTTTCTACTTTCAGATGCAGTAGGAATTTTTGGGTTAGGTCAATCCGTTCGCGAGATATGGGAGTTTGAAGCCAAGAAATGGTTGAGAAGGCAAAAAATTGTTCGCTATTCTGCTGCTTCAAACGCTTGACCAGAATGGCCTAGGGAAAAAATACACATACTGTTGTAATCGGGCGAGTTTCTTCTTTCAGATGCAACAGGAATTTTTGGGTTAGGTCAATCCTTTCGCGTGATATGGGAGTTTGAAGCCAAGAAATGGTTGAGAAGGCAAAAAATTGTTCGCTATTCTGCTGCTTCAAACGCTTAACCAGAATGGCCTAGAGAAAAAATACGCATACCGTTGTAATCGGGCGAGTTTCTACTTTCAGATGCAATAGGAATTTTTGGGTTAGTTCAATCCGTTCGCGAGATATGGGAGTTTGAAGCCATGAAATGGTTGAGAAGGCAAAACATTTTTCGCAATTCTGCTGCTCCAAACGCTTAACCAGAATGGCCTAGGGAAAAAATACGCATATCGTTGTAATCGGGCGAGTTTCTACTTTCAGATGCAACAGGAATTTTTGGGATAGGTCAATCCGTTCGCGAGATATGGGAGTTTGAAGCGAAGAAATGTTTGAGAAGGCAAAAAATTTTTCGCAATTCTGCTGCTCCAAACGCTTAACCAGAATGGCCTAGGGAAAAAATACACATACCGTTGTAATCGGGCGAGTTTCTACTTTCAGATGCAGTAGGAATTTTTGGGTTAGGTCAATCCGTTCGCGAGATATGGGAGTTTGAAGCCAAGAAATGGTTGAGAAGGCAAAAAATTGTTCGCTATTCTGCTGCTTCAAACGCTTGACCAGAATGGCCTAGGGAAAAAATACACATACTGTTGTAATCGGGCGAGTTTCTTCTTTCAGATGCAACAGGAATTATTGGGTTAGGTCAATCCTTTCGCGTGATATGGGAGTTTGAAGCCAAGAAATGGTTGAGAAGGTAAAAAATTGTTCGCTATTCTGCTGCTTCAAACGCTTAACCAGAATGGCCTAGAGAAAAAATACGCATACCGTTGTAATCGGGCGAGTTTCTACTTTCAGATGCAATAGGAATTTTTGGGTTAGTTCAATCCGTTCGCGAGATATGGGAGTTTGAAGCCATGAAATGGTTGAGAAGGCAAAACATTTTTCGCAATTCTGCTGCTCCAAACGCTTAACCAGAATGGCCTAGGGAAAAAATACGCATATCGTTGTAATCGGGTGAGTTTCTACTTTCAGACGCAGCAGGAACTTCTGGGTTTGGTCAATCCGTTCGCGAGATATGGGAGTTTGAAGCCAAGAAATGGTTGAGAAGGCAAAAAATTGTTCGCTATTCTGCTGCTTCAAACGCTTAACCAGAATGGCCTAGAGAAAAAATACGCATACCGTTGTAATCGGGCGAGTTTCTACTTTCAGATGCAATAGAAATTTTTGGGTTAGGTCAACCCGTTCGCGAGATTTGGGAGTTTGAGGACAAGAAATGGTTGAGAAGGCAAAAATTTTTTCGCATTTCTGCTGCTCCAACCGCATAACCTGAATGGCCTAGGGAAAAAATACACATACCGTTGTAATGGGGCGAGTTTCTACTTTCAGATGCAATAGGAATTTTTGGGTTAGGTCAATCCGTTCGCGAGATATGGGAGTTTGAAGCGAAGAAATGGTTGAGAAGACAATAAATTTTTCGCACTTCTGCTGCTCCAATCGCTTAACCAGAATGGCCTAAGGGAAAAATACACGTACCGTTGTAATCGGGCGAGTTTCTACTTTCAGATGCAATAGGAATTTTTGGGTTACGTCAATCCGTTCGCGAGATTTGGGAGTTTGAAGCTAAGAAATGGTTGAGAAGACAACAAATTTTTCGCAATTCTGCTGCTCCGAACGCTTAACCAGAATGGCCTAGGGAAAAAATACACATACCGCTGTAATCGGGCGAGTTTCTACTTTCAGATGCAATAGGAATTTTTGGGTTAGGTCAATCAGTTCGCGAGATATGTGACTTTGGAGCCAAGAAATGTTTGAGAAGACAACAAATTTTTCGCAATTCTGCTGCTCCAAACGCTTAACCAGAATGGGCTAGGGAAAAAATACACAAACCGTTGTAATCGGGCGAGTTTCTACTTTCAGATGCAACAGGAATTTTTGGGTTAGGTCAATCCGTTCGCGAGATATGGGAGTTTGAAGCGAAGAAATGGTTGAGAAGGCAAAAAATTTTTCGCAATTCTGCTGCTCCAAACGCTTAACCAGAATGGTCTAGGGAAAAAATACACATACCGTTGTAATCGGGCGAGTTTCTACTTTCAGATGCAGTAGGAATTTTTGGGTTGGGTCCATCCGTTCGCGAGATATGGGAGTTTGAAGCCAAGAAATGGTTGAGAAGGCAAAAAATTGTTCGCTATTCTGCTGCTTCAAACGCTTGACCAGAATGGCCTAGGGAAAAAATACACATACCGTTGTAATAGGGCGAGTTTCTTCTTTCAGATGCAACAGGAATTTTTGGGTTAGGTAAATCCGTTCGCGAGATATGGGAGTTTGAAGCCAAGAAATGGTTGAGAAGGCAAAAAATTGTTCGCTATTCTGCTGCTTCAAACGCTTGACCAGAATGGCCTAGGGAAAAAATACACATACCGTTGTAATAGGGCGAGTTTCTTCTTTCACACGCAACAGGAATTTTTGGGTTAGGTGTATCCGTTCGCGAGATATGGCAGTTTGAAGCCAAGAAATGGTTGGGAAGGCAAAAAATTGTTCGCTATTCTGCTGCTTCAAACGCTTGACCAGAATGGCCTAGGGAAAAAATACACATACCGTTGTAATCGGGCGAGTTTCTACTTTCAGATGCAGTAGGAATTTTTGGGTTAGGTCAATCCGTTCGCGAGATATGGGAGTTTGAAGCCAAGAAATGGTTGGGAAGGCAAAAAATTGTTCGCTATTCTGCTGCTTCAAACGCTTGACCAGAATGGCCTAGGGAAAAAATACACATACCGTTGTAATCGGGCGAGTTTCTTCTTTCTGATGCAACAGGAATTTTTGGGTTAGGTCAATCCGTTCGCGAGATATGGGAGTTTGAAGCCAAGAAATGGTTGAGAAAGCAAAAAATTGTTCGCTATTCTGCTGCTTCAAACGCTTAACCAGAATGGCCTAGAGAAAAAATACGCATACCGTTGTAATCGGGCGAGTTTCTAATTTCAGATGCAATAGGAATTTTTGGGTTAAGTCAATCTGTTCGCGAGATATGGGAGTTTGAAGCCAAGAAATGGTTGAGAAGGCAAAAAATTTTTCGCAATTCTGCTGCTCCAAACGCTTAACCAGAATGGCCTAGGGAAAAAATACACATACCGTTGTAATCGGGCGAGTTTCTACTTTCACACGCAACAGGAATTTTTGGGTTAGGTGTATCCGTTCGCGAGATATGGCAGTTTGAAGCCAAGAAATGGTTGGGAAGGCAAAAAATTGTTCGCTATTCTGCTGCTTCAAACGCTTGACCAGAATGGCCTAGGGAAAAAATACACATACTGTTGTAATCGGGCGAGTTTCTACTTTCAGATGCAGTAGGAATTTTTGGGTTAGGTCAATCCGTTCGCGAGATATGGGAGTTTGAAGCCAAGAAATGGTTGGGAAGGCAAAAAATTGTTCGCTATTCTGCTGCTTCAAACGCTTGACCAGAATGGCCTAGGGAAAAAATACACATACCGTTGTAATCGGGCGAGTTTCTTCTTTCTGATGCAACAGGAATTTTTGGGTTAGGTCAATCCGTTCGCGAGATATGGGAGTTTGAAGCCAAGAAATGGTTGAGAAGGCAAAAAATTGTTCGCTATTCTGCTGCTTCAAACGCTTAACCAGAATGGCCTAGAGAAAAAATACGCATACCGTTGTAATCGGGCGAGTTTCTAATTTCAGATGCAATAGGAATTTTTGGGTTAGTTCAATCCGTTCGCGAGATATGGGAGTTTGAAGCCATGAAATGGTTGAGAAGGCAAAACATTTTTCGCAATTCTGCTGCTCCAAACGCTTAACCAGAATGGCCTAGGGAAAAAATACGCATATCGTTGTAATCGGGTGAGTTTCTACTTTCAGACGCAGCAGGAACTTCTGGGTTTGGTCAATCCGTTCGCGAGATATGGGAGTTTGAAGCCAAGAAATGGTTGAGAAGGCAAAAAATTTTTCGCAATGCTGCTGCTCCAAACGCTTAATCAGAATGGCCTAGGGAAAAAATACATATACCGTTGTAATCGGGGGAGTTTCTACTTTCAGATGCAACAGGAATTTTTGGGTTAGGTCAATCCGTTCGCGAGATATGGGAGTTTGAAGCTAAGAAATGGTTAAGGAGACAACAAATTTTTCGCACTTCTGCTGCTCCAAACGCTTAACCAGAATGGGCTAGGGAAAAAATACACATACCGTTGTAATCGGGCGAGTTTCTACTTTCACACGCAACAGGAATTTTTGGGTTAGGTCTATCCGTTCGCGAGATATGGGAGTTTGAAGCCAAGAAATGGTTGAGAAGGCATACAATTTTTCGCAATTCTGCTGATCCAAACGCTTAACCAGAATGCCCTAGGGAAAAAATACACATACCGCTGCAGTCAAGCGAGCTTATACTTTCAGATGCAATAAGAATTTTTGGGTTAGGTCCATCCGTTCGCGAGATATGGCAGTTTGAAGCCAAGAAATGGTTGAGAAGGCAAAAAATTTTTCGCAATTCTGCTGCTCCAAACGCTTAACCAGAATGGCCTAGGGAAAAAATACACGTACCGTTGTAATCGAGCGAGTTTCTACTTTCGCACGCAACAGGAATTTTTGGGTTAGGTGTATCCGTTCGCGAGATATGGGAGTTTGAAGCGAAGAAATGGTTGAGAAGGCAAGAAATTTTTCGCAATTCTGCTGCTCCACACGCTTAACCAGAATGGCCTAGGGAAAAAATACATATACCGTTGTAATCGGGCGAGTTTCTACTTTCAGATGCAACAGGAATTTTTGGGTTAGGTCAATCTGTTCGCGAGATATGGGAGTTTGAAGCCAAGAAATGGTTGAGAAGGCAAAAAATTTTTCGCAATTCTGCTGCTCCAAACGCTTAACCAGAATTGCCTAGGGAAAAAATACACATACCGATGTAATCGGGCGAGCTTCTACTTTCAGATGCAACAGGAATTTTTGGGTTAGGTCAATCCGTTCGCGAGATATGGGAGTTTGAAGCCAAAAAATGGTTGAGAAGGCAAAAAATTTTTGGCAATGCTGCTGCTTCAAACGCTTAACCAGAATTGCCTAGGGAAAAAATACACATACCTTTGTAATCGGGCGAGTTTCTACTTTCAGATGCAACAGGAATTTTTGGGTTAGGCCAATCCGTTCGCGAGATATGGGAGTTTGAAGCGAAGAAATGGTTGAGAAGGCAAAAAATTTTTCGCAATTCTGCTGCTCCAAACGCTTAACCAGAATGGTCTAGGGAAAAAATACACATACCGTTGTAATCGGGCGAGTTTCTACTTTCAGATGCAGTAGGAATTTTTGGGTTGGGTCAATCCGTTCGCGAGATATGGGAGTTTGAAGCCAAGAAATGGTTGAGAAGGCAAAAAATTGTTCGCTATTCTGCTGCTTCAAACGCTTGACCAGAATGGCCTAGGGAAAAAATACATACACCGTTGTAATCGGGCGAGTTTCTACTTTCAGATGCAACAGGAATTTTTGGGTTAGGTCAATCTGTTCGCGAGATATGGGAGTTTGAAGCCAAGAAATGGTTGAGAAGGCAAAAAATTTTTCGCAATTCTGCTGCTCCAAACGCTTAGCCAGAATTGCCTAGGGAAAAAATACACATACCGATGTAATCGGGCGAGCTTCAACTTTCAGATGCAATAGGAATTTTTGGGTCAGGTCAATCCGTTCGCGAGATATGGGAGTTTGAAGCCAAAAAATGGTTGAGAAGGCAACAAATTTTTGGCAATTCTGCTGCTTCAAACGCTTAACCAGAATTGCCTAGGGAAAAAATACACATACCGTTGAAATCGGGCGAGTTTCTACTTTCAGATGCAACAAGAATTTTTGGGTTAGGTCAATCCGTTCGCGAGATATGGGAGTTTGAAGCGAAGAAATGGTTGAGAAGGCAAAAAATTTTTCGCAATTCTGCTGCTCCAAACGCTTAACCAGAATGGCATAGGGAAAAAATACACATACCGTTGTAATCGGGCGAGTTTCTACTTTCAGATGCAGTAGGAATTTTTGGGTTAGGTCAATCCGTTCGCAAGATATGGGAGTTTGAAGCCAAGAAATGGTTGGGAAGGCAAAAAATTGTTCGCTATTCTGCTGCTTCAAACGCTTGACCAGAATGGCCTAGGGAAAAAATACACATACCGTTGTAATCGGGCGAGTTTCTTCTTTCAGATGCAATAGGAATTTTTGGGTTAGTTCAATCCGTTCGCGAGATATGGGAGTTTGAAGCCATGAAATGGTTGAGAAGGCAAAACATTTTTCGCAATTCTGCTGCTCCAAACGCTTAACCAGAATGGCCTAGGGAAAAAATACGCATATCGTTGTAATCGGGTGAGTTTCTACTTTCAGACGCAGCAGGAACTTCTGGGTTTGGTCAATCCGTTCGCGAGATATGGGAGTTTGAAGCCAAGAAATGGTTGAGAAGGCAAAAAATTTTTCGCAATGCTGCTGCTCCAAACGCTTAATCAGAATGGCCTAGGGAAAAAATACATATACCGTTGTAATCGGGGGAGTTTCTACTTTCAGATGCAACAGGAATTTTTGGGTTAGGTCAATCCGTTCGCGAGATATGGGAGTTTGAAGCTAAGAAATGGTTAAGGAGACAACAAATTTTTCGCACTTCTGCTGCTCCAAACGCTTAACCAGAATGGGCTAGGGAAAAAATACACATACCGTTGTAATCGGGCGAGTTTCTACTTTCACACGCAACAGGAATTTTTGGGTTAGGTCTATCCGTTCGCGAGATATGGGAGTTTGAAGCCAAGAAATGGTTGAGAAGGCATACAATTTTTCGCAATTCTGCTGATCCAAACGCTTAACCAGAATGCCCTAGGGAAAAAATACACATACCGCTGCAGTCAAGCGAGCTTATACTTTCAGATGCAATAAGAATTTTTGGGTTAGGTCCATCCGTTCGCGAGATATGGCAGTTTGAAGCCAAGAAATGGTTGAGAAGGCAAAAAATTTTTCGCAATTCTGCTGCTCCAAACGCTTAACCAGAATGGCCTAGGGAAAAAATACACGTACCGTTGTAATCGAGCGAGTTTCTACTTTCGCACGCAACAGGAATTTTTGGGTTAGGTGTATCCGTTCGCGAGATATGGGAGTTTGAAGCGAAGAAATGGTTGAGAAGGCAAAAAATTTTTCGCAATTCTGCTGCTCCACACGCTTAACCAGAATGGCCTAGGGAAAAAATACATATACCGTTGTAATCGGGCGAGTTTCTACTTTCAGATGCAACAGGAATTTTTGGGTTAGGTCAATCTGTTCGCGAGATATGGGAGTTTGAAGCCAAGAAATGGTTGAGAAGGCAAAAAATTTTTCGCAATTCTGCTGCTCCAAACGCTTAACCAGAATTGCCTAGGGAAAAAATACACATACCGATGTAATCGGGCGAGCTTCTACTTTCAGATGCAATAGGAATTTTTGGGTTAGGTCAATCCGTTCGCGAGATATGGGAGTTTGAAGCCAAAAAATGGTTGAGAAGGCAAAAAATTTTTGGCAATGCTGCTGCTTCAAACGCTTAACCAGAATTGCCTAGGGAAAAAATACACATACCTTTGTAATCGGGCGAGTTTCTACTTTCAGATGCAACAGGAATTTTTGGGTTAGGCCAATCCGTTCGCGAGATATGGGAGTTTGAAGCGAAGAAATGGTTGAGAAGGCAAAAAATTTTTCGCAATTCTGCTGCTCCAAACGCTTAACCAGAATGGTCTAGGGAAAAAATACACATACCGTTGTAATCGGGCGAGTTTCTACTTTCAGATGCAGTAGGAATTTTTAGGTTGGGTCAATCTGTTCGCGAGATATGGGAGTTTGAAGCCAAGAAATGGTTGAGAAGGCAAAAAATTTTTCGCAATTCTGCTGCTCCAAACGCTTAGCCAGAATTGCCTAGGGAAAAAATACACATACCGATGTAATCGGGCGAGCTTCTACTTTCAGATGCAATAGGAATTTTTGGGTCAGGTCAATCCGTTCGCAAGATATGGGAGTTTGAAGCCAAGAAATGGTTGGGAAGGCAAAAAATTGTTCGCTATTCTGCTGCTTCAAACGCTTGACCAGAATGGCCTAGGGAAAAAATACACATACCGTTGTAATCGGGCGAGTTTCTTCTTTCAGATGCAACAGGAATTTTTGGGTTAGGTCAATCCGTTCGCGAGATATGGGAGTTTGAAGCCAAGAAATGGTTGAGAAGGCAAAAAATTGTTCGCTATTCTGCTGCTTCAAACGCTTAACCAGAATGGCCTAGAGAAAAAATACGCATACCGTTGTAATCGGGCGAGTTTCTACTTTCAGATGCAATAGGAATTTTTGGGTTAGTTCAATCCGTTCGCGAGATATGGGAGTTTGAAGCCATGAAATGGTTGAGAAGGCAAAACATTTTTCGCAATTCTGCTGCTCCAAACGCTTAACCAGAATGGCCTAGGGAAAAAATACGCATATCGTTGTAATCGGGTGAGTTTCTACTTTCAGACGCAGCAGGAATTGTTGGGTTAGGTCAATCCGTTCGCGAGATATGGGAGTTTGAAGCTAAGAAATGGTTAAGGAGACAACAAATTTTTCGCACTTCTGCTGCTCCAAACGCTTAACCAGAATGGCCTAGGGAAAAAATACACATACCGTTGTAATCGGGCGAGTTTCTACTTTCAGATGCAGTAGGAATTTTTGGGTTAGGTCAATCCGTTCGCGAGATATGGGAGTTTGAAGCTAAGAAATGGTTAAGAAGACAACAAATTTTTCGCACTTCTGCTGCTCCAAACGCTTAACCAGAATGGGCTAGGGAAAAAATACATATACCGTAGTAATCGGGCGAGTTTCTACTTTCACACGCAACAGCAATTTTTGGGTTAGGTCAATCCGTTCGCGAGATATGGGAGTTTGAAGCCAAGAAATGGTTGAGAATGCAAACAATTTTTCGCTATTCTGCTGCTCCAAACTCTTAACCAGAATGGCCTAGGGAAAAAATACACATACCGACGTAATCGGGCGTGTTTCTACTTTCAGACGCAACAGGAATTTTTGGGTTAGGTCAATCCGTTCGCGAGATATGAGAGTTTGAAGCCAAGAAATGGTTGAGAAGGCAAAAAATTGTTCGCTATTCTGCTGCTTCAAACGCTTGACCAGAATGGCCTAGGGAAAAAATACATATACCGTTGTAATCGGGCGAGTTTCTACTTTCAGATGCAACAGGAATTTTTGGGTTAGGTCAATCTGTTCGCGAGATATGGGAGTTTGAAGCCAAGAAATGGTTGAGAAGGCAAAAAATTTTTCGCAATTCTGCTGCTCCAAACGCTTAACCTGAATTGCCTAGGGAAAAAATACACATACCGATGTAATCGGGCGAGCTTCTACTTTCAGATGCAATAGGAATTTTTGGGTCAGGTCAATCCGTTCGCGAGATATGGGAGTTTGAAGCCAAAAAATGGTTGAGAAGGCAACAAATTTTTGGCAATTCTGCTGCTTCAAACGCTTAACCAGAATTGCCTAGGGAAAAAATACACATACCGTTGAAATCGGGCGAGTTTCTACTTTCAGATGCAACAGGAATTTTTGGGTTAGGTCAATCCGTTCGCGAGATATGGGAGTTTGAAGCGAAGAAATGGTTGAGAAGGCAAAAAATTTTTCGCAATTCTGCTGCTCCAAACGCTTAACCAGAATGGCTTAGGGAAAAAATACACATACCGTTGTAATCGGGCGAGTTTCTTCTTTCAGATGCAACAGGAATTTTTGGGTTAGGTCAATCCGTTCGCGAGATATGGGAGTTTGAAGCCAAGAAATGGTTGAGAAGGCAAAAAATTGTTCGCTATTCTGCTGCTTCAAACGCTTAACCAGAATGGCCTAGAGAAAAAATACGCATACCGTTGTAATCGGGCGAGTTTCTACTTTCAGATGCAATAGGAATTTTTGGGTTAGTTCAATCCGTTCGCGAGATATGGGAGTTTGAAGCCATGAAATGGTTGAGAAGGCAAAACATTTTTCGCAATTCTGCTGCTCCAAACGCTTAACCAGAATGGCCTAGGGAAAAAATACGCATATCGTTGTAATCGGGTGAGTTTCTACTTTCAGACGCAGCAGGAACTTCTGGGTTTGGTCAATCCGTTCGCGAGATATGGGAGTTTGAAGCCAAGAAATGGTTGAGAAGGCAAAAAATTTTTCGCAATGCAGCTGCTCCAAACGCTTAATCAGAATGGCCTAGGGAAAAAATACTGATACCGTTGTAATCGGGCGAGTTTCTACTTTCAGATGCAACAGGAATTTTTTGGTTATGTCAATCCGTTCGCGAGATATGGGAGTTTGAAGCTAAGAAATGGTTAAGGAGACAACAAATTTTTCGCACTTCTGCTGCTCCAACGCTTAACCAGAATGGCCTAGGGAAAAAATACACATACCGTTGTAATCGGGCGAGTTTCTACTTTCAGATGCAGTAGGAATTTTTGGGTTAGGTCAATCCGTTCGCGAGATATGGGAGTTTGAAGCTAAGAAATGGTTGAGAAGGCAAAAAATTGTTCGCTATTCTGCTGCTTCAAACGCTTGACCAGAATGGCCTAGGGAAAAAATACACATACCGTCGTAATCGGGCGTGTTTCTACTTTCAGACGCAACAGGAATTTTTGGGTTAGGTCAATCCGTTCGCGAGATATGGGAGTTTGAAGCCAAGAAATGGTTGAGAATGCAAACAATTTTTCGCTATTCTGCTGCTCCAAACTCTTAACCAGAATGGCCTAGGGAAAAAATACACATACCGTTGTAATCGGGCGAGATTCTACTTTCAGACGCAACAGGAATTTTTGGGTTAGGTCAATCCGTTCGCGAGATATGGCAGTTTGAAGACAAGAAATGGTTGAGAAGGCAAAAAATTTTTCGCTATTCTGCTGCTTCAAACGCTTGACCAGAATGGCCTAGGGAAAAAATACACATACCGTCGTAATCGGGCGTGTTTCTACTTTCAGACGAAACAAGAATTTTTGGGTTAGGTCAATCCGTTCGCGAGATATGAGAGTTTGAAGCCAAGAAATGGTTGAGAAGGCAAAAAATTGTTCGCTATTCTGCTGCTTCAAACGCTTGACCAGAATGGCATAGGGAAAAAATACATATACCGTTGTAATCGGGCGAGTTTCTACTTTCAGATGCAACAGGAATTTTTGGGTTAGGTCAATCTGTTCGCGAGATATGGGAGTTTGAAGCCAAGAAATGGTTGAGAAGGCAAAAAATTTTTCGCAATTCTGCTGCTCCAAACGCTTAACCAGAATTGCCTAGGGAAAAAATACACATACCGATGTAATCGGGCGAGCTTCTACTTTCAGATGCAATAGGAACTTTTGGGATAGGTCAATCCGTTCGCGAGATATGGGAGTTTGAAGCCAAAAAATGGTTGAGAAGGCAAAAAATTTTTGGCAATTCTGCTGCTTCAAACGCTTAACCAGAATTGCCTAGGGAAAAAATACACATACCGTTGTAATCGGGCGAGTTTCTACTTTCAGATGCAACAGGAATTTTTGGGTTAGGTCAATCCGTTCGCGAGATATGGGAGTTTGAAGCGAAGAAATGGTTGAGAAGGCAAAAAATTTTTCGCAATTCTGCTGCTCCAAACGCTTAACCAGAATGGCCTAGGGAAAAAATACACATACCGTTGTAATCGGGCGAGTTTCTACTTTCAGATGCAGTAGGAATTTTTGGGTTAGGTCAATCCGTTCGCGAGATATGGGAGTTTGAAGCCAAGAAATGGTTGGGAAGGCAAAAAATTGTTCGCTATTCTGCTGCTTCAAACGCTTGACCAGAATGGCCTAGGGAAAAGATACACATACCGTTGTAATCGGGCGAGTTTCTTCTTTCAGATGCAACAGGAATTTTTGGGTTAGGTCGATCCGTTCGCGAGATATGGGAGTTTGAAGCCAAGAAATGGTTGAGAAGGCAAAAAATTGTTCGCTATTCTGCTGCTTCAAACGCTTAACCAGAATGGCCTAGAGAAAAAATACGCATACCGTTGTAATCGGGCGAGTTTCTACTTTCAGATGCAATAGGAATTTTTGGGTTAGTTCAATCCGTTCGCGAGATATGGGAGTTTGAAGCCATGAAATGGTTGAGAAGGCAAAACATTTTTCGCAATTCTGCTGCTCCAAACGCTTAACCAGAATGGCCTAGGGAAAAAATACGCATATCGTTGTAATCGGGTGAGTTTCTACTTTCAGACGCAGCAGGAACTTCTGGGTTTGGTCAATCCGTTCGCGAGATATGGGAGTTTGAAGCCAAGAAATGGTTGAGAAGGCAAAAAATTTTTCGCAATGCAGCTGCTCCAAACGCTTAATCAGAATGGCCTAGGGAAAAAATACTGATACCGTTGTAATCGGGCGAGTTTCTACTTTCAGATGCAACAGGAATTTTTTGGTTATGTCAATCCGTTCGCGAGATATGGGAGTTTGAAGCTAAGAAATGGTTAAGGAGACAACAAATTTTTCGCACTTCTGCTGCTCCAACGCTTAACCAGAATGGCCTAGGGAAAAAATACACATACCGTTGTAATCGGGCGAGTTTCTACTTTCAGATGCAGTAGGAATTTTTGGGTTAGGTCAATCCGTTCGCGAGATATGGGAGTTTGAAGCTAAGAAATGGTTGAGAAGGCAAAAAATTGTTCGCTATTCTGCTGCTTCAAACGCTTGACCAGAATGGCCTAGGGAAAAAATACACATACCGTCGTAATCGGGCGTGTTTCTACTTTCAGACGCAACAGGAATTTTTGGGTTAGGTCAATCCGTTCGCGAGATATGGGAGTTTGAAGCCAAGAAATGGTTGAGAATGCAAACAATTTTTCGCTATTCTGCTGCTCCAAACTCTTAACCAGAATGGCCTAGGGAAAAAATACACATACCGTTGTAATCGGGCGAGATTCTACTTTCAGACGCAACAGGAATTTTTGGGTTAGGTCAATCCGTTCGCGAGATATGGCAGTTTGAAGACAAGAAATGGTTGAGAAGGCAAAAAATTTTTCGCTATTCTGCTGCTTCAAACGCTTGACCAGAATGGCCTAGGGAAAAAATACACATACCGTCGTAATCGGGCGTGTTTCTACTTTCAGACGAAACAAGAATTTTTGGGTTAGGTCAATCCGTTCGCGAGATATGAGAGTTTGAAGCCAAGAAATGGTTGAGAAGGCAAAAAATTGTTCGCTATTCTGCTGCTTCAAACGCTTGACCAGAATGGCATAGGGAAAAAATACATATACCGTTGTAATCGGGCGAGTTTCTACTTTCAGATGCAACAGGAATTTTTGGGTTAGGTCAATCTGTTCGCGAGATATGGGAGTTTGAAGCCAAGAAATGGTTGAGAAGGCAAAAAATTTTTCGCAATTCTGCTGCTCCAAACGCTTAACCAGAATTGCCTAGGGAAAAAATACACATACCGATGTAATCGGGCGAGCTTCTACTTTCAGATGCAATAGGAACTTTTGGGATAGGTCAATCCGTTCGCGAGATATGGGAGTTTGAAGCCAAAAAATGGTTGAGAAGGCAAAAAATTTTTGGCAATTCTGCTGCTTCAAACGCTTAACCAGAATTGCCTAGGGAAAAAATACACATACCGTTGTAATCGGGCGAGTTTCTACTTTCAGATGCAACAGGAATTTTTGGGTTAGGTCAATCCGTTCGCGAGATATGGGAGTTTGAAGCGAAGAAATGGTTGAGAAGGCAAAAAATTTTTCGCAATTCTGCTGCTCCAAACGCTTAACCAGAATGGCCTAGGGAAAAAATACACATACCGTTGTAATCGGGCGAGTTTCTACTTTCAGATGCAGTAGGAATTTTTGGGTTAGGTCAATCCGTTCGCGAGATATGGGAGTTTGAAGCCAAGAAATGGTTGGGAAGGCAAAAAATTGTTCGCTATTCTGCTGCTTCAAACGCTTGACCAGAATGGCCTAGGGAAAAGATACACATACCGTTGTAATCGGGCGAGTTTCTTCTTTCAGATGCAACAGGAATTTTTGGGTTAGGTCGATCCGTTCGCGAGATATGGGAGTTTGAAGCCAAGAAATGGTTGAGAAGGCAAAAAATTTTTCGCAATGCTGCTGCTCCAAACGCTTAATCAGAATGGCCTAGGGAAAAAATACATATACCGTTGTAATCGGGCGAGTTTCTACTTTCAGATGCAACAGGCATTTTTGGGTTAGGTCAATCCCTTCGCGAGATATGGGAGTTTGAAGCTAAGAAATGCTTAAGGAGACAATAAATTTTTCGCACTTCTGCTGCTCCAAACGCTTAACCAGAATGGCCTAGGGAAAAAATGCACATACCGTTGTAATCGGGCGAGTTTCTACTTTCAGATGCAGTAGGAGTTTTTGGGTTAGGTCAATCCGTTCGCGAGATATGGGAGTTTGAAGCTAAGAAATGGTTGAGAAGACAACAAATTTTTCGCAATTCTGCTGCTCCAAACGCTTAACCAGAATGGGCTAGGGAAAAAATACACATACCGTTGTAATCGGGCGAGTTTCTACTTTCACACGCAACAGGAATTTTTGGGTTAGGTCTATCCGTTCGCGCGATACGGGAGTTTGAAGCCAAGAAATGGTTGAGAAGGCATACAATTTTTCGCAATTCTGCTGCTCCAAACGCTTAACCCGAATGGCCTAGGGAAAAAATACACATACCGTTGTAATCGGGCGAGTTTCTACTTTCACACGCAACAGGAATTTTTGGGTTAGGTGTATCCGTTCGCGAGATATAGGAGTTTGAAGCGAAGAAATGGTTGAGAAGGCAAAAAATTTTTCGCAATTCTGCTGCTCCACACGCTTAACCAGAATGGCCTAGGGTAAAAATACATATACCGTTGTAATCGGGCGAGTTTCTACTTTCAGATGCAACAGGAATTTTTGGGTTAGGTCAATCTGTTCGCGAGATATGGGAGTTTGAAGCCAAGAAATGGTTGAGAAGGCAAAAAATTTTTCGCAATTCTGCTGCTCCAAACGCTTAACCAGAATTGCCTAGGGAAAAAATACACATACCGATGTAATCGGGCGAGCTTCTACTTTCAGATGCAATAGGAATTTTTGGGTTAGGTCAATCCGTTCGCGAGATATGGGTGTTTGAAGCCAAAAAATGGTTGAGAAGGCAAAAAATTTTTGGCAATTCTGCTGCTTCAAACGCTTAACCAGAATTGCCTAGGGAAAAAATACACATACCTTTGTAATCGGGCGAGTTTCTACTTTCAGATGCAACAGGAATTTTTGGGTTAGGTCAATCCGTTCGCGAGATATGGGAGTTTGAAGCGAAGAAATGTTTGAGAAAGCCAAAAATTTTTCGCAATTCTGCTGCTCCAAACGCTTAACCAGAATGGCCTAGGGAAAAAATACACATACCGTTGTAATCGGGCGAGTTTCTACTTTCAGATGCAGTAGGAATTTTTGGGTTAGGTCAATCCGTTCGCGAGATATGGGAGTTTGAAGCCAAGAAATGGTTGAGAAGGCAAAAAATTGTTCGCTATTCTGCTGCTTCAAACGCTTGACCAGAATGGCCTAGGGAAAAAATACACATACTGTTGTAATAGGGCGAGTTTCTTCTTTCAGATGCAACAGGAATTTTTGGGTTAGGTCAATCCTTTCGCGTGATATGGGTGTTTGAAGCCAAGAAATGGTTGAGAAGGCAAAAAATTGTTCGCTATTCTGCTGCTTCAAACGCTTAACCAGAATGGCCTAGAGAAAAAATACGCATACCGTTGTAATCGGGCGAGTTTCTACTTTCAGATGCAATAGGAATTTTTGGGTTAGTTCAATCCGTTCGCGAGATATGGGAGTTTGAAGCCATGAAATGGTTGAGAAGGCAAAACATTTTTCGCAATTCTGCTGCTCCAAACGCTTAACCAGAATGGCCTAGGGAAAAAATACGCATATCGTTGTAATCGGGTGAGTTTCTACTTTCAGACGCAGCAGGAACTTCTGGGTTTGGTCAATCCGTTCGCGAGATATGGGAGTTTGAAGCCAAGAAATGGTTGAGAAGGCAAAAAATTTTTCGCAATGCTGTTGCTCCAAACGCTTAATCAGAATGGCCTAGGGAAAAAATACATATACCGCTGTAATCGGGCGAGTTTCTACTTTCAGATGCAACAGGAATTTTTGGGTTAGGTCAATCCGTTCGCGAGATATGGGAGTTTGAAGCTAAGAAATGGTTAAGGAGACAACAAATTTTTCGCACTTCTGCTGCTCCAAACGCTTAACCAGAATGGCCTAGGGAAAAAATACACATACCGTTGTAATCGGGCGAGTTTCTACTTTCAGATGCAATAGAAATTTTTGGGTTAGGTCAACCCGTTCGCGAGATTTGGGAGTTTGAGGACAAGAAATGGTTGAGAAGGCAAAAATTTTTTCGCATTTCTGCTGCTCCAACCGCATAACCTGAATGGCCTAGGGAAAAAATACACATACCGTTGTAATGGGGCGAGTTTCTACTTTCAGATGCAATAGGAATTTTTGGGTTAGGTCAATCCGTTCGCGAGATATGGGAGTTTGAAGCGAAGAAATGGTTGAGAAGACAATAAATTTTTCGCACTTCTGCTGCTCCAATCGCTTAACCAGAATGGCCTAAGGGAAAAATACACGTACCGTTGTAATCGGGCGAGTTTCTACTTTCAGATGCAATAGGAATTTTTGGGTTAGGTCAATCAGTTCGCGAGATATGGGACTTTGGAGCCAAGAAATGTTTGAGAAGGCAAAAAATTTTTGCAATTCCGCTGCTCCGAACGCTTAACCAGAATGGCCTAGGGGAAAATACGCATATCGTTATAATCGGGCGAGTTTCTACTTTCAGACGCTGCAGGAATTTTTGGGTTTGTTCAATCCGTTCGCGAGATATGGGACTTTGAAGCCAAGAAATGGTTGAGAAGACAACAAATTTTTCGCAATTCTGCTGCTCCAAACGCTTAACCAGAATGGGCTAGGGAAAAAATACACGTACCGTTGTAATCGGGCGAGTTTCTACTTTCACACGCAACTGGAATTTTTGGGTTAGGTCAATCCGTCCGCGAGATATGGGAGTTTGAAGCCAAGAAATGGTTGAGAAGGCAAAAAATTGTTCGCTATTCTGCTGCTTCAAACGCTTAACCAGAATTGCCTAGGGAAAAAATACACATACCGCTGTAATCGGGCGAGTTTCTACTTTCAGATGCAATAGGAATTTTTGGGTTAGGTCAATCCGTTCGCGAGATATGGGAGTTTGAAGCTAAGAAATGGTTAAGAAGACAACAAATTTTTCGCACTTCTGCTGCTCCAAACGCTTAACCAGAATGGGCTAGGGAAAAAATACACATACCGTTGTAATCGGGCGAGTTTCTACTTTCACACGCAACAGGAATTTTTGGGTTAGGTCAATCCGTTCGCGAGATATGGGAGTTTGAAGCCAAGAAATGGTTGAGAATGCAAACAATTTTTCGCTATTCTGCTGCTCCAAACTCTTAACCAGAATGGCCTAGGGAAAAAATACACATACCGTTGTAATCGGGCGAGATTCTACTTTCAGACGCAACAGGAATTTTTGGGTTAGGTCAATCCGTTCGCGAGATATGGCAGTTTGAAGCCAAGAAATGGTTGAGAAGGCAAAAAATTGTTCGCTATTCTGCTGCTTCAAACGCTTGACCAGAATGGCCTAGGGAAAAAATACACATACCGTCGTAATCGGGCGTGTTTCTACTTTCAGACGCAACAGGAATTTTTGGGTTAGGTCAATCCGTTCGCGAGATATGAGAGTTTGAAGCCAAGAAATGGTTGAGAAGGCAAAAAATTGTTCGCTATTCTGCTGCTTCAAACGCTTAACCAGAATTGCCTAGGGAAAAAATACACATACCGCTGTAATCGGGCGAGTTTCTACTTTCAGATGCAATAGGAATTTTTGGGTTAGGTCAATCAGTTCGCGAGATATGGGACTTTGGAGCCAAGAAATGTTTGAGAAGGCAAAAAATTTTTGCAATTCCGCTGCCCCGAACGCTTAACCAGAATGGCCTAGGGAAAAAATACGCATATCGTTATAATCGGGCGAGTTTCTACTTTCAGACGCTGCAGGAATTTTTGGGTTTGGTCAATCCGTTCGCGAGATATAGGAGTTTGAAGCCAAGAAATGGTTAAGAAGACAACAAATTTTTCGCACTTCTGCTGCTCCAAACGCTTAACCAGAATGGGCTAGGGAAAAAATATACATACCGTTGTAATCGGGCGAGTTTCTACTTTCACACGCAACAGGAATTTTTGGGTTAGGTCAATCCGTTCGCGAGATATGGGAGTTTGAAGCCAAGAAATGGTTGAGAATGCAAACAATTTTTCGCTATTCTGCTGCTCCAAACTCTTAACCAGAATGTCCTAGGGAAAAAATACACATACCGTTGTAATCGGGCGAGATTCTACTTTCAGACGCAACAGGAATTTTTGGGTTAGGTCAATCCGTTCGCGAGATATGGCAGTTTGAAGCCAAGAAATGGTTGAGAAGGCAAAAAATTGTTCGCTATTCTGCTGCTTCAAACGCTTGACCAGAATGGCCTAGGGAAAAAATACACATACCGTCGTAATCGGGCGTGTTTCTACTTTCAGACGCAACAGGAATTTTTGGGTTAGGTCAATCCGTTCGCGAGATATGAGAGTTTGAAGCCAAGAAATGGTTGAGAAGGCAAAAAATTGTTCGCTATTCTGCTGCTTCAAACGCTTAACCAGAATTGCCTAGGGAAAAAATACACATACCGCTGTAATCGGGCGAGTTTCTACTTTCAGATGCAATAGGAATTTTTGGGTTAGGTCAATCAGTTCGCGAGATATGGGACTTTGGAGCCAAGAAATGTTTGAGAAGGCAAAAAATTTTTGCAATTCCGCTGCCCCGAACGCTTAACCAGAATGGCCTAGGGAAAAAATACGCATATCGTTATAATCGGGCGAGTTTCTACTTTCAGACGCTGCAGGAATTTTTGGGTTTGGTCAATCCGTTCGCGAGATATGGGAGTTTGAAGCCAAGAAATGGTTGAGAATGCAAACAATTTTTCGCTATTCTGCTGCTCCAAACTCTTAACCAGAATGGCCTAGGGAAAAAATACACATACCGTTGTAATCGGGCGAGTTTCTACTTTCAGATACAATAGGAATTTTTGGGTTAGTTCAATCCGTTCGCGAGATATGGGAGTTTGAAGCCATGAAATGGTTGAGAAGGCAAAACATTTTTCGCAATTCTGCTGCTCCAAACGCTTAACCAGAATGGCCTAGGGAAAAAATACGCATATCGTTGTAATCGGGTGAGTTTCTACTTTCAGACGCAGCAGGAACTTCTGGGTTTGGTCAATCCGTTCGCGAGATATGGGAGTTTGAAGCCAAGAAATGGTTGAGAAGGCAAAAAATTTTTCGCAATGCTGCTGCTCCAAACGCTTAATCAGAATGGCCTAGGGAAAAAATACAGATACCGTTGTAATCGGGCGAGTTTCTACTTTCAGATGCAACAGGAATTTTTGGGTTAGGTCAATCCGTTCGCGAGATATGGGAGTTTGAAGCTAAGAAATGGTTAAGGAGACAACAAATTTTTCGCACTTCTGCTGCTTCAAACGCTTGACCAGAATGGCCTAGGGAAAAAATACACATACCGTCGTAATCGGGCGTGTTTCTACTTTCAGACGCAACAGGAATTTTTGGGTTAGGTCAATCCGTTCGCGAGATATGGGAGTTTGAAGCCAAGAAATGGTTGAGAATGCAAACAATTTTTCGCTATTCTGCTGCTCCAAACTCTTAACCAGAATGGCCTAGGGAAAAAATACACATACCGTTGTAATCGGGCGAGATTCTACTTTCAGACGCAACAGGAATTTTTGGGTTAGGTCAATCCGTTCGCGAGATATGGCAGTTTGAAGCCAAGAAATGGTTGAGAAGGCAAAAAATTGTTCGCTATTCTGCTGCTTCAAACGCTTGACCAGAATGGCCTAGGGAAAAAATACACATACCGTCGTAATCGGGCGTGTTTCTACTTTCAGACGCAACAGGAATTTTTGGGTTAGGTCAATCCGTTCGCGAGATATGAGAGTTTGAAGCCAAGAAATGGTTGAGAAGGCAAAAAATTGTTCGCTATTCTGCTGCTTCAAACGCTTGACCAGAATGGCATAGGGAAAAAATACATATACCGTTGTAATCGGGCGAGTTTCTACTTTCAGATGCAACAGGAATTTTTGGGTTAGGTCAATCTGTTCGCGAGATATGGGAGTTTGAAGCCAAGAAATGGTTGAGAAGGCAAAAAATTTTTCGCAATTCTGCTGCTCCAAACGCTTAACCAGAATTGCCTAGGGAAAAAATACACATACCGATGTAATCGGGCGAGCTTCTACTTTCAGATGCAATAGGAACTTTTGGGTTAGGTCAATCCGTTCGCGAGATATGGGAGTTTGAAGCCAAAAAATGGTTGAGAAGGCAAAAAATTTTTGGCAATTCTGCTGCTTCAAACGCTTAACCAGAATTGCCTAGGGAAAAAATACACATACCGTTGTAATCGGGCGAGTTTCTACTTTCAGATGCAACAGGAATTTTTGGGTTAGGTCAATCCGTTCGCGAGATATGGGAGTTTGAAGCGAAGAAATGGTTGAGAAGGCAAAAAATTTTTCGCATTTCTGCTGCTCCAAACGCTTAACCAGAATGGCCTAGGGAAAAAATACACATACCGTTGTAATCGGGCGAGTTTCTACTTTCAGATGCAGTAGGAATTTTTGGGTTAGGTCAATCCGTTCGCGAGATATGGGAGTTTGAAGCCAAGAAATGGTTGGGAAGGCAAAAAATTGTTCGCTATTCTGCTGCTTCAAACGCTTGACCAGAATGGCCTAGGGAAAAAATACACATACCGTTGTAATCGGGCGAGTTTCTTCTTTCAGATGCAACAGGAATTTTTGGGTTAGGTCGATCCGTTCGCGAGATATGGGAGTTTGAAGCCAAGAAATGGTTGAGAAGGCAAAAAATTGTTCGCTATTCTGCTGCTTCAAACGCTTAACCAGAATGGCCTAGAGAAAAAATACGCATACCGTTGTAATCGGGCGAGTTTCTACTTTCAGATGCAATAGGAATTTTTGGGTTAGTTCAATCCGTTCGCGAGATATGGGAGTTTGAAGCCATGAAATGGTTGAGAAGGCAAAACATTTTTCGCAATTCTGCTGCTCCAAACGCTTAACCAGAATGGCCTAGGGAAAAAATACGCATATCGTTGTAATCGGGTGAGTTTCTACTTTCAGACGCAGCAGGAACTTCTGAGTTTGTTCAATCCGTTCGCGAGATATGGGAGTTTGAAGTCAAGAAATGGTTGAGAAGGCAAAAAATTTTTCGCAATGCTGCTGCTCCAAACGCTTAATCAGAATGGCCTAGGGAAAAAATACATATACCGTTGTAATCGGGCGAGTTTCTACTTTCAGATGCAACAGGCATTTTTGGGTTAGGTCAATCCGTTCGCGAGATATGGGAGTTTGAAGCTAAGAAATGCTTAAGGAGACAATAAATTTTTCGCACTTCTGCTGCTCCAAACGCTTAACCAGAATGGCCTAGGGAAAAAATGCACATACCGTTGTAATCGGGCGAGTTTCTACTTTCAGATGCAGTAGGAATTTTTGGGTTAGGTCAAACCGTTCGCGAGATATGGGAGTTTGAAGCTAAGAAATGGTTAAGAAGACAACAAATTTTTCGCAATTCTGCTGCTCCAAACGCTTAACCAGAATGGGCTAGGGAAAAAATACACATACCGTTGTAATCGGGCGAGTTTCTACTTTCACACGCAACAGGAATTTTTGGGTTAGGTCTATCCGTTCGCGCGATATGGGAGTTTGAAGCCAAGAAATGGTTGAGAAGGCATACAATTTTTCGCAATTCTGCTGCTCCAAACGCTTAACCAGAATGGCCTAGGGAAAAAATACACATACCGTTGTAATCGGGCGAGTTTCTACTTTCACACGCAACAGGAATTTTTGGGTTAGGTGTATCCGTTCGCGAGATATAGGAGTTTGAAGCGAAGAAATGGTTGAGAAGGCAAAAAATTTTTCGCAATTCTGCTGCTCCACACGCTTAACCAGAATGGCCTAGGGAAAAAATACATATACCGTTGTAATCGGGCGAGTTTCTACTTTCAGATGCAACAGGAATTTTTGGGTTAGGTCAATCTGTTCGCGAGATATGGGAGTTTGAAGCCAAGAAATGGTTGAGAAGGCAAAAAATTTTTCGCAATTCTGCTGCTCCAAACGCTTAACCAGAATTGCCTAGGGAAAAAATACACATACCGATGTAATCGGGCGAGCTTCTACTTTCAGATGCAATAGGAATTTTTGGGTTAGGTCAATCCGTTCGCGAGATATGGGAGTTTGAAGCCAAAAAATGGTTGAGAAGGCAAAAAATTTTTGGCAATTCTGCTGCTTCAAACGCTTAACCAGAATTGCCTAGGGAAAAAATACACATACCGTTGTAATCGGGCGAGTTTCTACTTTCAGATGCAACAGGAATTTTTGGGTTAGGTCAATCCGTTCGCGAGATATGGGAGTTTGAAGCGAAGAAATGTTTGAGAAGGCAAAAAATTTTTCGCAATTCTGCTGCTCCAAACGCTTAACCAGAATGGCCTAGGGAAAAAATACACATACCGTTGTAATCGGGCGAGTTTCTACTTTCAGATGCGGTAGGAATTTTTGGGTTAGGTCAATCCGTTCGCGAGATATGGGAGTTTGAAGCCAAGAAATGGTTGAGAAGGCAAAAAATTGTTCGCTATTCTGCTGCTTCAAACGCTTGACCAGAATGGCCTAGGGAAAAAATACACATACTGTTGTAATCGGGCGAGTTTCTTCTTTCAGATGCAACAGGAATTTTTGGGTCAGGTCAATCCTTTCGCGTGATATGGGAGTTTGAAGCCAAGAAATGGTTGAGAAGGCAAAAAATTGTTCGCTATTCTGCTGCTTCAAACGCTTAACCAGAATGGCCTAGAGAAAAAATACGCATACCGTTGTAATCGGGCGAGTTTCTACTTTCAGATGCAATAGGAATTTTTGGGTTAGTTCAATCCGTTCGCGAGATATGGGAGTTTGAAGCCATGAAATGGTTGAGAAGGCAAAACATTTTTCGCAATTCTGCTGCTCCAAACGCTTAACCAGAATGGCCTAGGGAAAAAATACGCATATCGTTGTAATCGGGCGAGTTTCTACTTTCAGATGCAACAGGAATTTTTGGGTTAGGTCAATCCGTTCGCGAGATATGGGAGTTTGAAGCGAAGAAATGTTTGAGAAGGCAAAAAATTTTTCGCAATTCTGCTGCTCCAAACGCTTAACCAGAATGGCCTAGGGAAAAAATACACATACCGTTGTAATCGGGCGAGTTTCTACTTTCAGATGCAGTAGGAATTTTTGGGTTAGGTCAATCCGTTCGCGAGATATGGGAGTTTGAAGCCAAGAAATGGTTGAGAAGGCAAAAAATTGTTCGCTATTCTGCTGCTTCAAACGCTTGACCAGAATGGCCTAGGGAAAAAATACACATACTGTTGTAATCGGGCGAGTTTCTTCTTTCAGATGCAACAGGAATTTTTGGGTTAGGTCAATCCTTTCGCGTGATATGGGAGTTTGAAGCCAAGAAATGGTTGAGAAGGCAAAAAATTGTTCGCTATTCTGCTGCTTCAAACGCTTAACCAGAATGGCCTAGAGAAAAAATACGCATACCGTTGTAATTGGGCGAGTTTCTACTTTCAGATGCAATAGGAATTTTTGGGTTAGTTCAATCCGTTCGCGAGATATGGGAGTTTGAAGCCATGAAATGGTTGAGAAGGCAAAACATTTTTCGCAATTCTGCTGCTCCAAACGCTTAACCAGAATGGCCTAGGGAAAAAATACGCATATCGTTGTAATCGGGTGAGTTTCTACTTTCAGACGCAGCAGGAACTTCTGGGTTTGGTCAATCCGTTCGCGAGATATGGGAGTTTGAAGCCAAGAAATGGTTGAGAAGGCAAAAAATTTTTCGCAATGCTGTTGCTCCAAACGCTTAATCAGAATGGCCTAGGGAAAAAATACATATACCGTTGTAATCGGGCGAGTTTCTACTTTCAGATGCAACAGGAATTTTTGGGTTAGGTCAATCCGTTCGCGAGATATGGGAGTTTGAAGCTAAGAAATGGTTAAGGAGACAACAAATTTTTCGCACTTCTGCTGCTCCAAACGCTTAACCAGAATGGCCTAGGGAAAAAATACACATACCGTTGTAATCGGGCGAGTTTCTACTTTCAGATGCAATAGAAATTTTTGGGTTAGGTCAACCCGTTCGCGAGATTTGGGAGTTTGAGGACAAGAAATGGTTGAGAAGGCAAAAATTTTTTCGCATTTCTGCTGCTCCAACCGCATAACCTGAATGGTCTAGGGAAAAAATACACATACCGTTGTAATGGGGCGAGTTTCTACTTTCAGATGCAATAGGAATTTTTGGGTTAGGTCAATCCGTTCGCGAGATATGGGAGTTTGAAGCGAAGAAATGGTTGAGAAGACAATAAATTTTTCGCACTTCTGCTGCTCCAATCGCTTAACCAGAATGGCCTAAGGGAAAAATACACGTACCGTTGTAATCGGGCGAGTTTCTACTTTCAGATGCAATAGGAATTTTTGGGTTACGTCAATCCGTTCGCGAGATTTGGGAGTTTGAAGCTAAGAAATGGTTGAGAAGACAACAAATTTTTCGCAATTCTGCTGCTCCAAACGCTTAACCAGAATGGCCTAGGGAAAAAATACACATACCGCTGTAATCGGGCGAGTTTCTACTTTCAGATGCAATAGGAATTTTTGGGTTAGGTCAATCAGTTCGCGAGATATGTGACTTTGGAGCCAAGAAATGTTTGAGAAGACAACAAATTTTTCGCAATTCTGCTGCTCCAAACGCTTAACCAGAATGGGCTAGGGAAAAAATACACATACCGCTGTAATCGGGCGAGTTTCTACTTTCAGATGCAATAGGAATTTTTGGGTTAGGTCAATCAGTTCGCGAGATATGGGACTTTGAAGCCAAGAAATGGTTGAGAAGGCAAAAAATTGTTCGCTATTCTGCTGCTTCAAACGCTTAACCAGAATTGCCTAGGGAAAAAATACACATACCGCTGTAATCGGGCGAGTTTCTACTTTCAGATGCAATAGGAATTTTTGGGTTAGGTCAATCCGTTCGCGAGATATGGGAGTTTGAAGCTAAGAAATGGTTAAGAAGACAACAAATTTTTCGCACTTCTGCTGCTCCAAACGCTTAACCAGAATGGGCTAGGGAAAAAATACACATACCGTTGTAATCGGGCGAGATTCTACTTTCAGACACAACAGGAATTTTTGGGTTAGGTCAATCCGTTCGCGAGATATGGCAGTTTGAAGCCAAGAAATGGTTGAGAAGGCAAAAAATTGTTCGCTATTCCGCTGCTTCAAACGCTTGACCAGAATGGCCTAGGGAAAAAATACACATACCGTCGTAATCGGGCGTGTTTCTACTTTCAGACGCAACAGGAATTTTTGGGTTAGGTCAATCCGTTCGCGAGATATGAGAGTTTGAAGCCAAGAAATGGTTGAGAAGGCAAAAAATTGTTCGCTATTCTGCTGCTTCAAACGCTTAACCAGAATTGCCTAGGGAAAAAATACACATACCGCTGTAATCGGGCGAGTTTCTACTTTCAGATGCAATAGGAATTTTTGGGTTAGGTCAATCAGTTCGCGAGATATGGGACTTTGGAGCCAAGAAATGTTTGAGAAGGCAAAAAATTTTTGCAATTCCGCTGCTCCGAACGCTTAACCAGAATGGCCTAGGGAAAAAATACGCATATCGTTATAATCGGGCGAGTTTCTACTTTCAGGCGCTGCAGGAATTTTTGGGTTTGGTCAATCCGTTCGCGAGATATGGGACTTTGAAGCCAAGAAATGGTTGAGAAGACAACAAATTTTTCGCAATTCTGCTGCTCCAAACGCTTAACCAGAATGGGCTAGGGAAAAAATACACGTACCGTTGTAATCGGGCGAGTTCCTACTTTCACACGCAACTGGAATTTTTGGGTTAGGTCAATCCGTCCGCGAGATATGGGAGTTTGAAGCCAAGAAATGGTTGAGAAGGCAAAAAATTGTTCGCTATTCTGCTGCTTCAAACGCTTAACCAGAATTGCCTAGGGAAAAAATACACATACCGCTGTAATCGGGCGAGTTTCTACTTTCAGATGCAATAGGAATTTTTGGGTTAGGTCAATCCGTTCGCGAGATATGGGAGTTTGAAGCTAAGAAATGGTTAACAAGACAACAAATTTTTCGCACTTCTGCTGCTCCAAACGCTTAACCAGAATGGGCTAGGGAAAAAATACACATACCGCTGTAATCGGGCGAGATTCTACTTTCAGACGCAACAGGAATTTTTGGGTTAGGTCAATCCGTTCGCGAGATATGGCAGTTTGAAGCCAAGAAATGGTTGAGAAGGCAAAAAATTGTTCGCTATTCTGCTGCTTCAAACGCTTAACCAGAATTGCCTAGGGAAAAAATACACATACCGCTGTAATCGGGCGAGTTTCTACTTTCAGATGCAATAGGAATTTTTGGGTTAGGTCAATCCGTTCGCGAGATATGGGAGTTTGAAGCTAAGAAATGGTTAAGAAGACAACAAATTTTTCGCACTTCTGCTGCTCCAAACGCTTAACCAGAATGGGCTAGGGAAAAAATACACATACCGCTGTAATCGGGCGAGATTCTACTTTCAGACGCAACAGGAATTTTTGGGTTAGGTCAATCCGTTCGCGAGATATGGCAGTTTGAAGCCAAGAAATGGTTGAGAAGGCAAAAAATTGTTCGCTATTCTGCTGCTTCAAACGCTTGACCAGAATGGCCTAGGGAAAAAATACACATACCGTCGTAATCGGGCGTGTTTCTACTTTCAGACGCAACAGGAATTTTTGGGTTAGGTCAATCCGTTCGCGAGATATGAGAGTTTGAAGCCAAGAAATGGTTGAGAAGGCAAAAAATTGTTCGCTATTCTGCTGCTTCAAACGCTTGACCAGAATGGCCTAGGGAAAAAATACACATACCGCTGTAATCGGGCGAGTTTCTACTTTCAGATGCAATAGGAATTTTTGGGTTAGGTCAATCAGTTCGCGAGATATGGGACTTTGGAGCCAAGAAATGTTTGAGAAGGCAAAAAATTTTTGCAATTCCGCTGCTCCGAACGCTTAACCAGAATGGCCTAGGGAAAAAATACGCATATCGTTATAATCGGGCGAGTTTCTACTTTCAGACGCTGCAGGAATTTTTGGGTTTGGTCAATCCGTTCGCGAGATATGGGACTTTGAAGCCAAGAAATGGTTGAGAAGACAACAAATTTTTCGCAATTCTGCTGCTCCAAACGCTTAACCAGAATGGGCTAGGGAAAAAATACACGTACCGTTGTAATCGGGCGAGTTTCTACTTTCACACGCAACTGGAATTTTTGGGTTAGGTCAATCCGTCCGCGAGATATGGGAGTTTGAAGCCAAGAAATGGTTGAGAAGGCAATAAATTGTTCGCTATTCTGCTGCTTCAAACGCTTAACCAGAATTGCCTAGGGAAAAAATACACATACCGCTGTAATCGGGCGAGTTTCTACTTTCAGATGCAATAGGAATTTTTGGGTTAGGTCAATCCGTTCGCGAGATATGGGAGTTTGAAGCTAAGAAATGGTTAAGAAGACAACAAATTTTTCGCACTTCTGCTGCTCCAAACGCTTAACCAGAATGGGCTAGGGAAAAAATACACATACCGTTGTAATCGGGCGAGATTCTACTTTCAGACGCAACAGGAATTTTTGGGTTAGGTCAATCCGTTCGCGAGATATGGCAGTTTGAAGCCAAGAAATGGTTGAGAAGGCAAAAAATTGTTAGCTATTCTGCTGCTTCAAACGCTTGACCAGAATGGCCTAGGGAAAAAATACACATACCGTCGTAATCGGGCGTGTTTCTACTTTCAGGCGCAACAGGAATTTTTGGGTTAGGTCAATCCGTTCGCGAGATATGAGAGTTTGAAGCCAAGAAATGGTTGAGAAGGCAAAAAATTGTTCGCTATTCTGCTGCTTCAAACGCTTGACCAGAATGGCCTAGGGAAAAAATACACATACCGCTGTAATCGGGCGAGTTTCTACTTTCAGATGCAATAGGAATTTTTGGGTTAGGTCAATCAGTTCGCGAGATATGGGACTTTGGAGCCAAGAAATGTTTGAGAAGGCAAAAAATTTTTGCAATTCCGCTGCTCCGAACGCTTAACCAGAATGGCCTAGGGAAAAAATACGCATATCGTTATAATCGGGCGAGTTTCTACTTTCAGACGCTGCAGGAATTTTTGGGTTTGGTCAATCCGTTCGCGAGATATGGGACTTTGAAGCCAAGAAATGGTTGAGAAGACAACAAATTTTTCGCAATTCTGCTGCTCCAAACGCTTAACCAGAATGGGCTAGGGAAAAAATACACGTACCGTTGTAATCGGGCGAGTTTCTACTTTCACACGCAACTGGAATTTTTGGGTTAGGTCAATCCGTCCGCGAGATATGGGAGTTTGAAGCCAAGAAATGGTTGAGAAGGCAAAAAATTGTTCGCTATTCTGCTGCTTCAAACGCTTAACCAGAATTGCCTAGGGAAAAAATACACGTACCGCTGTAATCGGGCGAGTTTCTACTTTCAGATGCAATAGGAATTTTTGGGTTAGGTCAATCAGTTCGCGAGATATGGGACTTTGGAGCCAAGAAATGTTTGAGAAGGCAAAAAATTTTTGCAATGCCGCTGCTCCGAACGCTTAACCAGAATGGCCTAGGGAAAAAATACGCATATCGTTATAATCGGGCGAGTTTCTACTTTCAGACGCTGCAGGAATTTTTGGGTTTGGTCAATCCGTTCGCGAGATATGGGACTTTGAAGCCAAGAAATGGTTGAGAAGACAACAAATTTTTCGCAATTCTGCTGCTCCAAACGCTTAACCAGAATGGGCTAGGGAAAAAATACACGTACCGTTGTAATCGGGCGAGTTTCTACATTCACACGCAACTGGAATTTTTGGGTTAGGTCAATCCGTCCGCGAGATATGGGAGTTTGAAGCCAAGAAATGGTTGAGAAGGCAATAAATTGTTCGCTATTCTGCTGCTTCAAACGCTTCACCAGAACTGCCTAGGGAAAAAATACACATACCGCTGTAATCGGGCGAGTTTCTACTTTCAGATGCAATAGGAATTTTTGGGTTAGGTCAATCCGTTCGCGAGATATGGGAGTTTGAAGCTAAGAAATGGTTAAGAAGACAACAAATTTTTCGCACTTCTGCTGCTCCAAACGCTTAACCAGAATGGGCTAGGGAAAAAATACACATACCGTTGTAATCGGGCGAGTTTCTACTTTCACACGCAACAGGAATTTTTGGGTTAGGTCAATCCGTTCGCGAGATATGGGAGTTTGAAGCCAAGAAATGGTTGAGAAGGCAAAACATTTTTCGCAATTCTGCTGCTCCAAACGCTTAACCAGAATGGCCTAGGGAAAAAATACACATACCGTTGTAATCGGCGAGTTTCTACTTTCAGGTTCAACAGGAATTTTTGGGTTAGGTCAATCCGTTCGCGATATATGGGAGTTTGAAGCCAAGAAATGGTTGAGAAGGCAAAAAATTTTTCGCAATTCTGCTGCTCCAAACGCTTAACCAGAATTGCCTAGGGAAAAAATACACATACCGCTGTAATCGGGCGAGTTTCTACTTTCAGATGCAATAGGAATTTTTGGGTTAGGTCAATCCGTTCGCGAGATATGGGAGTTTGAAGCCAAGAAATGGTTGAGAAGGTAAAACATTTTTTGCAATTCTGCTGCTCCAAACGCTTAACCAGAGTGCCCTAGGGAAAAAATACGCATATCGTTGTAATCGGGCAAGTTTCTACTTTAAGATGCAATAGGAATTTTTGGGTTACGTCAATCCGTTCGCGAGATTTGGGAGTTTGAAGCTAAGAAATGGTTGAGAAGGCAAAAAATTTTTCGCAATTCTGCTGCTCCAAACGCTTAACCAGAATGGCCTAGGGAAAAAATACACATACCGTTGTAATCGGGCGAGTTTCTACTTTCAGATGCAATAGAAATTTTTGGGTTAGGTCAACCCGTTCGCGAGATTTGGGAGTTTGAGGACAAGAAATGGTTGAGAAGGCAAAAATTTTTTCGCATTTCTGCTGCTCCAACCGCATAACCAGAATGGCCTAGGGAAAAAATACACATACCGTTGTAATGGGGCGAGTTTCTACTTTCAGATGCAATAGGAATTTTTGGGTTAGGTCAATCCGTTCGCGAGATATGGGAGTTTGAAGCGAAGAAATGGTTGAGAAGACAATAAATTTTTCGCTCTTCTGCTGCTCCAATCGCTTTACAAGAATGGCCTATGGGAAAAATACACGTACCGTTGTAATCGGGCGAGTTTCTACTTTCAGATGCAATAGGAATTTTTGGGTTACGTCAATCCTTTCGCGAGATTTGGGAGTTTGAAGCTAAGAAATGGTTGAGTAAGACAACAAATTTTTCGCAATTCTGCTGCTCCAAACGCTTAACCAGAATGGACTAGGGAAAAATACACATACTGCTGTAATCGGGCGAGTTTCTACTTTCAGATGCAATAGGAATTTTGGGTTAGGTCAATCCGTTCGCGAGATATGGGAGTTGAAGCTAAGAAATGGTTAAGAAGACAAACAAATTTTTCGCACTTCTGCTGCTCCAAACGCTTAACCAGAATGGGCTAGGGAAAAAATACACATACCGTTGTAATCGGGCGAGTTTTACTTTCACACGCAACAGGATTTTTGGTTAGGTCAATCCGTTCGCGAGATATGGAGTTTGAAGCCAAGAAATGGTGAGAATGCAAACAATTTTCGCTATTCTGCTGCTCCAAACTCTTAACCAGAATGGCCTAGGAAAAAATACACATACGTTGTAATCGGGCGAGATTCTACTTTCAGACGCAACCAGGAAATTTTTGGTTAGGTCAATCCGTTCGCGGAGATATGCAGTTGAAGCCAAGAAATGTTGAGAAGGCAAAAAATTGTTCGCTATTCTGCTGCTTCAAACGCTTGACCAGAATGGCCTAGGGAAAAAATACACATACCGTCGTAATCGGGCGTGTTTCTACTTTCAGGACGCAACAGGAATTTTTTGGTTAGGTCAATCGTTCGCGAGATATGAGAGTTGAAGCCAAGAAATGGTTGAGAGGCAAAAAATTGTTCGCCTATTCTGCTGCTTCAAACGCTTGACCAGAATGGCCTAGGGAAAAAATACACATACCGTTGTAATCGGGCGAGTTTCTTCTTTCAGATGCAACAGGAATTTTTGGGTTAGGTCAATCCGTTCGCGAGATATGGGAGTTTGAAGCCAAGAAATGGTTGAGAAGGCAAAAAATTGTTCGCTATTCTGCTGCTTCAAACGCTTAAACAGAATGACCTAGGGAAAAAATACACATACCGTTGTAATCGGGCGAGTTTCTACTTTCAGACGCAACAGGAACTTTTGGGTTAGGTCAATCCGTTCGCGTGATATGGGAGTTTGAAGCCAAGAAATGGTTGAGAAGGCAAAACATTTTTCGCAATTCTGCTGCTCCAAACGCTTAACCAGAATGGCCTAGGGAAAAAATACACATACCGTTGTAATCGGCGAGTTTCTACTTTCAGGTTCAACAGGAATTTTTGGGTTAGGTCAATCCGTTCGCGATATATGGGAGTTTGAAGCCAAGAAATGGTTGAGAAGGCAAAAAATTTTTCGCAATTCTGCTGCTCCAAACGCTTAACCAGAATTGCCTAGGGAAAAAATACACATACCGCTGTAATCGGGCGAGTTTCTACTTTCAGATGCAATAGGAATTTTTGGGTTAGGTCAATCCGTTCGCGAGATATGGGAGTTTGAAGCCAAGAAATGGTTGAGAAGGTAAAACATTTTTTGCAATTCTGCTGCTCCAAACGCTTAACCAGAGTGCCCTAGGGAAAAAATACGCATATCGTTGTAATCGGGCAAGTTTCTACTTTAAGATGCAATAGGAATTTTTGGGTTACGTCGATCCGTTCGCGAGATTTGGGAGTTTGAAGCTAAGAAATGGTTGAGAAGGCAAAAAATTTTTCGCAATTCTGCTGCTCCAAACGCTTAACCAGAATGGCCTAGGGAAAAAATTCACATACCGTTGTAATCGGGCGAGTTTCTACTTTCAGATGCAATAGAAATTTTTGGGTTAGGTCAACCCGTTCGCGAGATTTGGGAGTTTGAGGACAAGAAATGGTTGAGAAGGCAAAAATTTTTTCGCATTTCTGCTGCTCCAACCGCATAACCAGAATGGCCTAGGGAAAAAATACACATACCGTTGTAATGGGGCGAGTTTCTACTTTCAGATGCAATAGGAATTTTTGGGTTAGGTCAATCCGTTCGCGAGATATGGGAGTTTGAAGCGAAGAAATGGTTGAGAAGACAATAAATTTTTCGCTCTTCTGCTGCTCCAATCGCTTTACAAGAATGGCCTATGGGAAAAATACACGTACCGTTGTAATCGGGCGAGTTTCTACTTTCAGATGCAATAGGAATTTTTGGGTTACGTCAATCCTTTCGCGAGATTTGGGAGTTTGAAGCTAAGAAATGGTTGAGAAGACAACAAATTTTTCGCAATTCTGCTGCTCCAAACGCTTAACCAGAATGGCCTAGGGAAAAAATACACATACTGCTGTAATCGGGCGAGTTTCTACTTTCAGATGCAATAGGAATTTTTGGGTTAGGTCAATCAGTTCGCGAGATATGGGACTTTGGAGCCAAGAAATGGTTGAGAAGGCAAAAAATTTTTGCAATTCCGCTGCTCCGAACGCTTAACCAGAATGGCCTAGGGAAAAAATACGCATATCGTTATAATCGGGCGAGTTTCTACTTTCAGACGCAGCAGGAATTTTTGGGTTTGGTCAATCCGTTCGCGAGATATGGGAGTTTGAAGCCAAGAAATGGTTGAGAATGCAAACAATTTTTCGCTATTCTGCTGCTCCAAACTCTTAACCAGAATGGCCTAGGGAAAAAATACACATACCGTTGTAATCGGGCGAGATTCTACTTTCAGACGCAACAGGAATTTTTGGGTTAGGTCAATCCGTTCGCGAGATATGGCAGTTTGAAGCCAAGAAATGGTTGAGAAGGCAAAAAATTGTTCGCTATTCTGCTGCTTCAAACGCTTGACCAGAATGGCCTAGGGAAAAAATACACATACCGTCGTAATCGGGCGTGTTTCTACTTTCAGACGCAACAGGAATTTTTGGGTTAGGTCAATCCGTTCGCGAGATATGAGAGTTTGAAGCCAAGAAATGGTTGAGAAGGCAAAAAATTGTTCGCTATTCTGCTGCTTCAAACGCTTGACCAGAATGGCCTAGGGAAAAAATACACATACCGTTGTAATCGGGCGAGTTTCTTCTTTCAGATGCAACAGGAATTTTTGGGTTAGGTCAATCCGTTCGCGAGATATGGGAGTTTGAAGCCAAGAAATGGTTGAGAAGGCAAAAAATTGTTCGCTATTCTGCTGCTTCAAACGCTTAAACAGAATGACCAAGGGAAAAAATACACATACCGTTGTAATCGGGCGAGTTTCTACTTTCAGACGCAACAGGAACTTTTGGGTTAGGTCAATCCGTTCGCGTGATATGGGAGTTTGAAGCCAAGAAATGGTTGAGAAGGCAAAACATTTTTCGCAATTCTGCTGCTCCAAACGCTTAACCAGAATGGCCTAGGGAAAAAATACACATACCGTTGTAATCGGCGAGTTTCTACTTTCAGGTTCAACAGGAATTTTTGGGTTAGGTCAATCCGTTCGCGATATATGGGAGTTTGAAGCCAAGAAATGGTTGAGAAGGCAAAAAATTTTTCGCAATTCTGCTGCTCCAAACGCTTAACCAGAATTGCCTAGGGAAAAAATACACATACCGCTGTAATCGGGCGAGTTTCTACTTTCAGATGCAATAGGAATTTTTGGGTTAGGTCAATCCGTTCGCGAGATATGGGAGTTTGAAGCCAAGAAATGGTTGAGAAGGTAAAACATTTTTTGCAATTCTGCTGCTCCAAACGCTTAACCAGAGTGCCCTAGGGAAAAAATACGCATATCGTTGTAATCGGGCAAGTTTCTACTTTAAGATGCAATAGGAATTTTTGGGTTACGTCGATCCGTTCGCGAGATTTGGGAGTTTGAAGCTAAGAAATGGTTGAGAAGGCAAAAAATTTTTCGCAATTCTGCTGCTCCAAACGCTTAACCAGAATGGCCTAGGGAAAAAATTCACATACCGTTGTAATCGGGCGAGTTTCTACTTTCAGATGCAATAGAAATTTTTGGGTTAGGTCAACCCGTTCGCGAGATTTGGGAGTTTGAGGACAAGAAATGGTTGAGAAGGCAAAAATTTTTTCGCATTTCTGCTGCTCCAACCGCATAACCAGAATGGCCTAGGGAAAAAATACACATACCGTTGTAATGGGGCGAGTTTCTACTTTCAGATGCAATAGGAATTTTTGGGTTAGGTCAATCCGTTCGCGAGATATGGGAGTTTGAAGCGAAGAAATGGTTGAGAAGACAATAAATTTTTCGCTCTTCTGCTGCTCCAATCGCTTTACAAGAATGGCCTATGGGAAAAATACACGTACCGTTGTAATCGGGCGAGTTTCTACTTTCAGATGCAATAGGAATTTTTGGGTTACGTCAATCCTTTCGCGAGATTTGGGAGTTTGAAGCTAAGAAATGGTTGAGAAGACAACAAATTTTTCGCAATTCTGCTGCTCCAAACGCTTAACCAGAATGGCCTAGGGAAAAAATACACATACTGCTGTAATCGGGCGAGTTTCTACTTTCAGATGCAATAGGAATTTTTGGGTTAGGTCAATCAGTTCGCGAGATATGGGACTTTGGAGCCAAGAAATGGTTGAGAAGGCAAAAAATTTTTGCAATTCCGCTGCTCCGAACGCTTAACCAGAATGGCCTAGGGAAAAAATACGCATATCGTTATAATCGGGCGAGTTTCTACTTTCAGACGCAGCAGGAATTTTTGGGTTTGGTCAATCCGTTCGCGAGATATGGAACTTTGAAGCCAAGAAATGGTTGAGAAGACAACAAATTTTTCGCAATTCTGCTGCTCCAAACGCTTAACCAGAATGGCCTAGGGAAAAAATACACGTACCGTTGTAATCGGGCGAGTTTCTACTTTCACACGCAACAGGAATTTTTGGGTTAGGTCAATCCGTCCGCGAGATATGGGAGTTAGAAGCCAAGAAATGGATGAGAAGGCAAAAAATTGTTCGCTATTCTGCTGCTTCAAACGCTTAACCAGAATTGCCTAGGGAAAAAATACACATACCGCTGTAATCGGGCGAGCTTCTTCTTTCAGATGCAACAGGAATTTTTGGGTTAGGTCAATCCGTTCGCGAGATATGGGAGTTTGAAGCCAAGAAATGGTTGAGAAGGCAAAAAATTGTTCGCACTACTGCTGCTCCAAACGCTTAACTAGAATGGCCTAGGGAAAGAATACACATACCGTTGTAATCGGGCGAGTTTCTACTTTCAGACGCAACAGGAACTTTTGGGTTAGGTCAAGCCGTTCGCGTGATATGGGAGTTTGAAGCCAAGAAATGGTTGAGAAGGCAAAAAATTTTTCGCAATTCTGCTGCTCCAAGCGCTTAACCAGAATTGCCTAGGGAAAAAATACACATACCGCTGTAATCGGGCGAGTTTCTACTTTCAGATGCAATAGGAATTTTTGGGTTAGGTCAATCCGTTCGCGAGATATGAGAGTTTGAAGCCAAGAAATGGTTGAGAAGGTAAAACATTTTTTGCAATTCTGCTGCTCCAAACGCTTAACCAGAATGGCCTAGGGGAAAAATAAACATACCGTTGTAATCGGGCGAGTTTCTATTATCAGATGCAATAGGAATTTTTGGGTTAGGTCAATCCGTTCGCGAGATATGGGAGTTTGAATCTAAGAAATGGTTAAGAAGGCAACAAATTTTTCGCACTTCTGCTGCTCCAAACGCTTGACCAGAATGGCCTAGGGAAAAAATACACATACCGTTGTAATCGGGCGAGTTTCTACTTTCAGATGCAACAGGAATTTTTGGGTTAGTTCAATCCGTTCGCGAGATATGGGAGTTTGAAGCTAAGAAACGGTTAAGAAGACAACAAATTTTTCGCACTTCTGCTGCTCCAAACGCTTAACCAGAATGGCCTATGGAAAAAATACACATACCGTTGTAATCGGGCGAGTTTCTACTTTCAGACGCAACAGGAATTTTTGGGTTAGGTCAATCCGTTCGCGAGATATGGGAGTTTGAAGCCAAGAAATGGTTGAGAATGCAAACAATTTTTCGCTATTCTGCTGCTCCAAACTCTTAACCAGAATGGGCTAGGGGAAAAATACACATACCGTTGTAATCGGGCGAGTTTCTACTTTCACACGCAACAGGAATTTTTGGGTTAGGTCTATCCGTTCGCGAGATATGGGAGTTTGAAGCCAAGAAATGGTTGAGAAGGCATACAATTTTTGGTAATTCTGCTGATCCAAACGCTTAACCAGAATGCCCTAGGGAAAAAATATACATACCGCTGTAGTCGGGCGGGTTTATACTTTCAGATGCAATAGGAATTTTTGGGTTAGGTCCATCCGTCCGCTAGATATGGCAGTTTGAAGCCAAGAAATGGTTGAGAAGGCAAAAAATTTTTCGCAATTCTGCTGCTCCAAACGTTTAACCAGAATGGCCTAGGGGAAAAATACACATACCGTTGTAATCGGGCGAGTTTCTATTATCAGATGCAATAGGAATTTTTGGGTTAGGTCAATCCGTTCGCGAGATATGGGAGTTTGAAGCTAAGAAATGATTAAGAAGGCAACAAATTTTTCGCACTTCTGCTGCTCCAAACGCTTGACCAGAACGGCCTAGGGAAAAAATACACATACCGTTGTAATCGGGCGTGTTTCTACTATCAGACGCAACAGGAATTTTTGGGTTAGGTCAATCCGTTCGCGAGATATGGGAGTTTGAAGTCAAGAAATGGTTGAGCAGGCAAAAAATTGTTCGCTATTCTGCTGCTTCAAACGCTTGACCAGAATGGCCTAGGGAAAAAATACACATACCGTTGTAATCGGGCGAGTTTCTTCTTTCAGTTGCAACAGGAATTTTTGGGTTAGGTCAATCCGTTCGCGAGATATGGGAGTTTGAATCCAAGAAATGGTTGAGAAGGCAAAAAATTATTCGCTATTCTGCTGCTTCAAACGCTTAACCAGAATTGCCTAGGGAAAAAATACACATACCGTTGTAATCGGGCGAGTTTCTTCTTTCAGCTGCAACAGGAATTTTTGGGTTAGGTCAATCCGTTCGCGAGATATGGAAGTTTGAAGCCAAGAAATGGTTGAGAAGGCAAAAAATTATTCGCTATTCTGCTGCTTCAAACGCTTAACCAGAATTGCCTAGGGAAAAAATACACATACCGTTGTAATCGGGCGAGTTTCTTCTTTCAGATGCAACAGGAATTTTTGGGTTAGGTCAATCCGTTCGCGAGATATGGGAGTTTGAAGCTAAGAAATGGTAAAGAAGACAACAAATTGTTCGCACTACTGCTGCTCCAAACGCTTAACTAGAATGGCCTAGGGAAAAAATACACATACCGTTGTAATCGGGCGAGTTTCTACTTTCAGACGCAACAGGAACTTTTGGGTTAGGTCAAGCCGTTCGCGTGATATGGGAGTTTGAAGCCAAGAAATGGTTGAGAAGGCAAAAAATTTTTCGCAATTCTGCTGCTCCAAACGCTTAACCAGAATGGCCTAGGGAAAAAATACACATACGGTTGTAATCGGCGAGTTTCTACTTTCTGGTGCAACAGGAATTTTTGGGTTAAGTCAATCCGTTCGCGATATATGGGAGTTTGAAGCCAAGAAATGGTTGAGAAGGCAAAAAATTTTTCGCAATTCTGCTGCTCCAAGCGCTTAACCAGAATTGCCTAGGGAAAAAATACACATACCGCTGTAATCGAGCGAGTTTCTACTTTCAGATGCAATAGGAATTTTTGGGTTAGGTCAATCCGTTCGCGAGATATGGGAGTTTGAAGCCAAGAAATGGTTGAGAAGGTAAAACATTTTTTGCAATTCTGCTGCTCCAAACGCTTAACCAGAATGGCCTAGGGGAAAAATACACATACCGTTGTAATCGGGCGAGTTTCTATTATCAGATGCAATAGGAATTTTTGGGTTAGGTCAATCCGTTCGCGAGATATGGGAGTTTGAAGCTAAGAAATGGTTAAGAAGGCAACAAATTTTTCGCACTTCTGCTGCTCCAAACGCTTGACCAGAATGGCCTAGGGAAAAAATACACATACCGTTGTAATCGGGCGAGTTTCTACTTTCAGATGCAACAGGAATTTTGGGTTAGTTCAATCCGTTCGCGAGATATGGGAGTTTGAAGCTAAGAAATGGTTAAGAAGACAACAAATTTTTCGCACTTCTGCTGCTCCAAACGCTTAACCAGAATGGCCTATGGAAAAAATACACATACCGTTGTAATCGGGCGAGTTTCTACTTTCAGACGCAACAGGAATTTTTGGGTTAGGTCAATCCGTTCGCGAGATATGGGAGTTTGAAGCCAAGAAATGGTTGAGAATGCAAACAATTTTTCGCTATTCTGCTGCTCCAAACTCTTAACCAGAATGGGCTAGGGGAAAAATACACATACCGTTGTAATCGGGCGAGTTTCTACTTTCACACGCAACAGGAATTTTTGGGTTAGGTCTATCCGTTCGCGAGATATGGGAGTTTGAAGCCAAGAAATGGTTGAGAAGGCATACAATTTTTGATAATTCTGCTGATCCAAACGCTTAACCAGAATGCCCTAGGGAAAAAATATACACACCGCTGTAGTCGGGCGAGTTTATACTTTCAGATGCAATAGGAATTTTTGGGTTAGGTCCATCCGTCCGCTAGATATGGCAGTTTGAAGCCAAGAAATGGTTGAGAAGGCAAAAAATTTTTCGCAATTCTGCTGCTCCAAACGTTTAACCAGAATGGCCTAGGGGAAAAATACACATACCGTTGTAATCGGGCGAGTTTCTATTATCAGATGCAATACGAATTTTTGGGTTAGGTCAATCCGTTCGCGAGATATGGGAGTTTGAAGCTAAGAAATGATTAAGAGGGCAACAAATTTTTCGCACTTCTGCTGCTCCAAACGCTTGACCAGAATGGCCTAGGGAAAAAATACACATACCGTTGTAATCGGGCGTGTTTCTACTTTCAGACGCAACAGGAATTTTTGGGTTAGGTCAATCCGTTCGCGAGATATGGGAGTTTGAAGCCAAGAAATGGTTGAGAAGGCAAAAAATTGTTCGCTATTCTGCTGCTTCAAACGCTTGACCAGAATGGCCTAGGGAAAAAATACACATACCGTTGTAATCGGGCGAGTTTCTTCTTTCAGTTGCAACAGGAATTTTTGGGTTAGGTCAATCCGTTCGCGAGATATGGGAGTTTGAAGCCAAGAAATGGTTGAGAAGGCAAAAAATTATTCGCTATTCTGCTGCTTCAAACGCTTAACCAGAATTGCCTAGGGAAAAAATACACATACCGTTGTAATCGGGCGAGTTTCTTCTTTCAGTTGCAACAGGAATTTTTGGGTTAGGTCAATCCGTTCGCGAGATATGGGAGTTTGAAGCCAAGAAATGGTTGAGAAGGCAAAAAATTATTCGCTATTCTGCTGCTTCAAACGCTTAACCAGAATTGCCTAGGGAAAAAATACACATACCGTTGTAATCGGGCGAGCTTCTTCTTTCAGATGCAACAGGAATTTTTGGGTTAGGTCAATCCGTTCGCGAGATATGGGAGTTTGAAGCTAAGAAATGGTAAAGAAGACAACAAATTGTTCGCACTACTGCTGCTCCAAACGCTTAACTAGAATGGCCTAGGGAAAAAATACACATACCGTTGTAATCGGGCGAGTTTCTACTTTCAGACGCAACAGGAACTTTTGGGTTAGGTCAAGCCGTTCGCGTGATATGGGAGTTTGAAGCCAAGAAATGGTTGAGAAGGCAAAAAATTTTTCGCAATTCTGCTGCTCCAAACGCTTAACCAGAATGGCCTAAGGAAAAAATACACATACCGTTGTAATCGGTGTGTTTCTACTTTCAGGTGCAACAGGAATTTTTGGGTTAAGTCAATCCGTTCGCGATATATGGGAGTTTGAAGCCAAGAAATGGTTGAGAAGGCAAAAAATTTTTCGCAATTCTGCTGCTCCAAGCGCTTAACCAGAATTGCCTAGGGAAAAAATACACATACCGCTGTAATCGGGCGAGTTTCTACTTTCAGATGCAATAGGAATTTTTGGGTTAGGTCAATCCGTTCGCGAGATATGGGAGTTTGAAGCCAAGAAATGGTTGAGAAGGTAAAACATTTTTCGCAATTCTGCTGCTCCAAACGCTTAACCAGAATGCCCTAGGGAAAAAATACGCATATCGTTGTAATCCGGCGAGTTTCTACTTTCAGATGCAATAGGAATTTTTGGGTTACGTCAATCCGTTCACGAGATTTGGGAGTTTGAAGCTAAGAAATGGTTGAGAAGACAATATATTTTTCGCACTTCTGCTACTCCAATCGCTTAACCAGAATGGCCTAAGGGAAAAATGCACGTACCGTTGTAATCGGGCGAGTTTCTACTTTCAGATGCAATAGGAATTTTTGGGTTAGGTCAATCCGTTCGCGAGATATGGGACTTTGGAGCCAAGAAATGGTTGAGAAGGCAAAAAATTTTTGCAATTCCGCTGCTCCAAACGCTTAACCAGAATGGCCTAGGGAAAAAATACACATACCGTTGTAATCGGGCGAGTTTCTACTTTCAGACGCAATAGGAATTTTTGGGTTAGGTCAATCCGTCCGCGAGATATGGGAGTTTGAAGACAAGAAATGGTTGAGAAGGCAAAAATTTTTTCGCATTTCTGCTGCTCCAAACGCATAACCAGAATGGCCTAGGGAAAAAATACACATACCGTTGTAATGGGGCGAGTTTCTACTTTCAGATGCAATAGGAATTTTTGGGTTAGGTCAATCCGTTCGCGAGATATGGGAGTTTGAAGCGAAGAAATGGTTGAGAAGACAATATATCTTTCGCACTTCTGCTACTCCAATCGCTTAACCAGAATGGCCTAAGGGAAAAATGCACGTACCGTTGTAATCGGGCGAGTTTCTACTTTCAGATGCAATAGGAATTTTTGGGTTAGGTCAATCCGTTCGCGAGATATGGGACTTTGGAGCCAAGAAATGGTTGAGAAGGCAAAAAATTTTTGCAATTCCGCTGCTCCAAACGCTTAACCAGAATGGCCTAGGGAAAAAATACACATACCGTTGTAATCGGGCGAGTTTCTACTTTCAGACGCAATAGGAATTTTTGGGTTAGGTCAATCCGTCCGCGAGATATGGGAGTTTGAAAACAAGAAATGGTTGAGAAGGCAAAAAATTTTTCGCAATTCTGCTGCTCCAAACGTTTAACCAGAATGGCCTAGGGAAAAAATACGCATATCGTTATAATCGGGCGAGTTTCTACTTTCAGACGCAGCAGGAATTTTTGGGTTTGGTCAATCCGTTCGCGAGATATGGGAGTTTGAATCCAAGAAATGGTTGAGAAGACAAAAAATTTTTCGCAATTCTGCTGCTCCAAACGCTTAACCAGAATGGCCTATGGAAAAAATACACATACCGCAGTAATCGGGCGAGTTTCTACTTTCAGATGCAACAGGAATTTTTGGGTTAGGTCAATCCGTTCGCGAGATATGGGAGTTTGAAGCCAAGAAATGGTTGAGAAGGCAAAAAATTTTTCGCAATTCTGCTGCTCCAAACGCTTAACCAGAATGGCCTAGGGAAAAAATACACATACCTTTGTAATCGGGCGAGTTTCTACTTTCAGATGCAATAGGAATTTTTGGGTTGGGTCAATCCGTTCGCGAGATATGGGAGTTTGAAGCCAAGAAATGGTTGAGAAGGCAAAACATTTTTCGCAATTCTGCTGCTCCAAACGCTTAACCAGAATGGCCTAGGGAAAAAATACGCATATCGTTATAATCGGGCGAGTTTCTACTTTCAGACGCAGCAGGAATTTTTGGGTTTGGTCAATCCGTTCGCGAGATATGGGACTTTGAAGCTAAGAAATGGTTGAGAAGACAACAAATTTTTCGCAATTCTGCTGCTCCAAACGCTTAACCAGAATGGGCTAGGGAAAAAATACACGTACCGTTGTAATCGGGCGAGTTTCTACTTTCAGATGCAACAGGAATTTTTGGGTTAGGTCAATCCGTTCGCGAGATATGGGAGTTTGAAGCCAAGAAATGGTTGAGAAGGCAAAAAATTTTTCGCAATTCTGCTGCTCCAAACGCTTAACCAGAATGGCCTAGGGAAAAAATATACATACCGCTGTAATCGGGCGAGATTCTACTTTCAGATGCAACAGGAATTTTTGGGTTAGGTCAATCCGTTCGCGAGATATGGGAGTTTGAAGCCAAGAAATGGTTGAGAAGGCAAAAAATTTTTCGCAATTCTGCTGCTCCAAACGCTTAACCAGAATGGCCTAGGGAAAAAATACACATACCGTTGTAATCGGGCGAGTTTCTACTTTCAGATGCAATAGGAATTTTTGGGTTAGGTCAAGCCGTTCGCGAGATATGGGAGTTTGAAGCCAAGAAATGGTAGAGAAGGCAAAAAATTTTTCGCAATTCTGCTGCGCCAAACGCTTAACCAGAATGGCCTAGGGAAAAAATACACACACCGTTGTAATCGGGCGAGTTTCTACTTTCAGATGCAATAGGAAATTTTGGGTTACGTCAATCCGTTCGCGAGATATGGGAGTTTGAAGCTAAGAAATGGTTGTGAAGACAACAAATTTTTCGCACTTCTGCTGCTCCAAACGCTTAACCAGAATGGCCTAGGGAAAAAATACACATACCCTTGTAATCGGGCGAGTTTCTACTTTCAGAAGCAATAGGAATTTTTCGGTTAGTTCAATCCGTTCGCGAGATATGGGAGTTTGAAGCCAAGAAATGGTAGAGAAGGCAAAAAATTTTTCACAATTCTGCTGCTCCAAACGCTTAACCAGAATGGCCTAGGGAAAAAATAAACACACCGTTGTAATCGGGCGAGTTTCTACTTTCAGATGCAATAGGAATTTTTGGGTTAGGTCAATCCGTTCGCGAGATATGGGAGTTTGAAGCGAAGAAATGGTTGAGAAGACAATAAATTTTTCGCTCTTCTGCTGCTCCAATCGCTTTACAAGAATGGCCTATGGGAAAAATACACGTACCGTTGTAATCGGGCGAGTTTCTACTTTCAGATGCAATAGGAATTTTTGGGTTACGTCAATCCGTTCGCGAGATTTGGGAGTTTGAAGCTAAGAAATGGTTGAGAAGACAACAAATTTTTCGCAATTCTGCTGCTCCAAGCGCTTAACCAGAATGGCCTAGGGAAAAAATACACATACTGCTGTAATCGGGCGAGTTTCTACTTTCAGATGCAATAGGAATTTTTGGGTTAGGTCAATCAGTTCACGAGATATGGGACTTTGGAGCCAAGAAATGGTTGAGAAGGCAAAAAATTTTTGCAATTCCGCTGCTCCGAACGCTTAACCAGAATGGCCTAGGGAAAAAATACGCATATCGTTATAATCGGGCGAGTTTCTACTTTCAGACGCAGCAGGAATTTTTGGGTTAGGTCAATCCGTCCGCGAGATATGGGAGTTTGAAGACAAGAAATGGTTGAGAAGGCAAAAATTTTTTCGCATTTCTGCTGCTCCAAACGCATAACCAGAATGGCCTAGGGAAAAAATACACATACCGTTGTAATGGGGCGAGTTTCTACTTTCAGATGCAATAGGAATTTTTGGGTTAGGTCAATCCGTTCGCGAGATATGGGAGTTTGAAGCGAAGAAATGGTTGAGAAGACAATATATTTTTCGCACTTCTGCTACTCCAATCGCTTAACCAGAATGGCCTAAGGGAAAAATGCACGTACCGTTGTAATCGGGCGAGTTTCTACTTTCAGATGCAATAGGAATTTTTGGGTTAGGTCAATCCGTTCGCGAGATATGGGACTTTGGAGCCAAGAAATGGTTGAGAAGGCAAAAAATTTTTGCAATTCCGCTGCTCCAAACGCTTAACCAGAATGGCCTAGGGAAAAAATACACATACCGTTGTAATCGGGCGAGTTTCTACTTTCAGACGCAATAGGAATTTTTGGGTTAGGTCAATCCGTCCGCGAGATATGGGAGTTTGAAGACAAGAAATGGTTGAGAAGGCAAAAATTTTTTCGCATTTCTGCTGCTCCAAACGCATAACCAGAATGGCCTAGGGAAAAAATACACATACCGTTGTAATGGGGCGAGTTTCTACTTTCAGATGCAATAGGAATTTTTGGGTTAGGTCAATCCGTTCGCGAGATATGGGAGTTTGAAGCGAAGAAATGGTTGAGAAGACAATATATCTTTCGCACTTCTGCTACTCCAATCGCTTAACCAGAATGGCCTAAGGGAAAAATGCACGTACCGTTGTAATCGGGCGAGTTTCTACTTTCAGATGCAATAGGAATTTTTGGGTTAGGTCAATCCGTTCGCGAGATATGGGACTTTGGAGCCAAGAAATGGTTGAGAAGGCAAAAAATTTTTGCAATTCCGCTGCTCCAAACGCTTAACCAGAATGGCCTAGGGAAAAAATACACATACCGTTGTAATCGGGCGAGTTTCTACTTTCAGACGCAATAGGAATTTTTGGGTTAGGTCAATCCGTCCGCGAGATATGGGAGTTTGAAAACAAGAAATGGTTGAGAAGGCAAAAAATTTTTCGCAATTCTGCTGCTCCAAACGTTTAACCAGAATGGCCTAGGGAAAAAATACGCATATCGTTATAATCGGGCGAGTTTCTACTTTCAGACGCAGCAGGAATTTTTGGGTTTGGTCAATCCGTTCGCGAGATATGGGAGTTTGAATCCAAGAAATGGTTGAGAAGACAAAAAATTTTTCGCAATTCTGCTGCTCCAAACGCTTAACCAGAATGGCCTATGGAAAAAATACACATACCGCAGTAATCGGGCGAGTTTCTACTTTCAGATGCAACAGGAATTTTTGGGTTAGGTCAATCCGTTCGCGAGATATGGGAGTTTGAAGCCAAGAAATGGTTGAGAAGGCAAAAAATTTTTCGCAATTCTGCTGCTCCAAACGCTTAACCAGAATGGCCTAGGGAAAAAATACACATACCTTTGTAATCGGGCGAGTTTCTACTTTCAGATGCAATAGGAATTTTTGGGTTGGGTCAATCCGTTCGCGAGATATGGGAGTTTGAAGCCAAGAAATGGTTGAGAAGACAACAAATTTTTCGCAATTCTGCTGCTCCAAGCGCTTAACCAGAATGGCCTAGGGAAAAAATACACATACTGCTGTAATCGGGCGAGTTTCTACTTTCAGATGCAATAGGAATTTTTGGGTTAGGTCAATCAGTTCACGAGATATGGGACTTTGGAGCCAAGAAATGGTTGAGAAGGCAAAAAATTTTTGCAATTCCGCTGCTCCGAACGCTTAACCAGAATGGCCTAGGGAAAAAATACGCATATCGTTATAATCGGGCGAGTTTCTACTTTCAGACGCAGCAGGAATTTTTGGGTTAGGTCAATCCGTCCGCGAGATATGGGAGTTTGAAGACAAGAAATGGTTGAGAAGGCAAAAATTTTTTCGCATTTCTGCTGCTCCAAACGCATAACCAGAATGGCCTAGGGAAAAAATACACATACCGTTGTAATGGGGCGAGTTTCTACTTTCAGATGCAATAGGAATTTTTGGGTTAGGTCAATCCGTTCGCGAGATATGGGAGTTTGAAGCGAAGAAATGGTTGAGAAGACAATATATTTTTCGCACTTCTGCTACTCCAATCGCTTAACCAGAATGGCCTAAGGGAAAAATGCACGTACCGTTGTAATCGGGCGAGTTTCTACTTTCAGATGCAATAGGAATTTTTGGGTTAGGTCAATCCGTTCGCGAGATATGGGACTTTGGAGCCAAGAAATGGTTGAGAAGGCAAAAAATTTTTGCAATTCCGCTGCTCCAAACGCTTAACCAGAATGGCCTAGGGAAAAAATACACATACCGTTGTAATCGGGCGAGTTTCTACTTTCAGACGCAATAGGAATTTTTGGGTTAGGTCAATCCGTCCGCGAGATATGGGAGTTTGAAGACAAGAAATGGTTGAGAAGGCAAAAATTTTTTCGCATTTCTGCTGCTCCAAACGCATAACCAGAATGGCCTAGGGAAAAAATACACATACCGTTGTAATGGGGCGAGTTTCTACTTTCAGATGCAATAGGAATTTTTGGGTTAGGTCAATCCGTTCGCGAGATATGGGAGTTTGAAGCGAAGAAATGGTTGAGAAGACAATATATCTTTCGCACTTCTGCTACTCCAATCGCTTAACCAGAATGGCCTAAGGGAAAAATGCACGTACCGTTGTAATCGGGCGAGTTTCTACTTTCAGATGCAATAGGAATTTTTGGGTTAGGTCAATCCGTTCGCGAGATATGGGACTTTGGAGCCAAGAAATGGTTGAGAAGGCAAAAAATTTTTGCAATTCCGCTGCTCCAAACGCTTAACCAGAATGGCCTAGGGAAAAAATACACATACCGTTGTAATCGGGCGAGTTTCTACTTTCAGACGCAATAGGAATTTTTGGGTTAGGTCAATCCGTCCGCGAGATATGGGAGTTTGAAAACAAGAAATGGTTGAGAAGGCAAAAAATTTTTCGCAATTCTGCTGCTCCAAACGTTTAACCAGAATGGCCTAGGGAAAAAATACGCATATCGTTATAATCGGGCGAGTTTCTACTTTCAGACGCAGCAGGAATTTTTGGGTTTGGTCAATCCGTTCGCGAGATATGGGAGTTTGAATCCAAGAAATGGTTGAGAAGACAAAAAATTTTTCGCAATTCTGCTGCTCCAAACGCTTAACCAGAATGGCCTATGGAAAAAATACACATACCGCAGTAATCGGGCGAGTTTCTACTTTCAGATGCAACAGGAATTTTTGGGTTAGGTCAATCCGTTCGCGAGATATGGGAGTTTGAAGCCAAGAAATGGTTGAGAAGGCAAAAAATTTTTCGCAATTCTGCTGCTCCAAACGCTTAACCAGAATGGCCTAGGGAAAAAATACACATACCTTTGTAATCGGGCGAGTTTCTACTTTCAGATGCAATAGGAATTTTTGGGTTGGGTCAATCCGTTCGCGAGATATGGGAGTTTGAAGCCAAGAAATGGTTGAGAAGGCAAAACATTTTTCGCAATTCTGCTGCTCCAAACGCTTAACCAGAATGGCCTAGGGAAAAAATACGCATATCGTTATAATCGGGCGAGTTTCTACTTTCAGACGCAGCAGGAATTTTTGGGTTTGGTCAATCCGTTCGCGAGATATGGGACTTTGAAGCTAAGAAATGGTTGAGAAGACAACAAATTTTTCGCAATTCTGCTGCTCCAAACGCTTAACCAGAATGGGCTAGGGAAAAAATACACGTACCGTTGTAATCGGGCGAGTTTCTACTTTCAGATGCAACAGGAATTTTTGGGTTAGGTCAATCCGTTCGCGAGATATGGGAGTTTGAAGCCAAGAAATGGTTGAGAAGGCAAAAAATTTTTCGCAATTCTGCTGCTCCAAACGCTTAACCAGAATGGCCTAGGGAAAAAATATACATACCGCTGTAATCGGGCGAGATTCTACTTTCAGATGCAACAGGAATTTTTGGGTTAGGTCAATCCGTTCGCGAGATATGGGAGTTTGAAGCCAAGAAATGGTTGAGAAGGCAAAAAATTTTTCGCAATTCTGCTGCTCCAAACGCTTAACCAGAATGGCCTAGGGAAAAAATACACATACCGTTGCAATCGGGCGAGTTTCTACTTTCAGATGCAATAGGAATTTTTGGGTTAGGTCAAGCCGTTCGCGAGATATGGGAGTTTGAAGCCAAGAAATGGTAGAGAAGGCAAAAAATTTTTCGCAATTCTGCTGCGCCAAACGCTTAACCAGAATGGCCTAGGGAAAAAATACACACACCGTTGTAATCGGGCGAGTTTCTACTTTCAGATGCAATAGGAAATTTTGGGTTACGTCAATCAGTTCACGAGATATGGGACTTTGGAGCCAAGAAATGGTTGAGAAGGCAAAAAATTTTTGCAATTCCGCTGCTCCAAACGCTTAACCAGAATGGCCTAGGGAAAAAATATACATACCGCTGTAATCGGGCGAGATTCTACTTTCAGATGCAACAGGAATTTTTGGGTTAGGTCAATCCGTTCGCGAGATATGGGAGTTTGAAGCCAAGAAATGGTTGAGAAGGCAAAAAATTTTTCGCAATTCTGCTGCTCCAAACGCTTAACCAGAATGGCCTAGGGAAAAAATACACATACCGTTGTAATCGGGCGAGTTTCTACTTTCAGATGCAATAGGAATTTTTGGGTTAGGTCAATCCGTCCGCGAGATATGGGAGTTTGAAAACAAGAAATGGTTGAGAAGGCAAAAAATTTTTCGCAATTCTGCTGCTCCAAACGTTTAACCAGAATGGCCTAGGGAAAAAATACGCATATCGTTATAATCGGGCGAGTTTCTACTTTCAGACGCAGCAGGAATTTTTGGGTTTGGTCAATCCGTTCGCGAGATATGGGAGTTTGAATCCAAGAAATGGTTGAGAAGACAAAAAATTTTTCGCAATTCTGCTGCTCCAAACGCTTAACCAGAATGGCCTATGGAAAAAATACACATACCGCAGTAATCGGGCGAGTTTCTACTTTCAGATGCAACAGGAATTTTTGGGTTAGGTCAATCCGTTCGCGAGATATGGGAGTTTGAAGCCAAGAAATGGTTGAGAAGGCAAAAAATTTTTCGCAATTCTGCTGCTCCAAACGCTTAACCAGAATGGCCTAGGGAAAAAATACACATACCTTTGTAATCGGGCGAGTTTCTACTTTCAGATGCAATAGGAATTTTTGGGTTGGGTCAATCCGTTCGCGAGATATGGGAGTTTGAAGCCAAGAAATGGTTGAGAAGGCAAAACATTTTTCGCAATTCTGCTGCTCCAAACGCTTAACCAGAATGGCCTAGGGAAAAAATACGCATATCGTTATAATCGGGCGAGTTTCTACTTTCAGACGCAGCAGGAATTTTTGGGTTTGGTCAATCCGTTCGCGAGATATGGGACTTTGAAGCTAAGAAATGGTTGAGAAGACAACAAATTTTTCGCAATTCTGCTGCTCCAAACGCTTAACCAGAATGGGCTAGGGAAAAAATACACGTACCGTTGTAATCGGGCGAGTTTCTACTTTCAGATGCAACAGGAATTTTTGGGTTAGGTCAATCCGTTCGCGAGATATGGGAGTTTGAAGCCAAGAAATGGTTGAGAAGGCAAAAAATTTTTCGCAATTCTGCTGCTCCAAACGCTTAACCAGAATGGCCTAGGGAAAAAATATACATACCGCTGTAATCGGGCGAGATTCTACTTTCAGATGCAACAGGAATTTTTGGGTTAGGTCAATCCGTTCGCGAGATATGGGAGTTTGAAGCCAAGAAATGGTTGAGAAGGCAAAAAATTTTTCGCAATTCTGCTGCTCCAAACGCTTAACCAGAATGGCCTAGGGAAAAAATACACATACCGTTGTAATCGGGCGAGTTTCTACTTTCAGATGCAATAGGAATTTTTGGGTTAGGTCAAGCCGTTCGCGAGATATGGGAGTTTGAAGCCAAGAAATGGTAGAGAAGGCAAAAAATTTTTCGCAATTCTGCTGCTCCAAGCGCTTAACCAGAATGGCCTAGGGAAAAAATACACATACTGCTGTAATCGGGCGAGTTTCTACTTTCAGATGCAATAGGAATTTTTGGGTTAGGTCAATCAGTTCACGAGATATGGGACTTTGGAGCCAAGAAATGGTTGAGAAGGCAAAAAATTTTTGCAATTCCGCTGCTCCAAACGCTTAACCAGAATGGCCTAGGGAAAAAATACGCATATCGTTATAATCGGGCGAGTTTCTACTTTCAGACGCAGCAGGAATTTTTGGGTTAGGTCAATCCGTCCGCGAGATATGGGAGTTTGAAGACAAGAAATGGTTGAGAAGGCAAAAATTTTTTCGCATTTCTGCTGCTCCAAACGCATAACCAGAATGGCCTAGGGAAAAAATACACATACCGTTGTAATGGGGCGAGTTTCTACTTTCAGATGCAATAGGAATTTTTGGGTTAGGTCAATCCGTTCGCGAGATATGGGAGTTTGAAGCGAAGAAATGGTTGAGAAGACAATATATTTTTCGCACTTCTGCTACTCCAATCGCTTAACCAGAATGGCCTAAGGGAAAAATGCACGTACCGTTGTAATCGGGCGAGTTTCTACTTTCAGATGCAATAGGAATTTTTGGGTTAGGTCAATCCGTTCGCGAGATATGGGACTTTGGAGCCAAGAAATGGTTGAGAAGGCAAAAAATTTTTGCAATTCCGCTGCTCCAAACGCTTAACCAGAATGGCCTAGGGAAAAAATACACATACCGTTGTAATCGGGCGAGTTTCTACTTTCAGACGCAATAGGAATTTTTGGGTTAGGTCAATCCGTCCGCGAGATATGGGAGTTTGAAAACAAGAAATGGTTGAGAAGGCAAAAAATTTTTCGCAATTCTGCTGCTCCAAACGTTTAACCAGAATGGCCTAGGGAAAAAATACGCATATCGTTATAATCGGGCGAGTTTCTACTTTCAGACGCAGCAGGAATTTTTGGGTTTGGTCAATCCGTTCGCGAGATATGGGAGTTTGAATCCAAGAAATGGTTGAGAAGACAAAAAATTTTTCGCAATTCTGCTGCTCCAAACGCTTAACCAGAATGGCCTATGGAAAAAATACACATACCGCAGTAATCGGGCGAGTTTCTACTTTCAGATGCAACAGGAATTTTTGGGTTAGGTCAATCCGTTCGCGAGATATGGGAGTTTGAAGCCAAGAAATGGTTGAGAAGGCAAAAAATTTTTCGCAATTCTGCTGCTCCAAACGCTTAACCAGAATGGCCTAGGGAAAAAATACACATACCTTTGTAATCGGGCGAGTTTCTACTTTCAGATGCAATAGGAATTTTTGGGTTGGGTCAATCCGTTCGCGAGATATGGGAGTTTGAAGCCAAGAAATGGTTGAGAAGGCAAAACATTTTTCGCAATTCTGCTGCTCCAAACGCTTAACCAGAATGGCCTAGGGAAAAAATACGCATATCGTTATAATCGGGCGAGTTTCTACTTTCAGACGCAGCAGGAATTTTTGGGTTTGGTCAATCCGTTCGCGAGATATGGGACTTTGAAGCTAAGAAATGGTTGAGAAGACAACAAATTTTTCGCAATTCTGCTGCTCCAAACGCTTAACCAGAATGGGCTAGGGAAAAAATACACGTACCGTTGTAATCGGGCGAGTTTCTACTTTCAGATGCAACAGGAATTTTTGGGTTAGGTCAATCCGTTCGCGAGATATGGGAGTTTGAAGCCAAGAAATGGTTGAGAAGGCAAAAAATTTTTCGCAATTCTGCTGCTCCAAACGCTTAACCAGAATGGCCTAGGGAAAAAATATACATACCGCTGTAATCGGGCGAGTTTCTACTTTCAGATGCAACAGGAATTTTTGGGTTAGGTCAATCCGTTCGCGAGATATGGGAGTTTGAAGCCAAGAAATGGTTGAGAAGGCAAAAAATTTTTCGCAATTCTGCTGCTCCAAACGCTTAACCAGAATGGCCTAGGGAAAAAATACACATACCGTTGTAATCGGGCGAGTTTCTTCTTTCAGTTGCAACAGGAATTTTTGGGTTAGGTCAATCCGTTCGCGAGATATGGGAGTTTGAATCCAAGAAATGGTTGAGAAGGCAAAAAATTATTCGCTATTCTGCTGCTTCAAACGCTTAACCAGAATTGCCTAGGGAAAAAATACACATACCGTTGTAATCGGGCGAGTTTCTTCTTTCAGCTGCAACAGGAATTTTTGGGTTAGGTCAATCCGTTCGCGAGATATGGAAGTTTGAAGCCAAGAAATGGTTGAGAAGGCAAAAAATTATTCGCTATTCTGCTGCTTCAAACGCTTAACCAGAATTGCCTAGGGAAAAAATACACATACCGTTGTAATCGGGCGAGTTTCTTCTTTCAGATGCAACAGGAATTTTTGGGTTAGGTCAATCCGTTCGCGAGATATGGGAGTTTGAAGCTAAGAAATGGTAAAGAAGACAACAAATTGTTCGCACTACTGCTGCTCCAAACGCTTAACTAGAATGGCCTAGGGAAAAAATACACATACCGTTGTAATCGGGCGAGTTTCTACTTTCAGACGCAACAGGAACTTTTGGGTTAGGTCAAGCCGTTCGCGTGATATGGGAGTTTGAAGCCAAGAAATGGTTGAGAAGGCAAAAAATTTTTCGCAATTCTGCTGCTCCAAACGCTTAACCAGAATGGCCTAGGGAAAAAATACACATACGGTTGTAATCGGCGAGTTTCTACTTTCTGGTGCAACAGGAATTTTTGGGTTAAGTCAATCCGTTCGCGATATATGGGAGTTTGAAGCCAAGAAATGGTTGAGAAGGCAAAAAATTTTTCGCAATTCTGCTGCTCCAAGCGCTTAACCAGAATTGCCTAGGGAAAAAATACACATACCGCTGTAATCGAGCGAGTTTCTACTTTCAGATGCAATAGGAATTTTTGGGTTAGGTCAATCCGTTCGCGAGATATGGGAGTTTGAAGCCAAGAAATGGTTGAGAAGGTAAAACATTTTTTGCAATTCTGCTGCTCCAAACGCTTAACCAGAATGGCCTAGGGGAAAAATACACATACCGTTGTAATCGGGCGAGTTTCTATTATCAGATGCAATAGGAATTTTTGGGTTAGGTCAATCCGTTCGCGAGATATGGGAGTTTGAAGCTAAGAAATGGTTAAGAAGGCAACAAATTTTTCGCACTTCTGCTGCTCCAAACGCTTGACCAGAATGGCCTAGGGAAAAAATACACATACCGTTGTAATCGGGCGAGTTTCTACTTTCAGATGCAACAGGAATTTTTGGGTTAGTTCAATCCGTTCGCGAGATATGGGAGTTTGAAGCTAAGAAATGGTTAAGAAGACAACAAATTTTTCGCACTTCTGCTGCTCCAAACGCTTAACCAGAATGGCCTATGGAAAAAATACACATACCGTTGTAATCGGGCGAGTTTCTACTTTCAGACGCAACAGGAATTTTTGGGTTAGGTCAATCCGTTCGCGAGATATGGGAGTTTGAAGCCAAGAAATGGTTGAGAATGCAAACAATTTTTCGCTATTCTGCTGCTCCAAACTCTTAACCAGAATGGGCTAGGGGAAAAATACACATACCGTTGTAATCGGGCGAGTTTCTACTTTCACACGCAACAGGAATTTTTGGGTTAGGTCTATCCGTTCGCGAGATATGGGAGTTTGAAGCCAAGAAATGGTTGAGAAGGCATACAATTTTTGGTAATTCTGCTGATCCAAACGCTTAACCAGAATGCCCTAGGGAAAAAATATACACACCGCTGTAGTCGGGCGAGTTTATACTTTCAGATGCAATAGGAATTTTTGGGTTAGGTCCATCCGTCCGCTAGATATGGCAGTTTGAAGCCAAGAAATGGCTGAGAAGGCAAAAAATTTTTCGCAATTCTGCTGCTCCAAACGTTTAACCAGAATGGCCTAGGGGAAAAATACACATACCGTTGTAATCGGGCGAGTTTCTATTATCAGATGCAATACGAATTTTTGGGTTAGGTCAATCCGTTCGCGAGATATGGGAGTTTGAAGCTAAGAAATGATTAAGAGGGCAACAAATTTTTCGCACTTCTGCTGCTCCAAACGCTTGACCAGAATGGCCTAGGGAAAAAATACACATACCGTTGTAATCGGGCGTGTTTCTACTTTCAGACGCAACAGGAATTTTTGGGTTAGGTCAATCCGTTCGCGAGATATGGGAGTTTGAAGCCAAGAAATGGTTGAGAAGGCAAAAAATTGTTCGCTATTCTGCTGCTTCAAACGCTTGACCAGAATGGCCTAGGGAAAAAATACACATACCGTTGTAATCGGGCGAGTTTCTTCTTTCAGTTGCAACAGGAATTTTTGGGTTAGGTCAATCCGTTCGCGAGATATGGGAGTTTGAAGCCAAGAAATGGTTGAGAAGGCAAAAAATTATTCGCTATTCTGCTGCTTCAAACGCTTAACCAGAATTGCCTAGGGAAAAAATACACATACCGTTGTAATCGGGCGAGTTTCTTCTTTCAGTTGCAACAGGAATTTTTGGGTTAGGTCAATCCGTTCGCGAGATATGGGAGTTTGAAGCCAAGAAATGGTTGAGAAGGCAAAAAATTATTCGCTATTCTGCTGCTTCAAACGCTTAACCAGAATTGCCTAGGGAAAAAATACACATACCGTTGTAATCGGGCGAGCTTCTTCTTTCAGATGCAACAGGAATTTTTGGGTTAGGTCAATCCGTTCGCGAGATATGGGAGTTTGAAGCTAAGAAATGGTAAAGAAGACAACAAATTGTTCGCACTACTGCTGCTCCAAACGCTTAACTAGAATGGCCTAGGGAAAAAATACACATACCGTTGTAATCGGGCGAGTTTCTACTTTCAGACGCAACAGGAACTTTTGGGTTAGGTCAAGCCGTTCGCGTGATATGGGAGTTTGAAGCCAAGAAATGGTTGAGAAGGCAAAAAATTTTTCGCAATTCTGCTGCTCCAAACGCTTAACCAGAATGGCCTAAGGAAAAAATACACATACCGTTGTAATCGGCGTGTTTCTACTTTCAGGTGCAACAGGAATTTTTGGGTTAAGTCAATCCGTTCGCGATATATGGGAGTTTGAAGCCAAGAAATGGTTGAGAAGGCAAAAAATTTTTCGCAATTCTGCTGCTCCAAGCGCTTAACCAGAATTGCCTAGGGAAAAAATACACATACCGCTGTAATCGGGCGAGTTTCTACTTTCAGATGCAATAGGAATTTTTGGGTTAGGTCAATCCGTTCGCGAGATATGGGAGTTTGAAGCCAAGAAATGGTTGAGAAGGTAAAACATTTTTTGCAATTCTGCTGCTCCAAACGCTTAACCAGAATGCCCTAGGGAAAAAATACGCATATCGTTGTAATCCGGCGAGTTTCTACTTTCAGATGCAATAGGAATTTTTGGGTTACGTCAATCCGTTCACGAGATTTGGGAGTTTGAAGCTAAGAAATGGTTGAGAAGACAATATATTTTTCGCACTTCTGCTACTCCAATCGCTTAACCAGAATGGCCTAAGGGAAAAATGCACGTACCGTTGTAATCGGGCGAGTTTCTACTTTCAGATGCAATAGGAATTTTTGGGTTAGGTCAATCCGTTCGCGAGATATGGGACTTTGGAGCCAAGAAATGGTTGAGAAGGCAAAAAATTTTTGCAATTCCGCTGCTCCAAACGCTTAACCAGAATGGCCTAGGGAAAAAATACACATACCGTTGTAATCGGGCGAGTTTCTACTTTCAGACGCAATAGGAATTTTTGGGTTAGGTCAATCCGTCCGCGAGATATGGGAGTTTGAAGACAAGAAATGGTTGAGAAGGCAAAAATTTTTTCGCATTTCTGCTGCTCCAAACGCATAACCAGAATGGCCTAGGGAAAAAATACACATACCGTTGTAATGGGGCGAGTTTCTACTTTCAGATGCAATAGGAATTTTTGGGTTAGGTCAATCCGTTCGCGAGATATGGGAGTTTGAAGCGAAGAAATGGTTGAGAAGACAATATATCTTTCGCACTTCTGCTACTCCAATCGCTTAACCAGAATGGCCTAAGGGAAAAATGCACGTACCGTTGTAATCGGGCGAGTTTCTACTTTCAGATGCAATAGGAATTTTTGGGTTAGGTCAATCCGTTCGCGAGATATGGGACTTTGGAGCCAAGAAATGGTTGAGAAGGCAAAAAATTTTTGCAATTCCGCTGCTCCAAACGCTTAACCAGAATGGCCTAGGGAAAAAATACACATACCGTTGTAATCGGGCGAGTTTCTACTTTCAGACGCAATAGGAATTTTTGGGTTAGGTCAATCCGTCCGCGAGATATGGGAGTTTGAAAACAAGAAATGGTTGAGAAGGCAAAAAATTTTTCGCAATTCTGCTGCTCCAAACGTTTAACCAGAATGGCCTAGGGAAAAAATACGCATATCGTTATAATCGGGCGAGTTTCTACTTTCAGACGCAGCAGGAATTTTTGGGTTTGGTCAATCCGTTCGCGAGATATGGGAGTTTGAATCCAAGAAATGGTTGAGAAGACAAAAAATTTTTCGCAATTCTGCTGCTCCAAACGCTTAACCAGAATGGCCTATGGAAAAAATACACATACCGCAGTAATCGGGCGAGTTTCTACTTTCAGATGCAACAGGAATTTTTGGGTTAGGTCAATCCGTTCGCGAGATATGGGAGTTTGAAGCCAAGAAATGGTTGAGAAGGCAAAAAATTTTTCGCAATTCTGCTGCTCCAAACGCTTAACCAGAATGGCCTAGGGAAAAAATACACATACCTTTGTAATCGGGCGAGTTTCTACTTTCAGATGCAATAGGAATTTTTGGGTTGGGTCAATCCGTTCGCGAGATATGGGAGTTTGAAGCCAAGAAATGGTTGAGAAGGCAAAACATTTTTCGCAATTCTGCTGCTCCAAACGCTTAACCAGAATGGCCTAGGGAAAAAATATACATACCGCTGTAATCGGGCGAGATTCTACTTTCAGATGCAACAGGAATTTTTGGGTTAGGTCAATCCGTTCGCGAGATATGGGAGTTTGAAGCCAAGAAATGGTTGAGAAGGCAAAAAATTTTTCGCAATTCTGCTGCTCCAAACGCTTAACCAGAATGGCCTAGGGAAAAAATACACATACCGTTGTAATCGGGCGAGTTTCTACTTTCAGATGCAATAGGAATTTTTGGGTTAGGTCAAGCCGTTCGCGAGATATGGGAGTTTGAAGCCAAGAAATGGTAGAGAAGGCAAAAAATTTTTCGCAATTCTGCTGCGCCAAACGCTTAACCAGAATGGCCTAGGGAAAAAATACACACACCGTTGTAATCGGGCGAGTTTCTACTTTCAGATGCAATAGGAAATTTTGGGTTACGTCAATCCGTTCGCGAGATATGGGAGTTTGAAGCTAAGAAATGGTTGTGAAGACAACAAATTTTTCGCACTTCTGCTGCTCCAAACGCTTAACCAGAATGGCCTAGGGAAAAAATACACATACCCTTGTAATCGGGCGAGTTTCTACTTTCAGAAGCAATAGGAATTTTTCGGTTAGTTCAATCCGTTCGCGAGATATGGGAGTTTGAAGCCAAGAAATGGTAGAGAAGGCAAAAAATTTTTCACAATTCTGCTGCTCCAAACGCTTAACCAGAATGGCCTAGGGAAAAAATACACACACCGTTGTAATCGGGCGAGTTTCTACTTTCAGATGCAATAGGAATTTTTGGGTTAGGTCAATCCGTTCGCGAGATATGGGAGTTTGAAGCGAAGAAATGGTTGAGAAGACAATAAATTTTTCGCTCTTCTGCTGCTCCAATCGCTTTACAAGAATGGCCTATGGGAAAAATACACGTACCGTTGTAATCGGGCGAGTTTCTACTTTCAGATGCAATAGGAATTTTTGGGTTACGTCAATCCGTTCGCGAGATTTGGGAGTTTGAAGCTAAGAAATGGTTGAGAAGACAACAAATTTTTCGCAATTCTGCTGCTCCAAGCGCTTAACCAGAATGGCCTAGGGAAAAAATACACATACTGCTGTAATCGGGCGAGTTTCTACTTTCAGATGCAATAGGAATTTTTGGGTTAGGTCAATCAGTTCACGAGATATGGGACTTTGGAGCCAAGAAATGGTTGAGAAGGCAAAAAATTTTTGCAATTCCGCTGCTCCGAACGCTTAACCAGAATGGCCTAGGGAAAAAATACGCATATCGTTATAATCGGGCGAGTTTCTACTTTCAGACGCAGCAGGAATTTTTGGGTTAGGTCAATCCGTCCGCGAGATATGGGAGTTTGAAGACAAGAAATGGTTGAGAAGGCAAAAATTTTTTCGCATTTCTGCTGCTCCAAACGCATAACCAGAATGGCCTAGGGAAAAAATACACATACCGTTGTAATGGGGCGAGTTTCTACTTTCAGATGCAATAGGAATTTTTGGGTTAGGTCAATCCGTTCGCGAGATATGGGAGTTTGAAGCGAAGAAATGGTTGAGAAGACAATATATTTTTCGCACTTCTGCTACTCCAATCGCTTAACCAGAATGGCCTAAGGGAAAAATGCACGTACCGTTGTAATCGGGCGAGTTTCTACTTTCAGATGCAATAGGAATTTTTGGGTTAGGTCAATCCGTTCGCGAGATATGGGACTTTGGAGCCAAGAAATGGTTGAGAAGGCAAAAAATTTTTGCAATTCCGCTGCTCCAAACGCTTAACCAGAATGGCCTAGGGAAAAAATACACATACCGTTGTAATCGGGCGAGTTTCTACTTTCAGACGCAATAGGAATTTTTGGGTTAGGTCAATCCGTCCGCGAGATATGGGAGTTTGAAAACAAGAAATGGTTGAGAAGGCAAAAAATTTTTCGCAATTCTGCTGCTCCAAACGTTTAACCAGAATGGCCTAGGGAAAAAATACGCATATCGTTATAATCGGGCGAGTTTCTACTTTCAGACGCAGCAGGAATTTTTGGGTTTGGTCAATCCGTTCGCGAGATATGGGAGTTTGAATCCAAGAAATGGTTGAGAAGACAAAAAATTTTTCGCAATTCTGCTGCTCCAAACGCTTAACCAGAATGGCCTATGGAAAAAATACACATACCGCAGTAATCGGGCGAGTTTCTACTTTCAGATGCAACAGGAATTTTTGGGTTAGGTCAATCCGTTCGCGAGATATGGGAGTTTGAAGCCAAGAAATGGTTGAGAAGGCAAAAAATTTTTCGCAATTCTGCTGCTCCAAACGCTTAACCAGAATGGCCTAGGGAAAAAATACACATACCTTTGTAATCGGGCGAGTTTCTACTTTCAGATGCAATAGGAATTTTTGGGTTGGGTCAATCCGTTCGCGAGATATGGGAGTTTGAAGCCAAGAAATGGTTGAGAAGGCAAAACATTTTTCGCAATTCTGCTGCTCCAAACGCTTAACCAGAATGGCCTAGGGAAAAAATACACATATCGTTATAATCGGGCGAGTTTCTACTTTCAGACGCAGCAGGAATTTTTGGGTTTGGTCAATCCGTTCGCGAGATATGGGACTTTGAAGCTAAGAAATGGTTGAGAAGACAACAAATTTTTCGCAATTCTGCTGCTCCAAACGCTTAACCAGAATGGGCTAGGGAAAAAATACACGTACCGTTGTAATCGGGCGAGTTTCTACTTTCAGATGCAACAGGAATTTTTGGGTTAGGTCAATCCGTTCGCGAGATATGGGAGTTTGAAGCCAAGAAATGGTTGAGAAGGCAAAAAATTTTTCGCAATTCTGCTGCTCCAAACGCTTAACCAGAATGGCCTAGGGAAAAAATATACATACCGCTGTAATCGGGCGAGTTTCTACTTTCAGATGCAACAGGAATTTTTGGGTTAGGTCAATCCGTTCGCGAGATATGGGAGTTTGAAGCCAAGAAATGGTTGAGAAGGCAAAAAATTTTTCGCAATTCTGCTGCTCCAAACGCTTAACCAGAATGGCCTAGGGAAAAAATACACATACCGTTGTAATCGGGCGAGTTTCTACTTTCAGATGCAATAGGAATTTTTGGGTTAGGTCAAGCCGTTCGCGAGATATGGGAGTTTGAAGCCAAGAAATGGTAGAGAAGGCAAAAAATTTTTCGCAATTCTGCTGCGCCAAACGCTTAACCAGAATGGCCTAGGGAAAAAATACACACACCGTTGTAATCGGGCGAGTTTCTACTTTCAGATGCAATAGGAAATTTTGGGTTACGTCAATCCGTTCGCGAGATATGGGAGTTTGAAGCTAAGAAATGGTTGTGAAGACAACAAATTTTTCGCACTTCTGCTGCTCCAAACGCTTAACCAGAATGGCCTAGGGAAAAAATACACATACCGTTGTAATCGGGCGAGTTTCTTCTTTCAGATGCAACAGGAATTTTTGGGTTAGGTCAATCCGTTCGCGAGATATGGGAGTTTGAAGCCAAGAAATGGTTGAGAAGGCAAAAAATTGTTCGCACTACTGCTGCTCCAAACGCTTAACTAGAATGGCCTAGGGAAAGAATACACATACCGTTGTAATCGGGCGAGTTTCTACTTTCAGACGCAACAGGAACTTTTGGGTTAGGTCAAGCCGTTCGCGTGATATGGGAGTTTGAAGCCAAGAAATGGTTGAGAAGGCAAAAAATTTTTCGCAATTCTGCTGCTCCAAACGCTTAACCAGAATGGCCTAGGGAAAAAATACACATACGGTTGTAATCGGCGAGTTTCTACTTTCAGGTGCAACAGGAATTTTTGGGTTAAGTCAATCCGTTCGCGATATATGGGAGTTTGAAGCCAAGAAATGGTTGAGAAGGCAAAAAATTTTTCGCAATTCTGCTGCTCCAAGCGCTTAACCAGAATTGCCTAGGGAAAAAATACACATACCGCTGTAATCGGGCGAGTTTCTACTTTCAGATGCAATAGGAATTTTTGGGTTAGGTCAATCCGTTCGCGAGATATGGGAGTTTGAAGCCAAGAAATGGTTGAGAAGGTAAAACATTTTTTGCAATTCTGCTGCTCCAAACGCTTAACCAGAATGGCCTAGGGGAAAAATACACATACCGTTGTAATCGGGCGAGTTTCTATTATCAGATGCAATAGGAATTTTTGGGTTAGGTCAATCCGTTCGCGAGATATGGGAGTTTGAAGCTAAGAAATGGTTAAGAAGGCAACAAATTTTTCGCACTTCTGCTGCTCCAAACGCTTGACCAGAATGGCCTAGGGAAAAAATACACATACCGCTGTAATCGGGCGAGTTTCTACTTTCAGATGCAACAGGAATTTTTGGGTTAGTTCAATCCGTTCGCGAGATATGGGAGTTTGAAGCTAAGAAATGGTTAAGAAGACAACAAATTTTTCGCACTTCTGCTGCTCCAAACGCTTAACCAGAATGGCCTATGGAAAAAATACACATACCGTTGTAATCGGGCGAGTTTCTACTTTCAGATGCAACAGGAATTTTTGGGTCAGTTCAATCCGTTCGCGAGATATGGGAGTTTGAAGCTAAGAATTGGTTAAGGAGACAACAAATTTTTCGCACTTCTGCTGCTCCAAACGCTTAACCAGAATGGCCTAGGGAAAAAATACACATACCGTTGTAATCGGGCGAGTTTTCTACTTTCAGATGCAGTAGGAATTTTTGGGTTAGGTCAATCCGTTCGCGATATATGGGAGTTTAAGCCAAGAAATGGTTGAGAAGGCAAAAAATTTTTCGCAATTCTGCTGCTCCAAGCGCTTAACCAGAATTGCCTAGGGAAAAAATACACATACCGCTGTAATCGGGCGAGTTTCTACTTTCAGATGCAATAGGAATTTTTGGGTTAGGTCAATCCGTTCGCGAGATATGGGAGTTTGAAGCCAAGAAATGGTTGAGAAGGTAAAACATTTTTTGCAATTCTGCTGCTCCAAACGCTTAACCAGAATGGCCTAGGGGAAAAATACACATACCGTTGTAATCGGGCGAGTTTCTATTATCAGATGCAATAGGAATTTTTGGGTTAGGTCAATCCGTTCGCGAGATATGGGAGTTTGAAGCTAAGAAATGGTTAAGAAGGCAACAAATTTTTCGCACTTCTGCTGCTCCAAACGCTTGACCAGAATGGCCTAGGGAAAAAATACACATACCGTTGTAATCGGGCGAGTTTCTACTTTCAGATGCAACAGGAATTTTTGGGTTAGTTCAATCCGTTCGCGAGATATGGGAGTTTGAAGCTAAGAAATGGTTAAGAAGACAACAAATTTTTCGCACTTCTGCTGCTCCAAACGCTTAACCAGAATGGCCTATGGAAAAAATACACATACCGTTGTAATCGGGCGAGTTTATACTTTCAGATGCAATAGGAATTTTTGGGTTAGGTCCATCCGTCCGCTAGATATGGCAGTTTGAAGCCAAGAAATGGTTGAGAAGGCAAAAAATTTTTCGCAATTCTGCTGCTCCAAACGTTTAACCAGAATGGCCTAGGGGAAAAATACACATACCGTTGTAATCGGGCGAGTTTCTATTATCAGATGCAATAGGAATTTTTGGGTTAGGTCAATCCGTTCGCGAGATATGGGAGTTTAAAGCTAAGAAATGATTAAGAAGGCAACAAATTTTTCGCACTTCTGCTGCTCCAAACGCTTGACCAGAACGGCCTAGGGAAAAAATACACATACCGTTGTAATCGGGCGTGTTTCTACTTTCAGACGCAACAGGAATTTTTGGGTTAGGTCAATCCGTTCGCGAGATATGGGAGTTTGAAGCCAAGAAATGGTTGAGCAGGCAAAAAATTGTTCGCTATTCTGCTGCTTCAAACGCTTGACCAGAATGGCCTAGGGAAAAAATACACATACCGTTGTAATCGGGCGAGTTTCTTCTTTCAGTTGCAACAGGAATTTTTGGGTTAGGTCAATCCGTTCGCGAGATATGGGAGTTTGAAGCCAAGAAATGGTTGAGAAGGCAAAAAATTATTCGCTATTCTGCTGCTTCAAACGCTTAACCAGAATTGCCTAGGGAAAAAATACCCATACCGTTGTAATCGGGCGAGTTTCTTCTTTCAGATGCAACAGGAATTTTTGGGTTAGGTCAATCCGTTCGCGGGATATGGGAGTTTGAAGCTAAGAAATGGTAAAGAAGACAACAAATTGTTCGCACTACTGCTGCTCCAAACGCTTAACTAGAATGGCCTAGGGAAAAAATACACATACCGTTGTAATCGGGCGAGTTTCTACTTTCAGACGCAACAGGAACTTTTGGGTTAGGTCAAGCCGTTCGCGTGATATGGGAGTTTGAAGCCAAGAAATGGTTGAGAAGGCAAAAAATTTTTCGCAATTCTGCTGCTCCAAACGCTTAACCAGAATGGCCTAGGGAAAAAATACACATACGGTTGTAATCGGCGAGTTTCTACTTTCAGGTGCAACAGGAATTTTTGGGTTAAGTCAATCCGTTCGCGATATATGGGAGTTTGAAGCCAAGAAATGGTTGAGAAGGCAAAAAATTTTTCGCAATTCTGCTGCTCCAAGCGCTTAACCAGAATTGCCTAGGGAAAAAATACACATACCGCTGTAATCGAGCGAGTTTCTACTTTCAGATGCAATAGGAATTTTTGGGTTAGGTCAATCCGTTCGCGAGATATGGGAGTTTGAAGCTACGAAATGGTTAAGAAGGCAACAAATTTTTCGCACTTCTGCTGCTCCAAACGCTTGACCAGAATGGCCTAGGGAAAAAATACACATACCGTTGTAATCGGGCGAGTTTCTACTTTCAGATGCAACAGGAATTTTTGGGTTAGTTCAATCCGTTCGCGAGATATGGGAGTTTGAAGCTAAGAAATGGTTAAGAAGACAACAAATTTTTCGCACTTCTGCTGCTCCAAACGCTTAACCAGAATGGCCTATGGAAAAAATACACATACCGTTGTAATCGGGCGAGTTTATACTTTCAGATGCAATAGGAATTTTTGGGTTAGGTCCATCCGTCCGCTAGATATGGCAGTTTGAAGCCAAGAAATGGTTGAGAAGGCAAAAAATTTTTCGCAATTCTGCTGCTCCAAACGTTTAACCAGAATGGCCTAGGGGAAAAATACACATACCGTTGTAATCGGGCGAGTTTCTATTATCAGATGCAATAGGAATTTTTGGGTTAGGTCAATCCGTTCGAGAGATATGGGAGTTTGAAGCTAAGAAATGATTAAGAAGGCAACAAATTTTTCGCACTTCTGCTGCTCCAAACGCTTGACCAGAACGGCCTAGGGAAAAAATACACATACCGTTGTAATCGGGCGTGTTTCTACTTTCAGACGCAACAGGAATTTTTGGGTTAGGTCAATCCGTTCGCGAGATATGGGAGTTTGAAGCCAAGAAATGGTTGAGCAGGCAAAAAATTGTTCGCTATTCTGCTGCTTCAAACGCTTGACCAGAATGGCCTAGGGAAAAAATACACATACCGTTGTAATCGGGCGAGTTTCTTCTTTCAGTTGCAACAGGAATTTTTGGGTTAGGTCAATCCGTTCGCGAGATATGGGAGTTTGAAGCCAAGAAATGGTTGAGAAGGCAAAAAATTATTCGCTATTCTGCTGCTTCAAACGCTTAACCAGAATTGCCTAGGGAAAAAATACCCATACCGTTGTAATCGGGCGAGTTTCTTCTTTCAGATGCAACAGGAATTTTTGGGTTAGGTCAATCCGTTCGCGAGATATGGGAGTTTGAAGCTAAGAAATGGTAAAGAAGACAACAAATTGTTCGCACTACTGCTGCTCCAAACGCTTAACTAGAATGGCCTAGGGAAAAAATACACATACCGTTGTAATCGGGCGAGTTTCTACTTTCAGGTGCAACAGGAATTTTTGGGTTAAGTCAATCCGTTCGCGATATATGGGAGTTTGAAGCCAAGAAATGGTTGAGAAGGCAAAAAATTTTTCGCAATTCTGCTGCTCCAAGCGCTTTACCAGAATTGCCTAGGGAAAAAATACACATACCGCTGTAATCGGGCGAGTTTCTATTATCAGATGCAATAGGAATTTTTGGGTTAGGTCAATCCGTTGGCGAGATATGGGAGTTTGAAGCTACGAAATGGTTAAGAAGGCAACAAATTTTTCGCACTTCTGCTGCTCCAAACGCTTGACCAGAATGGCCTAGGGAAAAAATACACATACCGTTGTAATCGGGCGAGTTTCTACTTTCAGATGCAACAGGAATTTTTGGGTTAGTTCAATCCGTTCGCGAGATATGGGAGTTTGAAGCTAAGAAATGGTTAAGAAGACAACAAATTTTTCGCACTTCTGCTGCTCCAAACGCTTAACCAGAATGGCCTATGGGAAAAATACACATACCGTTGTAATCGGGCGAGTTTCTACTTTCAGACGCAACAGGAATTTTTGGGTTAGGTCAATCCGTTCGCGAGATATGGGAGTTTGAAGCCAAGAAATGGTTGAGAATGCAAACAATTTTTCGCTATTCTGCTGCTCCAAACTCTTAACCAGAATGGGCTAGGGGAAAAATACACATACCGTTGTAATCGGGCGAGTTTCTACTTTCACACGCAACAGGAATTTTTGGGTTAGGTCTATCCGTTCGCGAGATATGGGAGTTTGAAGCCAAGAAATGGTTGAGAAGGCATACAATTTTTGGTAATTCTGCTGATCCAAACGCTTAACCAGAATGCCCTAGGGAAAAAATATACATACCGCTGTAGTCGGGCGAGTTTATACTTTCAGATGCAATAGGAATTTTTGGGTTAGGTCCATCCGTCCGCTAGATATGGCAGTTTGAAGCCAAGAAATGGTTGAGAAGGCAAAAAATTTTTCGCAATTCTGCTGCTCCAAACGTTTAACCAGAATGGCCTAGGGGAAAAATACACATACCGTTGTAATCGGGCGAGTTTCTATTATCAGATGCAATAGGAATTTTTGGGTTAGGTCAATCCGTTCGCGAGATATGGGAGTTTGAAGCTAAGAAATGGTTAAGAGGGCAACAAATTTTTCGCACTTCTGCTGCTCCAAACGCTTGACCAGAATGGCCTAGGGAAAAATACACATACCGCTGTAATCGGGCGTGTTTCTACTTTCAGACGCAACAGGAATTTTTGGGTTAGGTCAATCCGTTCGCGAGATATGGGAGTTTGAAGCCAAGAAATGGTTGAGAAGGCAAAAAATTGTTCGCTATTCTGCTGCTTCAAACGCTTGACCAGAATGGCCTAGGGAAAAAATACACATACCGTTGTAATCGGGCGAGTTTCTTCTTTCAGTTGCAACAGGAATTTTTGGGTTAGGTCAATCCGTTCGCGAGATATGGGAGTTTCAAGCCAAGAAATGGTTGAGAAGGCAAAAAATTTTTCGCAATTCTGCTGCTCCAAGCGCTTTACCAGAATTGCCTAGGGAAAAAATACACATACCGTTGTAATCGGGCGAGTTTCTTCTTTCAGATGCAACAAGAATTTTTGGGTTAGGTCAATCCGTTCGCGAGATATGGGAGTTTGAAGCTAAGAAATGGTAAAGAAGACAACAAATTGTTCGCACTACTGCTGCTCCAAACGCTTAACTAGAATGGCCTAGGGAAAAAATACACATACCGTTGTAATCGGGCGAGTTTCTACATTCAGACGCAACAGGAACTTTTGGGTTAGGTCAAGCCGTTCGCGTGATATGGGAGTTTGAAGCCAAGAAATGGTTGAGAAGGCAAAAAATTTTTCGCAATTCTGCTGCTCCAAACGCTTAACCAGAATGGCCTAAGGAAAAAATACACATACCGTTGTAATCGGCGAGTTTCTACTTTCAGGTGCAACAGGAATTTTTGGGTTAAGTCAATCCGTTCGCGATATATGGGAGTTTGAAGCCAAGAAATGGTTGAGAAGGCAAAAAATTTTTCGCAATTCTGCTGCTCCAAGCGCTTAACCAGAATTGCCTAGGGAAAAAATACACATACCGCTGTAATCGGGCGAGTTTCTACTTTCAGATGCAATAGGAATTTTTGGGTTATGTCAATCCGTTCGCGAGGTATGGGAGTTTGAAGCCAAGAAATGGTTGAGAAGGTAAAACATTTTTTGCAATTTTGCTGCTCCAAACGCTTAACCAGAATGCCCTAGGGAAAAAATACGCATATCGTTGTAATCCGGCGAGTTTCTACTTTCAGATGCAATAGGAATTTTTGGGTTACGTCAATCCGTTCACGAGATTTGGGAGTTTGAAGCTAAGAAATGGTTGAGAAGGCAAAAAATTTTTCGCAATTCTGCTGCTCCAAACGCTTAACCAGAATGGCCTAGGGAAAAAATACACATACCGTTGTAATCGGGCGAGTTTCTACTTTCAGATGCAATAGAAATTTTTGGGTTAGGTCAACCCGTTCGCGAGATTTGGGAGTTTGAGGACAAGAAATGGTTGAGAAGGCAAAAATTTTTTCGCATTTCTGCTGCTCCAAACGCATAACCAGAATGGCCTAGGGAAAAAATACACATACCGTTGTAATGGGGCGAGTTTCTACTTTCAGATGCAATAGGAATTTTTGGGTTAGGTCAATCCGTTCGCGAGATATGGGAGTTTGAAGCGAAGAAATGGTTGAGAAGACAATATATTTTTCGCACTTCTGCTGCTCCAATCGCTTAACCAGAATGGCCTAAGGGAAAAATGCACGTACCGTTGTAATCGGGCGAGTTTCTACTTTCAGATGCAATAGGAATTTTTGGGTTAGGTCAATCCGTTCGCGAGATATGGGACTTTGGAGCCAAGAAATGGTTGAGAAGGCAAAAAATTTTTGCAATTCCGCTGCTCCAAACGCTTAACCAGAATGGCCTAGGGAAAAAATACACATACCGTTGTAATCGGGCGAGTTTCTACTTTCAGACGCAATAGGAATTTTTGGGTTAGGTCAATCCGTCCGCGAGATATGGGAGTTTGAAGACAAGAAATGGTTGAGAAGGCAAAAAATTTTTCGCAATTCTGCTGCTCCAAACGTTTAACCAGAATGGCCTAGGGAAAAAATACGCATATCGTTATAATCGGGCGAGTTTCTACTTTCAGACGCAGCAGGAATTTTTGGGTTTGGTCAATCCGTTCGCGAGATATGGGAGTTTGAATCCAAGAAATGGTTGAGAAGACAAAAAATTTTTCGCAATTCTGCTGCTCCAAACGCTTAACCAGAATGGCCTATGGAAAAAATACACATACCGCAGTAATCGGGCGAGTTTCTACTTTCAGATGCAACAGGAATTTTTGGGTTAGGTCAATCCGTTCGCGAGATATGGGAGTTTGAAGCCAAGAAATGGTTGAGAAGGCAAAAAATTTTTTGCAATTCTGCTGCTCCAAACGCTTAACCAGAATGGCCTAGGGAAAAAATACACATACCTTTGTAATCGGGCGAGTATCTACTTTCAGATGCAATAGGAATTTTTGGGTTGGGTCAATCCGTTCGCGAGATATGGGAGTTTGAAGCCAAGAAATGGTTGAGAAGGCAAAACATTTTTCGCAATTCTGCTGCTCCAAACGCTTAACCAGAATGGCCTAGGGAAAAAATACGCATATCGTTATAATCGGGCGAGTTTCTACTTTCAGACGCAGCAGGAATTTTTGGGTTTGGTCAATCCGTTCGCGAGATATGGGACTTTGAAGCTAAGAAATGGTTGAGAAGACAACAAATTTTTCGCAATTCTGCTGCTCCAAACGCTTAACCAGAATGGTCTAGGGAAAAAATACACGTACCGTTGTAATCGGGCGAGTTTCTACTTTCAGATGCAACAGGAATTTTTGGGTTAGGTCAATCCGTTCGCGAGATATGGGAGTTTGAAGCCAAGAAATGGTTGAGAAGGCAAAAAATTTTTCGCAATTCTGCTGCTCCAAACGCTTAACCAGAATGGCCTAGGGAAAAAATATACATACCGCTGTAATCGGGCGAGTTTCTACTTTCAGATGCAACAGGAATTTTTGGGTTAGGTCAATCCGTTCGCGAGATATGGGAGTTTGAAGCCAAGAAATGGTGGAGAAGGCAAAAAATTTTTCGCAATTCTGCTGCTCCAAACGCTTAACCAGAATGGCCTAGGGAAAATATACACATACCGTTGTAATCGGGCGAGTTTCTACTTTCAGATGCAATAGGAATTTTTGGGTTAGGTCAAGCCGTTCGCGAGATATGGGAGTTTGAAGCCAAGAAATGGTAGAGAAGGCAAAAAATTTTTCGCAATTCTGCTGCGCCAAACGCTTAACCAGAATGGCCTAGGGAAAAAATACACACACCGTTGTAATCGGGCGAGTTTCTACTTTCAGATGCAATAGGAAATTTTGGGTTACGTCAATCCGTTCGCGAGATATGGGAGTTTGAAGCTAAGAAATGGTTGTGAAGACAACAAATTTTTCGCACTTCTGCTGCTCCAAACGCTTAACCAGAATGGCCTAGGAAAAAAATACACAAACCGTTGTAATCGGGCGAGTTTCTACTTTCAGGTGCAATAGGAATTTTTGGGTTAGGTCAATCCGTTCGCGAGATATGGGAGTTTGAAGCCAAGAAATGGTTGAAAAGGCAAAAAATTTTTCGCAATTCTGCTGCTCCAAACGCTTAACCAGAATGGCCTAGGGAAAAAATACACATACCGTTGTAATCGGGCAAGTTTCTACTTTCAGATGCAATAGGAATTTTTGGGTTAGGTCAATCCGTTCGCGAGATATGGGAGTTTGAAGCCAAGAAATGGTAGAGAATGCAAAAAATTTTTCACAATTCTGCTGTTCCAAACGCTTAACCAGAATGGCCTAGGGAAAAAAAAACACATACCCTTGTAATCGGGCGAGTTTCTACTTTCAGATGCAATAGGAATTTTTGGGTTAGGTCAATCCGTTCGCGAGATATGGGAGTTTGAAGCCAAGAAATGGTAGAGAAGGCAAAAAATTTTTCACAATTCTGCTGCTCCAAACGCTTAACCAGAATGGCCTAGGGAAAAAATACGCATATCGTTGTAATCCGGCGAGTTTCTACTTTCAGATGCAATAGGAATTTTTGGGTTACGTCAATCCGTTCACGAGATTTGGGAGTTTGAAGCTAAGAAATGGTTGAGAAGGCAAAAAATTTTTCGCAATTCTGCTGCTGCAAACGCTTAACCAGAATGGCCTATGGAAAAAATACACATACCGTTGTAATCCGGCGAGTTTCTACTTTCAGGTGCAATAGGAATTTTTGGGTTAGGTCAATCCGTTCGCGAGATATGGGAGTTTGAAGCCAAGAAATGGTAGAGAAGGCAAAAAATTCTTCACAATTCTGCTGTTCCAAACGCTTAACCAGAATGGCCTAGGGAAAAAATACACATACCGTTGTAATCGGGCGAGTTTCTACTTTCAGATGCAATAGGAATTTTTGGGTTAAGTCAATCCGTTCGCGATATATGGGAGTTTGAAGCGAAGAAATGGTTGAGAAGGCAAAAAATTTTTCGCAATTCTGCTGCTCCAAGCGCTTAACCAGAATTGCCTAGGGAAAAAATACACATACCGCTGTAATCGGGCGAGTTTCTACTTTCTGATGCAATAGGAATTTTTGGGTTAGGTCAATCCGTTCGCGAGATATGGGAGTTTGAAGCCAAGAAATGGTTGAGAAGGTAAAACATTTTTTGCAATTCTGCTGCTCCAAACGCTTAACCAGAATGCCCTAGGGAAAAAATACGCATATCGTTGTAATCCGGCGAGTTTCTACTTTCAGATGCAATAGGAATTTTTGGGTTACGTCAATCCGTTCGCGAGATTTGGGAGTTTGAAGCTAAGAAATGGTTGAGAAGGCAAAAAATTTTTCGCAATTCTGCTGCTCCAAACGCTTAACCAGAATGGCCTAGGGAAAAAATACACATACCGTTGTAATCGGGCGAGTTTCTACTTTCAGATGCAATAGAAATTTTTGGGTTAGGTCAACCCGTTCGCGAGATTTGGGAGTTTGAGGACAAGAAATGGTTGAGAAGGCAAAAATTTTTTCGCATTTCTGCTGCTCCAAACGCATAACCAGAATGGCCTAGGGAAAAAATACACATACCGTTGTAATGGGGCGAGTTTCTACTTTCAGATGCAATAGGAATTTTTGGGTTAGGTCAATCCGTTCGCGAGATATGGGAGTTTGAAGCGAAGAAATGGTTGAGAAGACAATAAATTTTTCGCACTTCTGCTGCTCCAATCGCTTAACCAGAATGGCCTAAGGCGAAAATGCACGTACCGTTGTAATCGGGCGAGTTTCTACTTTCAGATGCAATAGGAATTTTTGGGTTAGGTCAATCCGTTCGCGAGATATGGGACTTTGGAGCCAAGAAATGGTTGAGAAGGCAAAAAATTTTTGCAATTCCGCTGCTCCAAACGCTTAACCAGAATGGCCTAGGGAAAAAATACACATACCGTTGTAATCGGGCGAGTTTCTACTTTCAGACGCAATAGGAATTTTTGGGTTAGGTCAATCCGTCCGCGAGATATGGGAGTTTGAAGACAAGAAATGGTTGAGAAGGCAAAAAATTTTTCGCAATTCTGCTGCTCCAAACGTTTAACCAGAATGGCCTAGGGAAAAAATACGCATATCGTTATAATCGGGCGAGTTTCTACTTTCAGACGCAGCAGGAATTTTTGGGTTTGGTCAATCCGTTCGCGAGATATGGGAGTTTGAAGCCAAGAAATGGTTGAGAAGACAAAAAATTTTTCGCAATTCTGCTGCTCCAAACGCTTAACCAGAATGGCCTATGGAAAAAATACACATACCGCAGTAATCGGGCGAGTTTCTACTTTCAGATGCAACAGGAATTTTTGGGTTAGGTCAATCCGTTCGCGAGATATGGGAGTTTGAAGCCAAGAAATGGTTGAGAAGGCAAAAAATTTTTCGCAATTCTGCTGCTCCAAGCGCTTAACCAGAATTGCCTAGGGAAAAAATACACATACCGCTGTAATCGGGCGAGTTTCTACTTTCAGATGCAATAGGAATTTTTGGGTTAGGTCAATCCGTTCGCGAGATATGGGAGTTTGAAGCCAAGAAATGGTTGAGAAGGTAAAACATTTTTTGCAATTCTGCTGCTCCAAACGCTTAACCAGAATGCCCTAGGGAAAAAATACGCATATCGTTGTAATCCGGCGAGTTTCTACTTTCAGATGCAATAGGAATTTTTGGGTTACGTCAATCCGTTCACGAGATTTGGGAGTTTGAAGCTAAGAAATGGTTGAGAAGGCAAAAAATTTTTCGCAATTCTGCTGCTCCAAACGCTTAACCAGAATGGCCTAGGGAAAAAATACACATACCGTTGTAATCGGGCGAGTTTCTACTTTCAGATGCAATAGAAATTTTTGGGTTAGGTCAACCCGTTCGCGAGATTTGGGAGTTTGAGGACAAGAAATGGTTGAGAAGGCAAAAATTTTTTCGCATTTCTGCTGCTCCAAACGCATAACCAGAATGGCCTAGGGAAAAAATACACATACCGTTGTAATCGGGCGAGTTTCTACTTTCAGATGCAATAGGAATTTTTGGGTTAGGTCGATCCGTTCGCGAGATATGGGACTTTGGAGCCAAGAAATGGTTGAGAAGGCAAAAAATTTTTGCAATTCCGCTGCTCCAAACGCTTAACCAGAAGGGCCTAGGGAAAAAATACACATACCGTTGTAATCGGGCGAGTTTCTACTTTCAGACGCAATAGGAATTTTTGGGTTAGGTCAATCCGTCCGCGAGATATGGGAGTTTGAAGACAAGAAATGTTTGAGAAGGCAAAAAATTTTTCGCAATTCTAGTGCTCCAAACGTTTAACCAGAATGGCCTAGGGAAAAAATACGCATATCGTTATAATCGGGCGAGTTTCTACTTTCAGACGCAGCAGGAATTTTTGGGTTTGGTCAATCCGTCCGCGAGATATGGGACTTTGAAGCTAAGAAATGGTTGAGAAGACAACAAATTTTTCGCAATTCTGCTGCTCCAAACGCTTAACCAGAATGGGCTAGGGAAAAAATACACGTACCGTTGTAATCGGGCGAGTTTCTACTTTCAGATGCAACAGGAATTTTTGGGTTAGGTCAATCCGTTCGCGAGATATGGGAGTTTGAAGCCAAGAAATGGTTGAGAAGGCAAAAAATTTTTCGCAATTCTGCTGCTCCAAACGCTTAACCAGAATGGCCTAGGGAAAAAATATACATACCGCTGTAATCGGGCGAGTTTCTACTTTCAGATGCAACAGGAATTTTTGGGTTAGGTCAATCCGTTCGCGAGATATGGGAGTTTGAAGCCAAGAAATGGTTGAGAAGGCAAAAAATTTTTCGCAATTCTGCTGCTCCAAACGCTTAACCAGAATGGTCTAGGGAAAAAATACACATACCGTTGTAATCGGGCGAGTTTCTACTTTCAGATGCAATAGGAATTTTTGGGTTAGGTCAAGCCGTTCGCGAGATATGGGAGTTTGAAGCCAAGAAATGGTAGAGAAGGCAAAAAATTTTTCGCAATTCTGCTGCGCCAAACGCTTAACCAGAATGGCCTAGGGAAAAAATACACACACCGTTGTAATCGGGCGAGTTTCTACTTTCAGATGCAATAGGAAATTTTGGGTTACGTCAATCCGTTCGCGAGATATGGGAGTTTGAAGCTAAGAAATGGTTGTGAAGACAACAAATTTTTCGCACTTCTGCTGCTCCAAACGCTTAACCAGAATGGCCTAGGAAAAAAATACACAAACCGTTGTAATCGGGCGAGTTTCTACTTTCAGGTGCAATAGGAATTTTTGGGTTAGGTCAATCCGTTCGCGAGATATGGGAGTTTGAAGCCAAGAAATGGTTGAAAAGGCAAAAAATTTTTCGCAATTCTGCTGCTCCAAACGCTTAACCAAAATGGCCTAGGGAAAAAATACACATACCGTTGTAATCCGGCGAGTTTCTACTTTCAGGTGCAATAGGAATTTTTGGGTTAGGTCAATCCGTTCGCGAGATATGGGAGTTTGAAGCCAAGAAATGGTAGAGAAGGCAAAAAATTTTTCACAATTCTGCTGTTCCAAACGCTTAACCAGAATGGCCTAGGGAAAAAATACACATACCGTTGTAATCGGGCGAGTTTCTACTTTCAGATGCAATAGGAATTTTTGGGATAGGTCAATCCGTTCGCGAGATATGAGACTTTGAAGCCAGGAAATGGTTGAGAAGGCAAAAAATTTTTCACAATTCTGCTGCTCCAAACGCTTAACCAGAATGGCCTAGGGAAAAAATACACATACCGTTGTAATCGGGCGAGTTTCTACTTTCAGGTGCAATAGGAATTTTTGGGTTAGGTCAATCCGTTCGCGAGATATGGGAGTTTGAAGCTAAGAAATGGTAAAGAAGACAACAAATTGTTCGCACTACTGCTGCTCCAAACGCTTAACTAGAATGGCCTAGGGAAAAAATACACATACCGTTGTAATCGGGCGAGTTTCTACTTTCAGACGCAACAGGAACTTTTGGGTTAGGTCAAGCCGTTCGCGTGATATGGGAGTTTGAAGCCAAGAAATGGTTGAGAAGGCAAAAAATTTTTCGCAATTCTGCTGCTCCAAACGCTTAACCAGAATGGCCTAGGGAAAAAATACACATACCGTTGTAATCGGCGAGTTTCTACTTTCAGGTGCAACAGGAATTTTTGGGTTAAGTCAATCCGTTCGCGATATATGGGAGTTTGAAGCCAAGAAATGGTAGAGAATGCAAAAAATTTTTCACAATTCTGCTGCTCCAAACGCTTAACCAGAATGGCCTAGGGAAAAAATACACATACCGTTGTAATCGGGCGAGTTTCTACTTTCAGATGCAATAGGAATTTTTGGGATAGGTCAATCCGTTCGCGAGATATGAGACTTTGAAACCAAGAAATGGTTGAGAAGGCAAAAAATTTTTCGCAATTCTGCTGCTCCAAACGCTTAACCAGAATGGCCTAGGGAAAAAATACACATACCGTTGTAATCGGGCGAGTTTCTACTTTCAGATGCAATAGGAAATTTTGGGTTACGTCAATCCGTTCGCGAGATATGGGAGTTTGAAGCTAAGAAATGGTTGAGAAGACAACAAATTTTTCGCACTTCTGCTGCTGCAAACGCTTAACCAGAATGGCCTAGGAAAAAAATACACATACCGTTGTAATCCGGCGAGTTTCTACTTTCAGGTGCAATAGGAATTTTTGGGTTAGGTCAATCCGTTCGCGAGATATGGGAGTTTGAAGCCAAGAAATGGTAGAGAAGGCAAAAAATTTTTCACAATTCTGCTGTTCCAAACGCTTAACCAGAATGGCCTAGGGAAAAAATACACATACCGTTGTAATCGGGCGAGTTTCTACTTTCAGATGCAATAGGAATTTTTGGGATAGGTCAATCCGTTCGCGAGATATGAGACTTTGAAGCCAGGAAATGGTTGAGAAGGCAACAAATTTTTCACAATTCTGCTACTCCAAACGCTTAACCAGAATGGCCTAGGGAAAAAATACACATACCCTTGTAATCGGGCGAGTTTCTACTTTCAGGTGCAATAGGAATTTTTGGGTTAGGTCAATCCGTTCGCGAGATATGGGAGTTTGAAGCTAAGAAATGGTAAAGAAGACAACAAATTGTTCGCACTACTGCTGCTCCAAACGCTTAACTAGAATGGCCTAGGGAAAAAATACACATACCGTTGTAATCGGGCGAGTTTCTATTTTCAGACGCAACAGGAACTTTTGGGTTAGGTCAAGCCGTTCGCGTGATATGGGAGTTTGAAGCCAAGAAATGGTTGAGAAGGCAAAAAATTTTTCGCAATTCTGCTGCTCCAAACGCTTAACCAGAATGGCCTAGGGAAAAAATACACATACCGTTGTAATCGGCGAGTTTCTACTTTCAGGTGCAACAGGAATTTTTGGGTTAAGTCAATCCGTTCGCGATATATGGGAGATTGAAGCCAAGAAATGGTTGAGAAGGCAAAAAATTTTTCGCAATTCTGCTGCTCCAAGCGCTTAACAAGAATTGCCTAGGGAAAAAATACACATACCGCTGTAATCGGGCGAGTTTCTACTTTCTGATGCAATAGGAATTTTTGGGTTAGGTCAATCCGTTCGCGAGATATGGGAGTTTGAAGCCAAGAAATGGTTGAGAAGGTAAAACATTTTTTGCAATTCTGCTGCTCCAAACGCTTAACCAGAATGCCCTAGGGAAAAAATACGCATATCGTTGTAATCCGGCGAGTTTCTACTTTCAGATGCAATAGGAATTTTTGGGTTACGTCAATCCGTTCGCGAGATATGGGAGTTTGAAGCTAAGAAATGGTAAAGAAGACAACAAATTGTTCGCACTACTGCTGCTCCAAACGCTTAACTAGAATGGCCTAGGGAAAAAATACACATACCGTTGTAATCGGGCGAGTTTCTATTTTCAGACGCAACAGGAACTTTTGGGTTGGGTCAAGCCATTCGCGTGATATGGGAGTTTGAAGCCAAGAAATGGTTGAGAAGGCAAAAAATTTTTCGCAATTTTGCTGCTCCAAACGCTTAACCAGAATGGCCTAGGGAAAAAATACACATACCGTTGTAATCGGCGAGTTTCTACTTTCAGGTGCAACAGGAATTTTTGGGTTAAGTCAATCCGTTCGCGATATATGGGAGTTTGAAGCCAAGAAATGGTTGAGAAGGCAAAAAATTTTTCGCAATTCTGCTGCTCCAAGCGCTTAACCAGAATTGCCTAGGGAGAAAATACACATACCGCTGTAATCGGGCGGGTTTCTACTTTCTGATGCAATAGGAATTTTTGGGTTAGGTCAATCCGTTCGCGAGATATGGGAGTTTGAAGCCAAGAAATGGTTGAGAAGGTAAAACATTTTTTGCAATTCTGCTGCTCCAAACGCTTAACCAGAATGCCCTAGGGAAAAAATACGCATATCGTTGTAATCCGGCGAGTTTCTACTTTCAGATGCAATAGGAATTTTTGGGTTACGTCAATCCGTTCGCGAGATTTGGGAGTTTGAAGCTAAGAAATGGTTGAGAAGGCAAAAAATTTTTCGCAATTCTGCTGCTCCAAACGCTTAACCAGAATGGCCTAGGGAAAAAATACACATACCGTTGTAATCGGGCGAGTTTCTACTTTCAGATGCAATAGAAATTTTTGGGTTTGGTCAATCCGTTCGCGAGATATGGGAGTTTGAAGCCAAGAAATGGTTGAGAAGACAAAAAATTTTTCGCAATTCTGCTGCTCCAAACGCTTAACCAGAATGGCCTATGGAAAAAATACACATACCGCAGTAATCGGGCGAGTTTCTACTTTCAGATGCAACAGGAATTTTTGGGTTAGGTCAATCCGTTCGCGAGATATGGGAGTTTGAAGCCAAGAAATGGTTGAGAAGGCAAAAAATTTTTCGCAATTCTGCTGCTCCAAACGCTTAACCAGAATGGCCTAGGGAAAAAATACACATACCTTTGTAATCGGGCGAGTTTCTACTTTCAGATGCAATAGGAATTTTTGGGTTGGGTCAATCCGTTCGCGAGATATGGGAGTTTGAAGCGAAGAAATGTTTGAGAAGACAATAAATTTTTCGCACTTCTGCTGCTCCAATCGCTTAACCAGAATGGCCTAAGGGAAAAATGCACGTACCGTTGTAATCGGGCGAGTTTCTACTTTCAGATGCAATAGGAATTTTTGGGTTAGGTCAATCCGTTCGCGAGTTATGGGACTTTGGAGCCAAGAAATGGTTGAGAAGGCAAAAAATTTTTGCAATTCCGCTGCTCCAAACGCTTAACCAGAATGGCCTAGGGAAAAAATACACATACCGTTGTAATCGGGCGAGTTTCTACTTTCAGATGCAACAGGAATTTTTGGGTTAGGTCAATCCGTTCGCGAGATATGGGACTTTGGAGCCAAGAAAAGGTTGAGAAGGCAAAAAATTTTTGCAATTCCGCTGCTCCAAACGCTTAACCAGAATGGCCTAGGGAAAAAATACACATACCGTTGTAATCGGGCGAGTTTCTACTTTCAGACGCAATAGGAATTTTTGGGTTAGGTCAATCCGTCCGCGAGATATGGGAGTTTGAAGACAAGAAATGGTTGAGAAGGCAAAAAATTTTTCGCAATTCTGCTGCTCCAAACGTTTAACCAGAATGGCCTAGGGAAAAAATACGCATATCGTTATAATCGGTCGAGTTTCTACTTTCAGATGCAATAGGAATTTTTGGGTTGGGTCAATCCGTTCGCGAGATATGGGAGTTTGAAGCCAAGAAATGGTTGAGAAGGCAAAACATTTTTCGCAATTCTGCTGCTCCAAACGCTTAACCAGAATGGCCTAGGGAAAAAATACGCATATCGTTATAATCGGGCGAGTTTCTACTTTCAGACGCAGCAGGAATTTTTGGGTTTGGTCAATCCGTTCGCGAGATATGGGACTTTGAAGCTAAGAAATGGTTGAGAAGACAACAAATTTTTCGCAATTCTGCTACTCCAAACGCTTAACCAGAATGGGCTAGGAAAAAATACACTTACCGTTGTAATCGGGCGAGTTTCTACTTTCAGATGCAACAGGAATTTTTGGGTTAGGTCAATCCGTTCGCGAGATATGGGAGTTTGAAGCCAAGAAATGGTTGAGAAGGCAAAAAATTTTTCGCAATTCTGCTGCTCCAAACGCTTAACCAGAATGGCCTAGGGAAAAAATATACATACCGCTGTAATCGGGCGAGTTTCTACTTTCAGATGCAACAGGAATTTTTGGGTTAGGTCAATCCGTTCGCGAGATATGGGAGTTTGAAGCCAAAAATGGTTGAGAAGGCCAAAAATTTTTCGCAATTCTGCTGCTCCAAACGCTTAACCAGAATGGCCTAGGGAAAAAATACACATACCGTTGTAATCGGGCGAGATTCTACTTTCAGATGCAATAGGAATTTTTGGGTTAGGTCAAGCCGTTCGCGAGATATGGGAGTTTGAAGCCAAGAAATGGTAGAGAAGGCAAAAAATTTTTCGCAATTCTGCTGCGCCAAACGCTTAACCAGAATGGCCTAGGGAAAAAATACACATACCGTTGTAATCGGGCGAGTTTCTACTTTCAGATGCAATAGGAAATTTTGGGTTACGTCAATCCGTTCGCGAGATATGGGAGTTTGAAGCTAAGAAATGGTTGTGAAGACAACAAATTTTTCGCACTTCTGCTGCTCCAAACGCTTAACCAGAATGGCCTAGGAAAAAAATACACAAACCGTTGTAATCGGGCGAGTTTCTACTTTCAGGTGCAATAGGAATTTTTGGGTTAGGTCAATCTGTTCGCGAGATATGGGCGTTTGAAGCCAAGAAATGGTTGAAAAGGCAAAAAATTTTTCGCAATTCTGCTGCTCCAAACGCTTAACCAGAATGGCCTAGGGAAAAAATACACATACCGTTGTAATCGGGCAAGTTTCTACTTTCAGATGCAATAGGAATTTTTGGGTTAGGTCAATCCGTTCGCGAGATATGGGAGTTTGAAGCCAAGAAATGGTAGAGAATGCAAAAAATTTTTCACAATTCTGCTGCTCCAAACGCTTAACCAGGATGGCCTAGGGAAAAAATACACACACCGTTGTAATCGGGCGAGTTTCTACTTTCAGATGCAATAGGAATTTTTGGGTTAGGTCAATCCGTTCGCGAGATATGGGAGTTTGACGACAAGAAATGGTTGAGAAGGCAAAAAATTTTTCGCAATTCTGCTGCTCCGAACGCTTAACCAGAATGGCCTAGGGAAAAAATACACATACCGTTGTAATCGGGCGAGTTTCTACTTTCAGATGCAACAGGAATTTTTGGGTTATGTCAATCCGTTCGCGAGATATGGGAGTTTGAAGCTAAGAAATGGTTGTGAAGACAACAAATTTTTCGCACTTCTGCTGCTCCAAACGCTTAACCAGAATGGCCTAGGAAAAAAATACACAAACCGTTGTAATCGGGCGAGTTTCTACTTTCAGGTGCAATAGGAATTTTTGGGTTAGGTCAATCTGTTCGCGAGATATGGGCGTTTGAAGCCAAGAAATGGTTGAAAAGGCAAAAAATTTTTCGCAATTCTGCTGCTCCAAACGCTTAACCAGAATGGCCTAGGGAAAAAATACACATACCGTTGTAATCGGGCAAGTTTCTACTTTCAGATGCAATAGGAATTTTTGGGTTAGGTCAATCCGTTCGCGAGATATGGGAGTTTGAAGCCAAGAAATGGTAGAGAATGCAAAAAATTTTTCACAATTCTGCTGCTCCAAACGCTTAACCAGGATGGCCTAGGGAAAAAATACACACACCGTTGTAATCGGGCGAGTTTCTACTTTCAGATGCAATAGGAATTTTTGGGTTAGGTCAATCCGTTCGCGAGATATGGGAGTTTGACGACAAGAAATGGTTGAGAAGGCAAAAAATTTTTCGCAATTCTGCTGCTCCGAACGCTTAACCAGAATGGCCTAGGGAAAAAATACACATACCGTTGTAATCGGGCGAGTTTCTACTTTCAGATGCAACAGGAATTTTTGGGTTATGTCAATCCGTTCGCGAGATATGGGAGTTTGAAGCTAAGAAATGGTTGAGAAGGCAAAAAATTTTTCGCAATTCTGCTGCTCCAAACGCTTAACCAGAATGGCCTAGGGAAAAAATACACATACCGTTGTAATCGGGCGAGTTTCTACTTTCAGATGCAATAGGAATTTTTGGGATAGGTCAATCCGTTCGCGAGATATGAGACTTTGAAGTCAAGAAATGGTTGAGAAGACAACAAATTTTTCGCACTTCTGCTGCTGCAAACGCTTAACCAGAATGGCCTAGGAAAAAAATACACATACCGTTGTAATCCGGCGAGTTTCTACTTTCAGGTGCAATAGGAATTTTTGGGTTAGGTCAATCCGTTTGCGTGATATGGGAGTTTGAATCCAAGAAATGGTAGAGAAGGCAAAAAATTTTTCACAATTCTGCTGTTCCAAACGCTAACCAGAATGGCCTAGGGAAAAAATACACATACCGTTGTAATCGGGCGAGTTTCTACTTTCAGATGCAATAGGAATTTTTGGGATAGGTCAATCCGTTCGCGAGATATGAGACTTTGAAGCCAGGAAATGGTTGAGAAGGCAAAAAATATTTCACAATTCTGCTGCTCCAAACGCTTAACCAGAATGGCCTAGGGAAAAAATACACACACCCTTGTAATCGGCGAGTTTCTACTTTCAGATGCAATAGGAATTTTTGGGTTAGGTCAATCCGTTCGCGAGATATGGGAGTTTGAAGCCAAAAATGGTTGAGAAGGCCAAAAATTTTTCGCAATTCTGCTGCTCCAAACGCTTAACCAGAATGGCCTAGGGAAAAAATACACATACCGTTGTAATCGGGCGAGTTTCTACTTTCAGATGCAATAGGAATTTTTGGGTTAGGTCAAGCCGTTCGCGAGATATGGGAGTTTGAAGCCAAGAAATGGTAGAGAAGGCAAAAAATTTTTCGCAATTCTGCTGCGCCAAACGCTTAACCAGAATGGCCTAGGGAAAAAATACACATACCGTTGTAATCGGGCGAGTTTCTACTTTCAGATGCAATAGGAAATTTTGGGTTACGTCAATCCGTTCGCGAGATATGGAGTTTGAAGCTAAGAAATGGTTGTGAAGACAACAAATTTTTCGCACTTCTGCTGCTCCAAACGCTTAACCAGAATGGCCTAGGAAAAAAATACACAAACCGTTGTAATCGGGCGAGTTTCTACTTTCAGGTGCAATAGGAATTTTTGGGTTAGGTCAATCTGTTCGCGAGATATGGGAGTTTGAAGCCAAGAAATGGTAGAGAAGGCAAAAATTTTTCACAATTCTGCTGCTCCAAACGCTTAACCAGAATGGCCTAGGGAAAAAATACACACACCGTTGTAATCGGGCGAGTTTCTACTTTCAGATGCAATAGGAATTTTTGGGTTAGGTCAATCCGTTCGCGAGATATGGGAGTTTGACGACAAGAAATGGTTGAGAAGGCAAAAAATTTTTCGCAATTCTGCTGCTCCGAACGCTTAACCAGAATGGCCTAGGGAAAAAATACACATACCGTTGTAATCGGGCGAGTTTCTACTTTCAGATGCAATAGGAATTTTTGGGATAGGTACAATCCGTTCGCGAGATATGAGACATTGAAGCCAAGAAATGGTTGAGAAGGCAAAAAATTTTTCACAATTCTGCTGCTCCAAACGCTTAACCAGAATGGCCTAGGGAAAAAATACACATACCGTTGTAATCGGGCGAGTTTCTACTTTCAGGTGCAATAGGAATTTTTGGGTTAGGTCAATCCGTTCGCGAGATATGGGAGTTTGAAGCCAAGAAATGCTTGAGAAGGCAAAAAATTTTTCGCAATTCTGTTGCTCCAAACGCTTAACCAGAATGGCCTAGGGAAAAAATACACATACCGTTGCAATCGGGCGAGTTTCTACTTTCAGATGCAATAGGAATTTTTGGGTTAGGTCAATCCGTTCGCGAAATATGGGAGTTTGAAGCCAAGAAATGCTTGTGAAAGCAAAAATTTTTCGCAATTCTGCTGCTCCAAACGCTTAACCAGAATGGCCTAGGGAAAAAATACACATACCCTTGTAATCGGGCGAGTTTCTACTTTCAGATGCAATAGGAATTTTTGGGTTAGGTCAATCCGTTCGCGAGATATGGGAGTTTGAAGCCAAGAAATGCTTGAGAAAGCAAAAAATTTTTCGCAATTCTGCTGCTCCAAACGCTTAACCAGAATGGCCTAGGGAAAAAATACACATACCGTTGTATCGGGCGAGTTTCTACTTTCAGATGCAATAGGAAATTTTGGGTTACGTCAATCCGTTCGCGAGATATGGGAGTTTGAACCTAAGAAATGGTTGAGAAGACAACAAATTTTTCGCACTTCTGCTGCTCCAAACGCTTAACCAGAATGGCCTAGGGAAAAAATACACATACCGTTGTAATCGGGCGAGTTTCTACTTTCAGATGCAACAGGAATTTTTGGGTTATGTCAATCCGTTCGCGAGATATGGGAGTTTGAACCTAAGAAATGGTTGAGAAGGCAAAAAATTTTTCGCAATTCTGCTGCTCCAAACGCTTAACCAGAATGGCCTAGGGAAAAAATACACATACCGTTGTAATCGGCGAGTTTCTACTTTCAGATGCAATAGGAATTTTTGGGATAGGTCAATCCGTTCGCGAGATATGAGACTTTGAAGCCAAGAAATGGTTGAGAAGGCAAAAAATTTTTCGCAATTCTGCTGCTCCAAACGCTTAACCAGAATGGCCTAGGGAAAAAATACACATACCGTTGTAATCGGGCGAGTTTCTACTTTCAGATGCAATAGGAAATTTTGGTTACGTCAATCCGTTCGCGAGATATGGGAGTTTGAAGCTAAGAAATGGTTGAGAAGACAACAAATTTTTCGCACTTCTGCTGCTCCAAACGCTTAACCAGAATGGCCTAGGAAAAAAATACACATACCGCTGTAATCCGGCGAGTTTCTACTTTCAGGTGCAATAGGAATTTTTGGGTTAGGTCAATCCGTTCGCGAGATATGGGAGTTTGAAGCCAAGAAATGGTAGAGAAGGCAAAAAATTTTTCACAATTCTGCTGCTCCAAACGCTTAACCAGAATGGCCTAGGGAAAAAATACACATACCGTTGTAATCGGGCGAGTTTCTACTTTCAGATGCAACAGGAATTTTTGGGTTATGTCAATCCGTTCGCGAGATATGGGAGTTTGAACCTAAGAAATGGTTGAGAAGACAACAAATTTTTCGCACTTCTGCTGCTCCAAACGCTTAACCAGAATGGCCTAGGGAAAAAATACACATACCGTTGTAATCGGGCGAGTTTCTACTTTCAGATGCAATAGGAAATTTTGGGTTACGTCAATCCGTTCGCGAGATATGGGAGTTTGAAGCTAAGAAATGGTTGTGAAGACAACAAATTTTTCGCACTTCTGCTGCTCCAAACGCTTAACCAGAATGGCCTAGGAAAAAAATACACAAACCGTTGTAATCGGGCGAGTTTCTACTTTCAGGTGCAATAGGAATTTTTGGGTTAGGTCAATCTGTTCGCGAGATATGGGAGTTTGAAGCCAAGAAATGGTAGAGAAGGCAAAAAATTTTTCACAATTCTGCTGCTCCAAACGCTTAACCAGAATGGCCTAGGGAAAAAATACACACACCGTTGTAATCGGGCGAGTTTCTACTTTCAGATGCAATAGGAATTTTTGGGTTAGGTCAATCCGTTCGCGAGATATGGGAGGTTGACGACAAGAAATGGTTGAGAAGGCAAAAAATTTTTCGCAATTCTGCTGCTCCGAACGCTTAACCAGAATGGCCTAGGGAAAAAATACACATACCGTTGTAATCGGGCGAGTTTCTACTTTCAGATGCAATAGGAATTTTTGGGATAGGTACAATCCGTTCGCGAGATATGAGACATTGAAGCCAAGAAATGGTTGAGAAGGCAAAAAATTTTTCACAATTCTGCTGCTCCAAACGCTTAACCAGAATGGCCTAGGGAAAAAATACACATACCGTTGTAATCGGGCGAGTTTCTACTTTCAGGTGCAATAGGAATTTTTGGGTTAGGTCAATCCGTTCGCGAGATATGGGAGTTTGAAGCCAAGAAATGCTTGAGAAGGCAAAAAATTTTTCGCAATTCTGTTGCTCCAAACGCTTAACCAGAATGGCCTAGGGAAAAAATACACATACCGTTGCAATCGGGCGAGTTTCTACTTTCAGATGCAATAGGAATTTTTGGGTTAGGTCAATCCGTTCGCGAAATATGGGAGTTTGAAGCCAAGAAATGCTTGTGAAAGCAAAAAATTTTTCGCAATTCTGCTGCTCCAAACGCTTAACCAGAATGGCCTAGGGAAAAAATACACATACCCTTGTAATCGGGCGAGTTTCTACTTTCAGATGCAATAGGAATTTTTGGGTTAGGTCAATCCGTTCGCGAGATATGGGAGTTTGAAGCCAAGAAATGCTTGAGAAAGCAAAAAATTTTTCGCAATTCTGCTGCTCCAAACGCTTAACCAGAATGGCCTAGGGAAAAAATACACATACCGTTGTAATCGGGCGAGTTTCTACTTTCAGATGCAATAGGAATTTTTGGGATAGGTCAATCCGTTCGCGAGATATGAGACTTTGAAGCCAAGAAATGGTTCAGAAGGCAAAAAATTTTTCGCAATTCTGCTGCTCCAAACGTTTAACCAGAATGGCCTAGGGAAAAAATACACATACCGTTGTAATCGGGCGAGTTTCTACTTTCAGATGCAATAGGAAATTTTGGGTTACGTCAATCCGTTCGCGAGATATGGGAGTTTGAACCTAAGAAATGGTTGAGAAGACAACAAATTTTCGCACTTCTGCTGCTCCAAACGCTTAACCAGAATGGCCTAGGGAAAAAATACACATACCGTTGTAATCGGGCGAGTTTCTACTTTCAGATGCAATAGGAAATTTTGGGTTACGTCAATCCGTTCGCGAGATATGGGAGTTTGAAGCTAAGAAATGGTTGTGAAGACAACAAATTTTTCGCACTTCTGCTGCTCCAAACGCTTAACCAGAATGGCCTAGGAAAAAAATACACAAACCGTTGTAATCGGGCGAGTTTCTACTTTCAGGTGCAATAGGAATTTTTGGGTTAGGTCAATCTGTTCGCGAGATATGGGAGTTTGAAGCCAAGAAATGGTAGAGAAGGCAAAAAATTTTTCACAATTCTGCTGCTCCAAACGCTTAACCAGAATGGCCTAGGGAAAAAATACACACACCGTTGTAATCGGGCGAGTTTCTACTTTCAGATGCAATAGGAATTTTTGGGTTAGGTCAATCCGTTCGCGAGATATGGGAGTTTGACGACAAGAAATGGTTGAGAAGGCAAAAAATTTTTCGCAATTCTGCTGCTCCGAACGCTTAACCAGAATGGCCTAGGGAAAAAATACACATACCGTTGTAATCGGGCGAGTTTCTACTTTCAGATGCAATAGGAATTTTTGGGATAGGTACAATCCGTTCGCGAGATATGAGACATTGAAGCCAAGAAATGGTTGAGAAGGCAAAAAATTTTTCACAATTCTGCTGCTCCAAACGCTTAACCAGAATGGCCTAGGGAAAAAATACACATACCGTTGTAATCGGGCGAGTTTCTACTTTCAGGTGCAATAGGAATTTTTGGGTTAGGTCAATCCGTTCGCGAGATATGGAGTTTGAAGCCAAGAAATGCTTGAGAAGGCAAAAAATTTTTCGCAATTCTGCTGCTCCAAACGCTTAACCAGAATGGCCTAGGAAAAAATACACATACCGTTGTAATCGGGCGAGTTTCTACTTTCAGATGCAATAGGAATTTTTGGGATAGGTCAATCCGTTCGCGAGATATGAGACTTTGAAGCCAAGAAATGGTTCAGAAGGCAAAAAATTTTTCGCAATTCTGCTGCTCCAAACGTTTAACCAGAATGGCCTAGGGAAAAAATACACATACCGTTGTAATCGGGCGAGTTTCTACTTTCAGATGCAATAGGAAATTTTGGGTTACGTCAATCCGTTCGCGAGATATGGGAGTTTGAACCTAAGAAATGGTTGAGAAGACAACAAATTTTTCGCACTTCTGCTGCTCCAAACGCTTAACCAGAATGGCCTAGGAAAAATACACATACCGTTGTAATCGGGCGAGTTTCTACTTTCAGATGCAACAGGAATTTTTGGGTTATGTCAATCCGTTCGCGAGATATGGGAGTTTGAACCTAAGAAATGGTTGAGAAGGCAAAAAATTTTTCGCAATTCTGCTGCTCCAAACGCTTAACCAGAATGGCCTAGGGAAAAAATACACATACCGTTGTAATCGGGCGAGTTTCTACTTTCAGATGCAATAGGAATTTTTGGGATAGGTCAATCCGTTCGCGAGATATGAGACTTTGAAGCCAAGAAATGGTTGAGAAGGCAAAAAATTTTTCGCAATTCTGCTGCTCCAAACGCTTAACCAGAATGGCCTAGGGAAAAAATACACATACCGTTGTAATCGGGCGAGTTTCTACTTTCAGATGCAATAGGAAATTTTGGGTTACGTCAATCCGTTCGCGAGATATGGGAGTTTGAAGCTAAGAAATGTTGAGAAGACAACAAATTTTTCGCACTTCTGCTGCTCCAAACGCTTAACCAGAATGGCCTAGGAAAAAAATACACATACCGCTGTAATCCGGCGAGTTTCTACTTTCAGGTGCAATAGGAATTTTTGGGTTAGGTCAATCCGTTCGCGAGATATGGGAGTTTGAAGCCAAGAAATGGTAGAGAAGGCAAAAAATTTTTCACAATTCTGCTGCTCCAAACGCTTAACCAGAATGGCCTAGGGAAAAAATACACATACCGTTGTAATCGGGCGAGTTTCTACTTTCAGATGCAACAGGAATTTTTGGGTTATGTCAATCCGTTCGCGAGATATGGGAGTTTGAACCTAAGAAATGGTTGAGAAGACAACAAATTTTTCGCACTTCTGCTGCTCCAAACGCTTAACCAGAATGGCCTAGGGAAAAAATACACATACCGTTGTAATCGGGCGAGTTTCTACTTTCAGATGCAATAGGAAATTTTGGGTTACGTCAATCCGTTCGCGAGATATGGGAGTTTGAAGCTAAGAAATGGTTGAGAAGACAACAAACTTTTCGCACTTCTGCTGCTGCAAACGCTTAACCAGAATGGCCTAGGAAAAAAATACACATACCGCTGTAATCCGGCGAGTTTCTACTTTCAGGTGCAACAGGAATTTTTGGGTTAGGTCAATCCGTTCGCGAGATATGGGAGTTTGAAGCCAAGAAATGGTAGAGAAGGCAAAAAATTTTTCACAATTCTGCTGCTCCAAACGCTTAACCAGAATGGCCTAGGGAAAAAATACACATACCGTTGTAATCGGGCGAGTTTCTACTTTCAGATGCAATAGGAATTTTTGGGATAGGTACAATCCGTTCGCGAGGTATGAGACTTTGAAGCCAAGAAATGGTTGAGAAGGCAAAAAATTTTTCACATTTCTGCTGCTCCAAACGCTTAACCAGAATGGCCTAGGGAAAAAATACACATACCGTTGTAATCGGGCGAGTTTCTACTTTCAGGTGCAATAGGAATTTTTGGGTTAGGTCAATCCGTTCGCGAGATATGGGAGTTTGAAGGCAAGAAATGCTTGAGAAAGCAAAAAATTTTTCGCAATTCTGCTGCTCCAAACGCTTAACCAGAATGGCCTAGGGAAAAAATACACATACCGTTGTAATCGGGCGAGTTTCTACTTTCAGATGCAATAGTAATTTTTGGGTTAGGTCAATCCGTTCGCGAAATATGGGAGTTTGAAGCCAAGAAATGCTTGTGAAAGCAAAAAATTTTTCGCAATTCTGCTGCTCCAAACGCTTAACCAGAATGGCCTAGGGAAAAAATACACATACCCTTGTAATCGGGCGAGTTTCTACTTTCAGATGCAATAGGAATTTTTGGGTTAGGTCAATCCGTTCGCGAGATATGGGAGTTTGAAGCCAAGAAATGCTTGAGAAAGCAAAAAATTTTTCGCAATTCTGCTGCTCCAAACGCTTAACCAGAATGGCCTAGGGAAAAAATACACATACCGTTGTAATCGGGCGAGTTTCTACTTTCAGATGCAATAGGAATTTTTGGGATAGGTCAATCCGTTCGCGAGATATGAGACTTTGAAGCCAAGAAATGGTTGAGAAGGCAAAAAATTTTTCGCAATTCTGCTGCTCCAAACGTTTAACCAGAATGGCCTAGGGAAAAAATACACATACCGTTGTAATCGGGCGAGTTTCTACTTTCAGATGCAATAGGAAATTTTGGGTTACGTCAATCCGTTCGCGAGATATGGGAGTTTGAACCTAAGAAATGGTTGAGAAGACAACAAATATTTCGCACTTCTGCTGCTCCAAACGCTTAACCAGAATGGCCTAGGAAAAAAATACACATACCGTTGTAGTCGGGCGAGTTTCTACTTTCAGATGCAATAGGAATTTTTGGGTTAGGTCAATCCGTTCGCGAGATATGGGACTTTGAAGCCAAGAAATGGTTGAGAAGGCAAAAAATTTTTCGCAATTCTGCTGCTCCAAACGCTTAACCAGAATGGCCTAGGGAAAAAATACACATACCGTTCTAATCGGGCGAGTTTCTACTTTCAGGTGCAATAGGAATTTTTGGGTTAGGTCAAACCGTTCGCGAGATATGGGAGTTTGAAGCCAAGAAATGCTTGAGAAAGCAAAAAATTTTTCGCAATTCTGCTGCTCCAAACGCTTAACCAGAATGGCCTAGGGAAAAAATACACATACCCTTGTAATCGGGCGAGTTTCTACTTTCAGATGCAATAGGAATTTTTGGGTTAGGTCAATCCGTTCGCGAGATATGGGAGTTTGAAGCCAAGAAATGGAAGAGAAGGCAAAAAATTTTTCGCAATTCTGCTGCTCCAAACGCTTAACCAGAATGGCCTAGGGAAAAAATACACACACCGTTGTAATCGGGCGAGTTTCTACTTTCAGATGCAATAGGAATTTTTGGGTTAGGTCAATCCGTTCCCGAGATATGGGAGTTTGAAGACAAGAAATGGTTGAGAAGGCAAAAAATTTTTCGCAATTCTGCTGCTCCGAACGCTTAACCAGAATGGCCTAGGGAAAAAATACACATACCGTTGTAATCGGGCGAGTTTCTACTTTCAGATGCAATAGGAATTTTTGGGTTAGGTCAATCCGTTCCCGAGATATGGGAGTTTGAACCTAAGAAATGGTTGAGAAGACAACAAATTTTTCGCAATTCTGCTGCTCCAAACGCTTAACCAGGATGGCCTAGGGAAAAAATACACACACCGTTGTAATCGGGCGAGTTTCTACTTTCAGATGCAATAGGAATTTTTGGGTTAGGTCAATCCGTTCCCGAGATATGGGAGTTTGAACCTAAGAAATGGTTGAGAAGACAAAAAATTTTTCGCCCTTCTGCTGCTCCAAACGCTTAACCAGAATGGCCTAGGGAAAAAATACACACACCGTTGTAATCGGGCGAGTTTCTACTTTCAGATGCAATAGGAATTTTTGGGTTAGGTCAATCCGTTCCCGAGATATGGGAGTTTGAACCTAAGAAATGGTTGAGAAGACAACAAATTTTTCGCAATTCTGCTGCTCCAAACGCTTAACCAGGATGGCCTAGGGAAAAAATACACACACCGTTGTAATCGGGCGAGTTTCTACTTTCAGATGCAATAGGAATTTTTGGGTTAGGTCAATCCGTTCCCGAGATATGGGAGTTTGAACCTAAGAAATGGTTGAGAAGACAAAAAATTTTTCGCTCTTCTGCTGCTCCAAACGCTTAACCAGAATGGCCTAGGGAAAAAATACACACACCGTTGTAATCGGGCGAGTTTCTACTTTCAGATGCAATAGGAATTTTTGGGTTAGGTCAATCCGTTCCCGAGATATGGGAGTTTGAAGACAAGAAATGGTTGAGAAGGCAAAAAATTTTTCGCAATTCTGCTGCTCCAAACGCTTAACCAGAATGGCCTAGGGAAAAAATACACACACCGTTGTAATCGGGCGAGTTTCTACTTTCAGATTCAATAGGAATTTTTGGGTTAGGTCAATCCGTTCCCGAGATATGGGAGTCTGAAGACAAGAAATGGTTGAGAAGGCAAAAAATTTTTCGCAATTCTGCTGCTCCGAACGCTTAACCAGAATGGCCTAGGGAAAAAATACACATACCGTTGTAATCGGGCGAGTTTCTACTTTCAGATGCAACAGGAATTTTTGGGTTAGGTCAATCCGTTCGCGAGATATGGGAGTTTGAAGCTAAGAAATGGTTGAGAAGGCAAAAAATTTTTCGCAATTCTGCTGCACCAAACGCTTAACCAGAATGGCCTAGGGAAAAAATACACATACCGTTGTAATCGGGCGAGTTTCTACTTTCAGATGCATTAGGAAATTTTGGGTTACGTCAATCCGTTCGCGAGATACGGGAGTTTGAAGCTAAGAAATGGTTGAGAAGACAACAAATTTTTCGCACTTCTGCTGCTCCAAACGCTTAACCAGAATGGCCTAGGGAAAAAATACACATACCGTTGTAATCGGGCGAGTTTCTACTTTCAGATGCAACAGGAATTTTTGGGTTAGGTCAATCCGTTCGCGAGATATGGGAGTTTGAAGCTAAGAAATGGTTGAGAAGGCAAAAAATTTTTCGCAATTCTGCTGCACCAAACGCTTAACCAGAATGGCCTAGGGAAAAAATACACATACCGTTGTAATCGGGCGAGTGTCTACTTTCAGATGCAATAGGAAATTTTGGGTTACGTCAATCCGTTCGCGGGATATGGGAGTTTGAAGCTAAGAAATGGTTGAGAAGACAAAAAATTTTTCGCCCTTCTGCTGCTCCAAACGCTTAACCAGAATGGCCTAGGGAAAAAATACACACACCGTTGTAATCGGGCGAGTTTCTACTTTCAGATGCAATAGGAATTTTTGGGTTAGGTCAATCCGTTCCCGAGATATGGGAGTTTGAAGACAAGAAATGGTTGAGAAGGCAAAAAATTTTTCGCAATTCTGCTGCTCCAAACGCTTAACCAGAATGGCCTAGGGAAAAAATACACACACCGTTGTAATCGGGCGAGTTTCTACTTTCAGATTCAATAGGAATTTTTGGGTTAGGTCAATCCGTTCCCGAGATATGGGAGTCTGAAGACAAGAAATGGTTGAGAAGGCAAAAAATTTTTCGCAATTCTGCTGCTCCGAACGCTTAACCAGAATGGCCTAGGGAAAAAATACACATACCGTTGTAATCGGGCGAGTTTCTACTTTCAGATGCAACAGGAATTTTTGGGTTAGGTCAATCCGTTCGCGAGATATGGGAGTTTGAAGCTAAGAAATGGTTGAGAAGGCAAAAAATTTTTCGCAATTCTGCTGCACCAAACGCTTAACCAGAATGGCCTAGGGAAAAAATACACATACCGTTGTAATCGGGCGAGTTTCTACTTTCAGATGCATTAGGAAATTTTGGGTTACGTCAATCCGTTCGCGAGATACGGGAGTTTGAAGCTAAGAAATGGTTGAGAAGACAACAAATTTTTCGCACTTCTGCTGCTCCAAACGCTTAACCAGAATGGCCTAGGGAAAAAATACACATACCGTTGTAATCGGGCGAGTTTCTACTTTCAGATGCAACAGGAATTTTTGGGTTAGGTCAATCCGTTCGCGAGATATGGGAGTTTGAAGCTAAGAAATGGTTGAGAAGGCAAAAAATTTTTCGCAATTCTGCTGCACCAAACGCTTAACCAGAATGGCCTAGGGAAAAAATACACATACCGTTGTAATCGGGCGAGTGTCTACTTTCAGATGCAATAGGAAATTTTGGGTTACGTCAATCCGTTCGCGGGATATGGGAGTTTGAAGCTAAGAAATGGTTGAGAAGACAAAAAATTTTTCGCCCTTCTGCTGCTCCAAACGCTTAACCAGAATGGCCTAGGGAAAAAATACACACACCGTTGTAATCGGGCGAGTTTCTACTTTCAGATGCAATAGGAATTTTTGGGTTAGGTCAATCCGTTCCCGAGATATGGGAGTTTGAAGACAAGAAATGGTTGAGAAGGCAAAAAATTTTTCGCAATTCTGCTGCTCCAAACGCTTAACCAGAATGGCCTAGGGAAAAAATACACACACCGTTGTAATCGGGCGAGTTTCTACCTTCAGATGCAATAGGAATTTTTGGGTTAGGTCAATCCGTTCCCGAGATATGGGAGTCTGAAGACAAGAAATGGTTGAGAAGGCAAAAAATTTTTCGCAATTCTGCTGCTCCGAACGCTTAACCAGAATGGCCTAGGGAAAAAATACACATACCGTTGTAATCGGGCGAGTTTCTACTTTCAGATGCAACAGGAATTTTTGGGTTAGGTCAATCCGTTCGCGAGATATGGGAGTTTGAAGCTAAGAAATGGTTGAGAAGGCAAAAAATTTTTCGCAATTCTGCTGCACCAAACGCTTAACCAGAATGGCCTAGGGAAAAAATACACATACCGTTCTAATCGGGCGAGTTTCTACTTTCAGGTGCAATAGGAATTTTTGGGTTAGGTCAAACCGTTCGCGAGATATGGGAGTTTGAAGCCAAGAAATGCTTGAGAAAGCAAAAAATTTTTCGCAATTCTGCTGCTCCAAACGCTTAACCAGAATGGCCTAGGGAAAAAATACACATACCCTTGTAATCGGGCGAGTTTCTACTTTCAGATGCAATAGGAATTTTTGGGTTAGGTCAATCCGTTCGCGAGATATGGGAGTTTGAAGCCAAGAAATGGAAGAGAAGGCAAAAAATTTTTCGCAATTCTGCTGCTCCAAACGCTTAACCAGAATGGCCTAGGGAAAAAATACACACACCGTTGTAATCGGGCGAGTTTCTACTTTCAGATGCAATAGGAATTTTTGGGTTAGGTCAATCCGTTCCCGAGATATGGGAGTTTGAAGACAAGAAATGGTTGAGAAGGCAAAAAATTTTTCGCAATTCTGCTGCTCCGAACGCTTAACCAGAATGGCCTAGGGAAAAAATACACATACCGTTGTAATCGGGCGAGTTTCTACTTTCAGATGCAATAGGAATTTTTGGGTTAGGTCAATCCGTTCCCGAGATATGGGAGTTTGAACCTAAGAAATGGTTGAGAAGACAACAAATTTTTCGCAATTCTGCTGCTCCAAACGCTTAACCAGGATGGCCTAGGGAAAAAATACACACACCGTTGTAATCGGGCGAGTTTCTACTTTCAGATGCAATAGGAATTTTTGGGTTAGGTCAATCCGTTCCCGAGATATGGGAGTTTGAACCTAAGAAATGGTTGAGAAGACAAAAAATTTTTCGCCCTTCTGCTGCTCCAAACGCTTAACCAGAATGGCCTAGGGAAAAAATACACACACCGTTGTAATCGGGCGAGTTTCTACTTTCAGATGCAATAGGAATTTTTGGGTTAGGTCAATCCGTTCCCGAGATATGGGAGTTTGAACCTAAGAAATGGTTGAGAACACAACAAATTTTTCGCAATTCTGCTGCTCCAAACGCTTAACCAGGATGGCCTAGGGAAAAAATACACACACCGTTGTAATCGGGCGAGTTTCTACTTTCAGATGCAATAGGAATTTTTGGGTTAGGTCAATCCGTTCCCGAGATATGGGAGTTTGAACCTAAGAAATGGTTGAGAAGACAAAAAATTTTTCGCCCTTCTGCTGCTCCAAACGCTTAACCAGAATGGCCTAGGGAAAAAATACACACACCGTTGTAATCGGGCGAGTTTCTACTTTCAGATGCAATAGGAATTTTTGGGTTAGGTCAATCCGTTCCCGAGATATGGGAGTTTGAAGACAAGAAATGGTTGAGAAGGCAAAAAATTTTTCGCAATTCTGCTGCTCCAAACGCTTAACCAGAATGGCCTAGGGAAAAAATACACACACCGTTGTAATCGGGCGAGTTTCTACTTTCAGATTCAATAGGAATTTTTGGGTTAGGTCAATCCGTTCCCGAGATATGGGAGTCTGAAGACAAGAAATGGTTGAGAAGGCAAAAAATTTTTCGCAATTCTGCTGCTCCGAACGCTTAACCAGAATGGCCTAGGGAAAAAATACACATACCGTTGTAATCGGGCGAGTTTCTACTTTCAGATGCAACAGGAATTTTTGGGTTAGGTCAATCCGTTCGCGAGATATGGGAGTTTGAAGCTAAGAAATGGTTGAGAAGGCAAAAAATTTTTCGCAATTCTGCTGCACCAAACGCTTAACCAGAATGGCCTAGGGAAAAAATACACATACCGTTGTAATCGGGCGAGTTTCTACTTTCAGATGCATTAGGAAATTTTGGGTTACGTCAATCCGTTCGCGAGATACGGGAGTTTGAAGCTAAGAAATGGTTGAGAAGACAACAAATTTTTCGCACTTCTGCTGCTCCAAACGCTTAACCAGAATGGCCTAGGGAAAAAATACACATACCTTTGTAATCGGGCGAGTTTCTACTTTCAGATGCAACAGGAATTTTTGGGTTAGGTCAATCCGTTCGCGAGATATGGGAGTTTGAAGCTAAGAAATGGTTGAGAAGGCAAAAAATTTTTCGCAATTCTGCTGCACCAAACGCTTAACCAGAATGGCCTAGGGAAAAAATACACATACCGTTGTAATCGGGCGAGTGTCTACTTTCAGATGCAATAGGAAATTTTGGGTTACGTCAATCCGTTCGCGGGATATGGGAGTTTGAAGCTAAGAAATGGTTGAGAAGACAAAAAATTTTTCGCCCTTCTGCTGCTCCAAACGCTTAACCAGAATGGCCTAGGGAAAAAATACACACACCGTTGTAATCGGGCGAGTTTCTACTTTCAGATGCAATAGGAATTTTTGGGTTAGGTCAATCCGTTCCCGAGATATGGGAGTTTGAAGACAAGAAATGGTTGAGAAGGCAAAAAATTTTTCGCAATTCTGCTGCTCCAAACGCTTAACCAGAATGGCCTAGGGAAAAAATACACACACCGTTGTAATCGGGCGAGTTTCTACTTTCAGATGCAATAGGAATTTTTGGGTTAGGTCAATCCGTTCCCGAGATATGGGAGTCTGAAGACAAGAAATGGTTGAGAAGGCAAAAAATTTTTCGCAATTCTGCTGCTCCGAACGCTTAACCAGAATGGCCTAGGGAAAAAATACACATACCGTTGTAATCGGGCGAGTTTCTACTTTCAGATGCAACAGGAATTTTTGGGTTAGGTCAATCCGTTCGCGAGATATGGGAGTTTGAAGCTAAGAAATGGTTGAGAAGGCAAAAAATTTTTCGCAATTCTGCTGCACCAAACGCTTAACCAGAATGGCCTAGGGAAAAAATACACATACCGTTGTAATCGGGCGAGTTTCTACTTTCAGATGCAACAGGAATTTTTGGGTTAGGTCAATCCGTTCGCGAGATATGGGAGTTTGAAGCTAAGAAATGGTTGAGAAGGCAAAAAATTTTTCGCAATTCTGCTGCACCAAACGCTTAACCAGAATGGCCTAGGGAAAAAATACACATACCGTTGTAATCGGGCGAGTGTCTACTTTCAGATGCAATAGGAAATTTTGGGTTACGTCAATCCGTTCGCGGGATATGGGAGTTTGAAGCTAAGAAATGGTTGAGAAGACAAAAAATTTTTCGCCCTTCTGCTGCTCCAAACGCTTAACCAGAATGGCCTAGGGAAAAAATACACACACCGTTGTAATCGGGCGAGTTTCTACTTTCAGATGCAATAGGAATTTTTGGGTTAGGTCAATCCGTTCCCGAGATATGGGAGTTTGAAGACAAGAAATGGTTGAGAAGGCAAAAAATTTTTCGCAATTCTGCTGCTCCAAACGCTTAACCAGAATGGCCTAGGGAAAAAATACACACACCGTTGTAATCGGGCGAGTTTCTACTTTCAGATGCAATAGGAATTTTTGGGTTAGGTCAATCCGTTCCCGAGATATGGGAGTCTGAAGACAAGAAATGGTTGAGAAGGCAAAAAATTTTTCGCAATTCTGCTGCTCCGAACGCTTAACCAGAATGGCCTAGGGAAAAAATACACATACCGTTGTAATCGGGCGAGTTTCTACTTTCAGATGCAATAGGAAATTTTGGGTTACGTCAATCCGTTCGCGAGATATGGGAGTTTGAAGCTAAGAAATGGTTGAGAAGACAACAAATTTTTCGCACTTCTGCTGCTCCAAACGCTTAACCAGAATGGCCTAGGAAAAAAATACACATACCGTTGTAATCGGGCGAGCTTCTACTTTCAGATGCAATAGGAATTTTTGGGTTAGGTCAATCCGTTCGCGAGATATGGGACTTTGAAGCCAAGAAATGGTTGAGAAGGCAAAAAATTTTTCGCAATTCTGCTGCTCCAAACGCTTAACCAGAATGTCCTAGGGAAAAAATACACACACCGTTGTAATCGGGCGAGTGTCTACTTTCAGATGCAATAGGAAATTTTGGGTTACGTCAATCCGTTCGCGGGATATGGGAGTTTGAAGCTAAGAAATGGTTGAGAAGACAAAAAATTTTTCGCCCTTCTGCTGCTCCAAACGCTTAACCAGAATGGCCTAGGGAAAAAATACACACACCGTTGTAATCGGGCGAGTTTCTACTTTCAGATGCAACAGGAATTTTTGGATTAGGTCAATCCGTTCGCGAGATATGGGAGTTTGAAGCTAAGAAATGGTTGAGAAGGCAAAAAATTTTTCGCAATTCTGCTGCTCCAAACGCTTAACCAGAATGGCCTAGGGAAAAAATACACATACCGTTGTAATCGGGCGAGTTTCTACTTTCAGATGCAATAGGAAATTTTGGGTTACGTCAATCCGTTCGCGAGATATGGGAGTTTGAAGCTAAGAAATGGTTGAGAAGACAACAAATTTTTCGCACTTCTGCTGCTCCAAACGCTTAACCAGAATGGCCTAGGAAAAAAATACACATACCGTTGTAATCGGGCGAGTTTCTACTTTCAAATGCAATAGGAATTTTTGGGTTAGGTCAATCCGTTCGCGAGATATGGGACTTTGAAGCCAAGAAATGGTTGAGAAGGCAAAAAATTTTTCGCAATTCTGCTGCTCCAAACGCTTAACCAGAATGGCCTAGGGAAAAAATACACATACCGTTGTAATCGGGCGAGTTTCTACTTTCAGACGCAGCAGGAACTTCTGGGTTTGGTCAATCCGTTCGCGAGATATGGGAGTTTGAATCTAAGAAATGGTTATGAAGACAACAACTTTTTCGCACTTCTGCTGCTCCTAACGCTTAATCAGAATGGCCTAGGGAAAAAATACACATACCGTTGTAATCGGGCGAGTTTCTACTTTCAGACGCAACAGGAATTTTTGGGTTAGGTCAATCCGTTTGCGAGATATGGGAGTTTGAAGCCAAGAAATGGTTGAGAAGACAACAAATTTTTCGCACTTCTGCTGCTCCAAACGCTTAACCAGAATGGCCTAGGGAAAAAATACGCATATCGTTGTAATCGGGCGAGTTTCTACTTTCAGACGCAGCAGGAACTTCTGGGTTTGGTCAATCCGTTCGCGAGATATGGGAGTTTGAAGCTAAGAAATGGTTGAGAAGACAACAACTTTTTCGCACTTCTGCTGCTCCTAACGCTTAACCAGAATGGCCTAGGGAAAAAATACACATACCGTTGTAATCGGGCGAGTTTCTACTTTCAGACGCAACAGGAATTTTTGGGTTAGGTCAATCCGTTCGCGTGATATGGCAGTTTGAAGCCAAGAAATGGTTGAGAAAGCAAAAAATTTTCGCAATTCTGCTGCTCCAAACGCTTAACCCGAATGGCATAGGGAAAAAATACACATACCGTTGTAATGGGGCGAGTTTCTACTTTCAGATGCAACAGGAATTTTTGGGTTAGGTCAATCCGTTCGCGAGATATGGGAGTTTGAAGCCAAGAAATGGTTGAGAAGGCAAAAAATTTTTCGCAATTCTACTGCTCCAAACGCTTAACCAGAATTGCCTAGGGAAAAAATACACATACCGCTGTAATCGGGCGAGTTTCTACTTTCAGATGCAATAGGAATTTTTGGGTTAGGTCAATCCGTTCGCGAGATATGGGAGATTGAAGCCAAGAAATGGTTGAGAAGGCAAAACATTTTTCGCAATTCTGCTGCTCCAAACGCTTAACCAGAATGGCCTAGGGAAAAAATACGCATATCGTTGTAATCGGGTGAGTTTCTACTTTCAGACGCAGCAGGAACTTCTGGGTTTGGTCAATCCGTTCGCGAGATATGGGAGTTTGAAGCCAAGAAATGGTTGAGAGGGCAAAAAATTTTTCGCAATTCTGCTGCTTCAAACGCTTAACCAGAATGGCCTAGGGAAGAAATACACATACCGTTGTAATCGGGCGAGTTTCTACTTTCAGACCCAACAGGAATTTTCGGGTTAGGTCAATCCGTTCGCGAGATATGGGAGTTTGAAGCCAAGAAATGGTTGAGAAGGCAAACAATTTTTCGCTATTCTGCTGCTCCAAACGCTTAACCAGAATGGCCTAGGGAAAAAATACACATACCGTTGTAATCGGGCGAGTTTCTTCTTTCAGATGCAACAAGAATTTTTGGGTTAGGTCAATCCGTTCGCGAGATATGGGAGTTTGAAGCTAAGAAATGGTAAAGAAGACAACAAATTTTTCGCACTACTGCTGCTCCAAACGCTTAACCAGAATGGCCTAGGGAAAAAATACACATACCGTTGTAATCGGGCGAGTTTCTACTTTCAGACGCAACAGGAATTTTTGGGTTAGGTCAATCCGTTTGCGAGATATGGCAGTTTGAAGCCAAGAAATGGTTGAGAAAGCAAAAAATTTTCGCAATTCTGCTGCTCCAAACGCTTAACCAGAATGGCATAGGGAAAAAATACACATACCGTTGTAATGGGGCGAGTTTCTACTTTCAGATGCAACAGGAATTTTTGGGTTAGGTCAATCCGTTCGCGAGATATGGGAGTTTGAAGCCAAGAAATGGTTGAGAAGGCAAAAAATTTTTCGCAATTCTACTGCTCCAAACGCTTAACCAGAATTGCCTAGGGAAAAAATACACATACCGCTGTAATCGGGCGAGTTTCTACTTTCAGATGCAATAGGAATTTTTGGGTTAGGTCAATCCGTTCGCGAGATATGGGAGTTTGAAGCCAAGAAATGGTTGAGAAGGCAAACAATTTTTCGCTATTCTGCTGCTCCAAACGCTTAACCAGAATGGCCTAGGGAAAAAATACACATACCGTTGTAATCGGGC